>NC_081412.1:443049542-443394542 GCF_030272615.1 Cryptomeria japonica | reverse complement strand
GATTGAAGGTTTAAATATTTTGTATTAGAAATTTTTGTTTTTTAGAAGAATTAGAGAAAAGTAAAAATTTTATTAGAGAAGGGAAGGAAAAGTTAAGATGAGCATGTTTGAAGAATTGAAGCTATTTCTATTTGTAATAAAGTTTTAAATGCTATCATAAATATTATTTGTTCAAATCTAGAAACTTTTCTTGGGTTTCCATCCTTAAAATTTTGTTAAAGAGATATAAGTTAGATGAAATTGGTTATATTGGTCGATGTAGATGTACCCTTTGTACACAAGAAGAGGGAACAATAGCACATGCATTTCTTCATTGCCCCTTCACCCTTACATACTAGCTTGTTTGTGTGCTTATCTAAATTGGTGTAGAGCTCTCATAGAAACTTAGCTTCAATTTTTAAAGTACTTGCTTCTCTTAAATCCAAATGAAGTCTTCTCTTGTTTGTAGGTAGCTAGCCCTTGTTTTCTTATTTGACACATTTGGAAAGAAAAAAATAGAAGGATATTTTAAGAAAATATTCTCTCTTTTGAGATGATACTATCTATATTAGAAGTTGCTATTTTAAAATTGGCTATGGCAAGAGTAAGAGAAAAGTCTCAAAGGAAAATTTTTTCCTCCTCTTAAGATAAAGATATGTTAAAAATTGGAAATGGTTAAACCTTTCTCCTATTGGGACTTTAAGAGCTAATCTCTGCCTTTCAAGGAGGGAAAAGGCAAAACTAAAATCCCGTTCATCCAAACTCTTCAAACACAATTTTGATGGGGCATCTAATGATAATTTGGGGGTTTCTAGAGTGAGTTTTGTGATTAAGGATACTTAAAAAATCTTGTTAAAGAAACTTCTAAAATATTGAAAGAAGGCACTTCTAAAATATTGAAAGAAGGCACTTCAAAAATCTTGTTAAAGAAATTTCTAAAATATTGAAAGAAGGCAAGTTAACAATGAAGCTAAAGATTTTGTTTTATTTTTTGGTCTATAGATTGCTTGAATAGAGATGGATATTCATAGTTTAGTGAATAGAGAAGGATTTTCGTAGTTTAGTGAATAGAGAAGGATATTCAATAGTAATTTTCAATTCTCTTATTAATAAAAATCTCCCAATTGAAAATTAAATAACATATTGTATCTAAGATACTCTTACATCCTATTCGTGTTATCGATTACTTAGAAAATCAGGGAATAGATTCAAATAAAGATTTAATAATTGATGACTCCTAAAAAGTTAAGGCTTTGATTTCAATAAGAATAGTTAAATTCGTTAACAAACTTATTTAATCATTTCACTGAACATTCATCACATGTTAATGCATCCATGAAAAACATAGAGCTATTTGGATCATGCCTTGTTGCTAGTAATTTTTTTCATAAAAAGTAATTAATACTTATATAAACAAGAGACGCAAGCGTCAAGTTCCTACCAAGTTGAAGCAAGTATAAGCAATGAGTGAAAATGGATTTTGTAGGAATTGTTAAATTGTCAGGGCTTATTATACAATTTAAGTGGACTTGACATATAGGTTGTTTATGCATATGTTGAATTACTAAGTTCGAAATCATTAAGTTTGCTTAGAGGCCTGCAAATTTAGTTTGATCTATTGTGATGATCCAAATTAAAAGACAAACTACATACCACAATCTGCTAATATCTAATTTAACATCCAGAGAGGCGATAACCTTTAGATATAGCTGCAGCTGAAAAGTAAACAAAGTTTGAGAAATTGAAAGTACAGTCAGAAGCCAAGGTTAGAAGGCATAATAGATCGATGCTCTAAGGATAGTCGGTAGTCAAAGAGGACAGAGTTTCAAGAGAAACAACTATTAGGAAGCCAAGAAGACAGTCTAAAAGAAGTGCAAGATGATAGTCTAAAAGAGGAAGCATTCTTCTTGGTAGTTATCTAAAGATGTGAAAATGTACTATAGCTAAAATGAATTTTAATTCTTAACAAATTGTCAAAAGAATATTTAGTTTGTAACAACTTTTAATTTCAAAGTTGAAAACTTTTTAATATAGCATAGTTAATTTTCATGTATAGTTGTGAAACGAAACATTGAATATGCAAACAATTTCCTACTTAATCTTATGATGATGCTATTATTAAATTTTATTGATAATAAAAATATTTTGAGAAATAAAAATATGAGCAAATACTAGTGAGGTGTACTAGGAAACATGATAAAACTCAACTTGTATTCACTTAATAGACCTTAATAACAAAGTTGACTTCTATTCACTTAGTAGACAATTAATGATCTCGATAACTCTTTTTATCATTTTCCACAATTTTTGAATTCTTAATTTTTAAAATATAATTTTAAATTATTATCATTCATATTATCATCCTCCATAGAATAAAATTAAAAGATCTTTAACTTCCAACTTTTTATTCATTCTAGATGATTGATTTTATCCACCTTATATTTGTATTAACATTACTAATTTCCTAAAAAGGATCTGTAATGTTAAAAAGCCTAAATTGAAATGTACATCTTAATTAATTTGTCACATATTCATTGTCCTTACATCTATGATAAAACAAATTAAAAATCCAAAAGGAGAGATTATATGGACATATAAAATGCATATACATGTATATTTAATAAGCAATCAAACTTGGAAGTTTTGACAAGTCACAATTGAATCACATGTTCAGGTCCAAGTGTCAAAGTAAAACATGTACTTGGCAAACCCTGTTCAACGCCACGTCTAAATGCATTGCATGCCTTCCATTATCATGCTAATAAAAACACTTTTTGTGATATTTATTACTGGCTTGCATTTCTCCTTTAGCATATCATTGGTTAAGCGAAGCATATGAAAAGAAGTCTGCAAATTACAGAAATTGTTGAAGCTCATCGCGCAGGGACTTCTGAGGTCGATACCCTGACTGCCAGTCGTTTATCCTAATAATCCAATTTATTGCACAAATCCTCTCTTTGGATCACGTTGTGAAATTTCTGGAAATTGAATTTGAGTTTGTCACCATTATGAAGTCTCTTTGGTTGCACTGAAGTTCGTGTGGGGGCTTTCTCCCCATAGCCCACAAAGGCGAAAGGGGGAGAAAGCCCGAACTACAGAGGCAGGAGAGGAAGGAAAAACAATGAACGGAGAGGGGGGGGGGGCTTTTTGGGGAAGAACTGGTTCATTTCACTGTGGTTTGGTTGCCGGCAGACCACAGCTGAGCGCCGCATTGGAACACATATTTCATCCGACAAACTATAATTGAGTGCTATTCTTCTGCTCCATTATTGTTGGCCTATGCATTGTGGTGCGAGTCTTTATGCTTGATGCCTCATTGTGGCCTAAGCAATTTCTTATCATGGGATTGTTATTTATTGGTCTGGCATCTTTCTTTTTATTTTACGTGTGGGTGCATAAGGAACAATTTCATCTGCTGCAGAGTTTGGACTTGTATTTCAACTTTGCTGTTTGATTCTAGAAATCCATAATTGCCATAAAGATAGAATATTAGCGCGAGTTTGGTTTAAAAAGTTCTTATTACTGGTTTCATTGAAAGAAATATCTTTCCTGTTTCACTGTTGTTATTCAGGCATTACACCGGATTTGTGATTTTATGAGTTGCTGGAGACAGTTGTTGAACATAGAGAAAACAAGGTGCAATCTGCTATAACTTGTTTAAGCTAATTCCTTTCATTTGTGTATGGCTGTAATAGATTCTGGAACAACATTACTAGATTCAGCTTGAATATCTCAGAAATAAAGATCAACAAAGTACCTCTATTGCTAATATCTTTGAGATTAGATTGCAAGTTAGTGTCCTTTCTTTGTCATTATTTTATGGGCATCAATACCATCTAAATATGAAAGCATAGAATCAGTAAATATGATAAACATGCATACCCGAAACTACTCACCAGTAACACAAGTTAAAAGCAGAGCATACAAAATATATTTTTGGGGTAAAAATTGAAGGTCAGTTTGAGTAGAATTTTACATTTTCCTGATTTTTTTCAAGTATTTTGCTTTGAGGGCTGATGATGTGTCTCCATGTATTATACCTTTTTAACTGTTGATATGACATGTGAATCCATCTAGCTGTGAACCAAATTACTTGGCTTTATCTTTGCCAACTAGCTCTAATCCACGATCTATTCTGTTCCAGCAATTCTGTTCTGGATTTCTCCTGTGACAGTCATATTTGTTTCAAATTGGAGTATCTTCCACTATTTTTCATAATTTAGAGCCACATGCCTGGAGTTGATACATCCATTTTCAATAGTTGTCATCCTCAATTCAAATACCAAGGGGTGGTGGATGTTTACTTTCATGTTTATATTTTATTTACATACAGTGACTTGTTTTTTTTTAATTTTTAAATGACATTTCTGGTACAGCTTTCAGGGAACCAGTGATATCAAGTGGAATAGCTTCAGAAATCAGAGAAACTGTTTATCATTGTCACCTGATAGTTATTTTGAAAGTTGGAATAGAGAGGAAATATACTATTACTATTTTTGGAATAATAGTGCATTTATGTTAGTTGTCATATGGGATTTTTCATTTTTTCTGTTCATTAATCTGGACACTAAGCAGACATTTTGTCAAACAGTTTGCAGGAAGCTAAACTTTGGGTTTATTTCAACAAGTAGGGCGATAAATGTTAAATGTTATTTTGTGTGAGTGCTTAAAAAAAGCAGCAAATTTTGGCATTCTTTTCTAGAAATTTGAAAATAAAAATAGTTCATAGATGCACTTCATTTTCGAATTCCATAATTCCATTACGATATATCCAATAGTCAAACGCAAAAGCTAATTCAATCTAGAAACATAAACTGAATAACCCATGTTTAGAAACAACAATATCTGCACGACAACATCAATACCAAGTGAACAAGAAATTCAGATCAAATATGATTAAAAATTCTAGAACGGATGATATCTATTAAAGGTCGAACATAAACAGATTTTTTAAAACTGCAGAAACAGAGTATTTGAGGGTAGTCGCTAGCAGTTACTTTGAACATGTATTACATGCAACTTGATAATTACAATAGTGGGATTTTTTTCATTCGCAGATTGCGTTTGAAAACTTCACAGTATAATAAAGTTTGTCTGAGCATGCTTCATCTAAATTTGGCTGGCTGCATACTATTATGCTTGTTTTGAGTATGGGTGTCGAGGTGCGTTTTTCTGAGAATCTCAATCTTTTATAGATAGGGAAATTTTTTTTGTAATGTGATAAGTTTTATTTCAGTCTCCAATGGAAATTAGAAAATAATTTTATAAGGATTATTAAATCTGTTTAAAACCAAAACATTCAGAAAAAAATGAGTTGTTGAAAAATACTTTATTTTCATTGGGCAGCTCAAAATAATTATTTGCATCTAACGGATGCGTTCGGAACTAAAAAATTAAGATAAAATTAATATTTCAAAATCAAAAATAGCAATTCAAAATCAAAATTAGCAATCTAGAAGATAGTTAATAAAACATGTTAAAAAAAAATGCCCCATTGACTGTGTGCAAAAGTGAAAGTTTGAAAAGGTAAACTGCGGTGAGCGTGGATCGACCACGCGACCTTCAGATCTTCAGTCTGACGCTCTCCCAACTGAGCTATCCCCGCAAGCTGAGACTTAATGACACATGCCTATTGTGCTTCTTCAAGATGAAATCCCTGCTATTTTGTCTTACCTTTTCAGGACTTCTAGAATCTACAGTAAGGTATATGAAAAGGTTCATATTGAGATTGGCAGTGACAAGAAGATTGAAGGACCGTTGGATTAATTCCATGGTAAACAAAAAAAAAAATGAAATCAGATTACTGGGTACATTAAATAGTAAGTGAATTGACAAATCAGATATCTTTTTCTGAAACAGGTTATGCTACTTATTATAAAAGCAGGCATGTGATTAAGGAACTCTACCAATATTGAACAGTTTACACAAAGGAATATTGAAATGAAAGCAGCCATCAAGTGGCTAATAAATTCTGCCTTATATGATGGAATATTGAACTTTTTGTAGAGGTCTGTAATTCATCCATTATTCAAATTACTTTTTGAATAATATTACATCTCAAGTTTGAAGGAGCCTTAAAGGCTAAACTGTACAAGATTCAATGTCTAAAACTTATTAAATGTTTCTGGGTATTATCTGCTTCTCAAAACAGAATTCACACCAGAATTAAAAGAATCAAAAGTTAAGGAAATTGGTCAATATACAATCTATATAAGTGTTAGCTATCCACGGAACTCTCCAGTGAGAAACTTATCAACTGCCAGCATTAAACCATCTGAAGTGGATGGCCCTTCTTTCATGCCACCTTTCCCACCAGGTGTCTGCAAAAGACCAAGATTAACATGAGCATTCAAGCCTTATAATTGCTATCACAGAGAATACACAGACACCCAAAACAGAGATGATCAAAAGATGAGATGAATTATGAAGAACCAACTTAACCATCTTGGAAGAATGTCTTCCATGGCTTTTCTTGAACACATCATTTTCTCTGCGTGTGGAGAGGGATGAATGAGAAGAAGAAGAGGAAGAGCAATTCACACACCATCCCATTTTTCTTCTTGACCTTGTAATTCTTTTCAGCTCTTCCACCTGCACATATCACTAAAGGAATTGCAGGCCAAATATAATGAAATGAATATATTTATTTGTATGTTGAAGAAGAATTGTACCTGATGGAATGCTTGGAAAAGAGATTGTTCATAATAGTCGAGGAGCTGCTGATTGGTGAAGAAAGGCTGCTCAGGATGATCATTGTTTACAGGAGCTTGCATTTTCTTGGTCCACATTCACAATCAATATAACAAATTTAGAAAGTACTCTTATATATGAAAAGACTATGAGGAATTCAAAATGACTTTTCTAATTAAATTCTGGAAGAATTCAAATGGACCCCGACTTTCCAAATTCCCACTTCATATGAAACATTAACTCAAACATGATAGCTGAGGGGACATCAGGAACGTTTATCCAGCACTCATATTGTAGCATTGACCATATTTAATAATTAATTAAAAAATAAACACATGTTATATTTTAATTATTAATTAATTAAAAAACATGGACAATAATACAATAGGGGTGCTGCGTACACAGAGGTGGCTGGGCAGAGGCTCCTTGGAGGTTACGAGGCAGGGGAAACCTATAAGTTTTGGACAGTTGGCTATTACAGTTTTGCCTATGTTGACGAGTTGAGACACATGCCACATTTGCCTTGCACTTGACAAGTAGCAGTAACTGCTTGAGTGGAACTTTGACTACTGATCTTTAAAGGCAGAGCGCCACTTTCTCTTCGTAAATAATTATGGCGGTCGGTTTGGAAATATAACTATCCCTGCCTGCTTTCCCCATTTCGAACAATAACACAAGGGTTAGTGTTCATCTTGATATCAAAAACATAAGGTTTATCTTGATGTCCACTTTTGTTATGCAAATGCAGAATGACAAGTTTTTCAAAGATGAGGCAGCGGATGAGAAGGGTGATCGCGCCAGAATGGTAAGTTGTTTGTTTCTACTCAATGACATAAATCGTGGTGTTGGTGCATCGTTTTCTTTAGTAGAATGTCAGCAAGGCTGACATGCTTCAATAGCTTATCTTTTACAAGATTCCATGAATGAACAAACTAGCATTCACAGCCTGACATGATGGTTAATATGTGGGTTTAACTTTTCCCACTACTAAGCGGTCTAGTTTGATACCTTATTTGCAAAAGCTATATCTAGTATTGCAGCAAATGGAAAAACGACCACCTGACATTGTTTGATATGTCATTTGCAAAACCTCTGACGAGGATTGTAGGTTTTTAAATAAGCAAACAATAACAAGATGTCTCAGGTCGATGCCCCAGAGCTTCATTCATAGCGTGTTCTTTAATAAATTTGAAAAGTGAAGGTGATTAGATTTTTGTAGAGATTGGATGCATTGACCTGCTCTCCAAAAAAATTCCAAAAAAAACCACGGGTTTCAGTTATACAAGTCCGATAAAATCCCGCAGAAATGTATTTATCTCGTTTATCAGATTTTTTATATTGCAATGCGGGAGTGGTAGAAACAGAATGGCATGGAATGCTCAGTTTATAGTGACATATGCATAAGCAATGAGGACATCTTGAAAATTAACAATCTAAGCACATTATTTGAAGGTGCAAGGATGGAAAAAACAGCAAATTTGTTGATGAAGATCCACTCTCAGAGAATGGATCTGGAAAGGAAGTTACAGCTGCTTAAGGATACAGTGCCCTATTGCTAAAGAGTTTTTTATGCTGTTCTTGGGTCCCATAGATTGCTTGGACCTCATGAACGTTATCAAAATCTTTCATTCATTCATTTAATGACTTTAGAAGCGATAAATCTCTAACTATAAGCTAAAATGTTGAAGTACAAATTTTTACTCGATTGTATTAAAATAACTCGCATTATGTTTACCTCTGAAAATCTGATTTTTTTATAAACATAGTCTACATTGTCTTGAAGAACCCATAGTTTGCTGCATAGGCTTTTAGAAAAAAGTCAGGGAAATCAGAAAAGGAAAGAGTTATAGTCTTCAAATTAAAGCTTTATCCATTCCTTGAACTCGAGGTTTATGACATCAATTTTGTTGGAGATGCCATCAACAATCATCTTAAATATAGCATAGAAATTGTAAGGGTTGAAGCAAAATACAGTGTACACTAAAATGTGTGATTTTTCAAACTGAGGAATATCTTGCTGTTAAGGTACCATTATTATACCATACTCTCTGCCAAGCTAGATGTGTGCAAACATTGCAAACATGTTGTCTTATGTAGAAACAACAATCTGTTTCTAGAGGGTGCAGCAGAAGCCATCATTAGTTCATCTAACAGTATGGCTGCCAGGAGGGAGAGGTTTGTCTGCATGAGGTCAAACAATTTTTTCTTTCTTTTTTCATTACGATACCAGTCTGTTAATCAACTGTTGAAAGCAGCAGGGGAGTTGACATTTCGTTTAAATATTTAGAAAACTACGGAAAGCAAAGGAAACAAAATGGAAAAGATTGAAGTGAAATTTCATATGCCAACAGGAGGCAATAAAGTATTAGCACAAACAGCATAATAATAATAAGCATTCACTGTGTTTATATAGTCATTACTCTAAACCTTCTTTAGCTAGAATAGGGCAGGCAGTCCATCAATCTAGCTGAGAATTTCAAAAGGACTGCCATGCGGCTGACAGTATGAGGAGATGAAATTTTACTTTACAAGTGATACCTCCAAGGTCCTGCAAAATTGAGAGGTAAAGGCCTAAGTTCTATTTTAAGAAAATGATTAAATTTAGTAAAGGAGCCAAAACCTCAAAGTCAAAATTATGCTTTTATATCCAACAATCTATAGCAGAATAGTAGATCGAGGAGTGCCCTACAAACTTTTAGAGGTGTCCCACAAAGCTGTTTATTAACTGAGATTATGCCATCATCAATCTATAAAAACTGGGATCAGTTCCTATTTAGAGGGAAGACCAGCCCTCAAACAACTGAAGAACATACCTGGAGTATTCTAAATGGAATCTAATTAGTACGAAGAGTCCACTGAATTGCATAGTTTTTTAAGTGTATATAAATCAAAACCTTAGCTTACAGTATCCACCCAAAACAAGAACAAGAAGCTTCCCTCTACGATTCATGAGATATATTTAAAAATCAAAAGTCAGTTCTTTATCAATTTCATCATTTCTAAGATGTTCTTTACCCTGTATTCAGGCAAAATTTTGTTTTGCTGAGCAAAGCATATTTTAGTATTTGATGGTTGTTCATTCAGGTACAGATCTAGATCGATCGATTCTCCTCCTTATTGATCTATCCGCCCGCTTATCCGCTTTGGGCAGATTGATCATCCGTTTTATAGATTGATGGTCTCTAGGGTGGGGGTGAGGTTTGGTCATCACAGGATAGAATTGGAGAATGTTTGCAAAGCAGTACAAAAAATCCAACTCTTGCATAATTGCTGCCTAAATAAATGTGAGGATCTTGCTGCATGTGGAATTTGTTACACCCAACTGGAGGATTGTCTTTCAGATGTAAGCCCTTTGTTTGATTTCTTGCCTTCTTTTTGATCGATCAATTTATGGTTGCAAGCCTTTCCGGGCTTTCTGCTAACCAATTTTTAAGGTTCTGCATAATAATAATGAAAATGTTAAAAGTTATTCTAGTTGAGGAAAATTGAATCATGAATTTCATTTTTAATTGGTTTTTTCCCCACTTTCACTCTGGTGAATTTAGTTTTTGGGGAAAATTATTTTTTTTACAGACTCTAAAAAGTTTGCTCTCAAATTTGTGGGGTTTTCTCTGGATTTTAGTTATTGATATTGCACTGAAAGTTTCTGTCAGTTAGTCAGAATAATCACTGTTTCAGGGTGGTTAATAGATTTTCCTATTTAAATATTGGATTGGCAGTACAATGTTTTGTCTTAGTTCATAAGATTGTCATTTTGGTTGGATCACCAGCAGAAACCCTTTAAATAATCTTAATCAACCCTATCTCTCTGTAGAACAGTCTATCTAGTTCAGGGACTTTTGCTTCCCCCCATATGCATTTATGTTAGGTGAAGCATTCTTTTTCAATGGCTGACAGAATCTAAAATTAATGCCTGGCTTCCATCATTGAACGTTACATCTTAGCAACTCATTGGTCAACAGACAAAATGTAAGGAATATTTGTTCTTCCTCAATTAGTTCTTGAACTTTCAAGACCATTATTTGTGATCCAAGGGGAGGACTGTTATGATTAGGCTGACACACCAGCATTTTGGATGAGGGTATTGAGGTATTTTATGATGATTTGGCTAAGTTAAGCAGACAGATTTTGGTTCATGAATTTGCTATATTAGCCAAAGATAAGTTTTTTCTATTTGTCTATTCTTGTGCAGTGCTATACGTTTTATTCACACTAAGTACTTTTAGCCCTTCATTATGCACTTCTAAGCATAGTTCGCAAGTGCATAGTGCTCACAACACCAGTAAAGGCAGGAGCCTAAGGAAAGGGTTGCAACTTGCAATCGAACCAAAGGCAGGAGCCTAAGGAAAGGGTTGCAACTGGCAATCGAACCAGCTTGCTAATAAAGTTAACTTTGACGCTGCTTTTTTCATAATGAATGAATTGAATGAAATTTTGTATTTGTTATGTTGATTCTTCTAGTCATTGCTTACTAGTCTTATTATATTCTGAACTTCGTGTTTGACCATTATATTGTGAGCTCTTTCTTTGTAACTACAGCTTTATTTACTATAATAAAGGTGACCGAAACAGTCAAAATAGTATATTTTTGTGTTCAATAACTGGGAGTAACTCCTGCATCTGCTCCACAATCTTGTTCTCAAAAGAGCTCAAACAACACCACTCAGGGGTGAAGTTTTGTACAGCTAAGTTATTATCTGAGATGAAAAAATCAGCAACTGTTAAATCATCATGACTAGTAAAATACAATGGATTTACAACAACAACAATGATGGGAAATTTTGTCAAGGCTTTTTTAAGAAGAAATTTCCTATTATTGGCTTGATTTTATTGTAGAGACATGCCCGACTATTGAAGAAAATGGTATTTTTCTTTCAATACTGAAGTCAATTTTTGAAATACTCTAAAATAGTTCATTTTTTATCTTTGATGGATCAATACAACATTCAGATCCTTGTATGCATATTGTCAATATCTGTTTGTTTTTAGATTGTAAGCAACATTCGTTTCTTTTGATCACAGAAAATCATGGTTTAAAAAATTAAAAGATGTCCCAAAAAGGAGAGAGGCTACTGAAGAAATGCCATTCTTTGTGTCTAATGTAAACAATGCTGTTTTTCAATAATCCTAGCAGTGGTTCTCCATGTTCCATGTTCCGACTTTCAGACTAGGTGCTTATTCCATCAATGGTTTCTAAAGACGAAACCACTGCATCAATGAGAATATTTGTATTTCTCTTCCGATGTTGTAAGTACATGAGAATCCATTGGTATGACATAAGCAGATGGTCCAAATGGGAGACCGACAATTAATAGTTTTTTTTTCACTTTTAATAGTAAAGAAATTGCAGGCATATCTAGTCAAGCAACTAGAAGCCTTCGTGTAGGTAACAAAAAGCATATTTAGATCACTTCTAGAATGTCAAGAACATTAGCAAATATTATATTGTCAATTTCAAAGAGTAATGAATTAATGTTAGCCAATGGGCAATGTTATATGCCTGTCCCGGTATTCTCATCTAGATTCTCTCAAATACCGAATTGAATTAACAAAACCTGCAAAAACACCACCAATCCCTCTCACACAAGCATTGCATAGAGAAAATCAGAGAGGTTTTTGTGAGGCTCCAACATCAGAGGACAAGCAGCTGAATCTGCATCAGCAGTAGTTTCAAAAGGATTAAAGAGAGAAAAGGGTCACTCTCTAAAATTTTTCAAGCATACTCATCATTAGGAGTATTGTAGATGACATCTTGGATAATAGAGTTTTGCAGCACGTATGATATATATTTTTTTCCCAAAACCGCTATGCCAGCATTTGGCAGGAACTACGCTGCAGCACAACCCTTGTTCATATTGCATCTTGATCGGACACGTTTGAGCCTGCCTGCCTGCATATTCTGGTCCAGAATTAATAATAAATTTAAAACGTACACGAAGAATTGCAAAATGACTTTTTTAATTCAATGTGGGGAGAATTCGAATGGCCGCCAACTCTCCAAATTTTCACTTAAAATATGAAAAATTAATTAAATCATATCTTTTTTATATTGCATCCTGATCGGACACATATTGTAAGTTTCATCTTGTATCTTTGAGTAGAAAGGCTAGTGATCAAAATCAAAGACTATTTTTTATCAAGACAAGAGATCGAAACCATAGACTAATGTCAATTATTCTTCTCATCTTTGATTGTTACCAGTATTTTGTAATCCTTTACACTTAAATGCAATGCAATAAAATTACAAACTCCATCTTTAATTAACAAGCTATTTATTTACTTACTGAAATCCTTGAAATCCTTTCCAATTGGATATTGTATATAAATGTAAAGGATTTATGTAAGTAAATAAGTACTTCTTAATTAAAGAAATGTTTTTAATTTTATTGTATGGGATTTAAGTGTAAAGGATCACAAAATATGGTAATAGTCAAAGATCAGAAGGATAACTGAAATTAGTCTACGGTTTTGATCGTTGGTCTTTCCAGTCAAAGATAGGAGATGAACTTTGCAATCCCTGTCCGATTAGGATGCAATATAAAAAAAAAATATGTTTTAATTTATTTTTCATATTAAGTAAAAAAAAAGTCATTTTCCATTCTTTCTGATCTTTTTCTATGGAAATACTTTTTAAAATTTTTTTTTTTTTTTTTTGATAAAAGTGGATAGAACCACTGAACTATATTAAATTTTAAAAGTTTTTGAAATACTTTTTAAATTTGTTACTGATTAAGATGCAATATAAAAAAATATGTTCTAATTTATTTTTCATATTAATTTAAAATATGGAGAGTTGGCACCCATTTGAATTCTCCCAGAGTTGAATTAAAAAAAGTCATTTTGCATACTTTCTAGTCTCTTTCTATGGGAATACTTTTTAAATTTGCTATTGATTGTAGACCAAAAAATGTAAGTTCCTCTTAACAATTATCATCCTGAGCAGCATTTCTCCACCAATCAACAGCTGCTGGACTATTATAAGCAATCTCTTTTCCAAGCATTCCATCAGGTACAATTCTTCTTTTAACATATAAGTAAATATATACATTTTTTTATATTTGGCCTGCAATTCCTTTAGCGACATGTGCAGGTGGAAGAGCTGGAGAGAATTGCAAGGTCAAGAAGAATGATGGGCTAGTGTGTGGATTGCTCTTCCTCTTCTTCTTGTCGTTCATCGAAATCATCCCTCTCCACATGCAGAGAAAGTGATGTGTTCAAGAAAAGCCATGGAAGACGATCATCCAAGATGGTTAAGTTGGTTCTTCATAATTCTTCTCATTTTTTGATTGTGTGTCCTCGTATTCTCTGTAATAGTAATATTAACGCTTGAATGCTCATGTTAATCTTGGTCTTTTGCAGACACCCTTTTAGAAAGGTGGCATGAAAGAAGAGCCACCCACTTCAGATGGTTTAATGCTGGCATTTGATAAGTTTCTCACTGGAGAATTTCGTAGATAGCTAACAGCTATATAGTTTGTACATTGACCAATTTCCTTAATTTCTGATTCTTTGAATTCTGGTGTGAATTCTGTTTCGAGAAGCAAAGATTCCCATAAACAATTAATAAGATAAGGAAGGCATAGGAATTCATCATGTTATGGATAGTGAGAACATAAGATCATAGTGACATCTAAACAATGAACAAGTGAACTATTGAAAGTGGCAAACACAATATGTGAAGAGTACTAGAAAATTACAGAAGGAATATAAGAAGATATAAAACTAACAAAATAGAGAGAATACATTATAAACATAATGATAAAAATGCCATAAGAAAATTTCCCCTTGAATGGCAAAACAAACCATAATTCTCTTAAGAGTGGCAAAACAAACCATAAATCATATAGGTGAAATGAGGGTAAGAAAATGTAGTGCAAATAAGGCATAACCAAAAGGTCAAAATATAAGAACATGTGAAATATAAAAATAAAAAATATCTGTCGATGAGTTTAGAATTGCTCATTGTATCATAGAACATAGTGGCAATATCCACCTTGTCATCTTCTATAATAGTTGTTGTAAACGTACCATCAATAAGTGGAACATTTTTTGTTTTATCTTTGAAACATTGGTTATCTAGAAAGATTTGACATTTAGTAGTTTTTGGCATCAAACTTTTGTTCTTTTGTTCTTATAATATTAGTTATTTATCTTTCTTTGTGTAATAAGTGATGATCTATACTTAACTTGATCTTATAACATCGTTTTATTATTTTGGTTTCTTTTGTCCTTCTATTTTTTTTGGTAGTTTTTATGAAATTTTTTTTTCATTCTCTATGGGTGTTGTTTAGAAGTGGGAATGAAACATCCAAAGTGAAATGAATAAAGTTCACAAGGTGGTCAAATGATTCTTGCATAATTTTTACAAATCTACTTTCATGAACAAATTCAACACATTGATGCACACTAAATTACAATTTCCCAATTTTTGTACCCTTTTTTTTGTTCATAATCATCATATGCATTAGACCCTCAAGCTTCACTAAAGAAGATAAAATTTTGAACAATTTTGAACCTTTGATTTCTTTTATTAAGGTGAAATGGGATTTTGAAAGGGCATTGTCCAATATATTTGTTCATTCTATTTATTTTACATCAAAGGGACATGGACTCCTCAAATGTACAAACCAAAATTCACAGACCAGAATAATATGTATATTCAAATGAGAGGGGGTGGCATGTGCATGCAACCACCTATATGTGTTAAAATGAAAAAATATAATCTTATATATATATATAAAAAAAAATCATTATTTATTATACTTCTTTGATGATACATATAATAAGTAAAATGTATATATATTATATTTAGTTTTCAAGTTTTAAACATACATAAAATAGATTTGTGTGTTTTTAAATTATAATTATTTTAAATATATAAAAAATAAATATTTAGATAGACAAATGTATATTTTTAAAGAAAGAATACATTAAGAAATTAAAAATTAAAAATTAAAAAAACATGAAATGAGATGAAAGAATTACAAAGGAAGGAGGATGATCATGACTCTTTTATCTCTTCTAGGTTGCCTCCAACCTACAAAATGAGACAAAGAGATGTGAGAATCCATTTAATTAGTATCTCTTTAGAGTAAAACAATATAATGGATGCCTTAGAGCTAAGGGCGTTTATGAATCTCATTCATTGGGTGAGATTTGATGCTTACTATTTTGGAAAACCTAATAAATTAATTTAGAAGTAATGATTGTATAACCAAATATAATTTTAAAATTAATACATGGTGGGGCCATGTTTTTCATTAAGGAAAAACAAGTTTTTAAGGGACCAGAAACCCTTTACAAGACAGGTTTTAGAAGGACCTGCAACCTGAACCGAAAGATAAACTTGAAAGACCACTCAAAGAAATAGAACACAAAAGAGATTTGGCACAACCAATCAAAAGAAGGGGAACAACAATACAAACCCCCACCAAAAACCACCAAGCTGCAACAAACCAACAACCCTAACCCAACCAGGAAGGATCAAGAATTTGACCTACCCTTGTTGGATCGAAGGGTCATATCAAAAGAGGACTAGGACAATTTAGATTTTTTACTTTTAACAGTAATCCATCCCTCCTCAACCCTGGCACCAACCTTTTGCCAAGAGGATGGGTCCAAAATAGAGGACCTCCCATCATCAGGAGGAACAAAGCCAACATCTAGAGAGGCAAAGATAACAGAAGATCCAACAACAATATGAGATGCGAGAGGGTCATCCATCGAAGAGGAAGAGCCAACATTTTTCAAATGATCACTCGGGATGCCACCGCAGGCATCCACACATTCCTGAGGCAAGGCAACACTAGAAACAGAGGCAGCAACCAGAGGCGTACCCTCGGCCTGAGGAACTTGTGCCACCACCTGGGAGAAGCTTTTCTTTTTAACAAAATAGTGTTCAGAGGATGCACCCGTCCACCAAGAAGCAGATCTTTTTTTCTTTTTATCTGTTTCACACCCTGCAGCAACATGTCCAGTCTAGGGCCATGTTGTTTAGGACCTTCATCTTAAGTTATCACTTAAGTTTTTTTAAAAATTTTTGTTATCAATTTGTAAGTATAAATTTAGCCTCACTTTATTTATTTGTTTTAATTGTTTATTTTGTTATGACCCCCCCTTTTTTTAAATTTATTTAATCAAAATTTATGTGCGTGTGCATGCATGTGTATGCATATGTTTTAAGTTAATGAATTATATTTTGAGAGTTGGTTTAAATTAAAATAGAAAAGATGAATATTTTTGTTTTTTATTAAAATTAGATATGCTTTTAAGATTTTTGAAAATAAAGAATTAAAACTCCATGATAGTAGAAAGAGGTTGCTAATTATATGTTAAGAGTTGCACACCTAGTCTAGCTCCATAAGCTAATATTTGCAACTACTACAAAAATTGTTTGGCATAAAACCTCTTTTCCATATCGAAAGGATTAGACTTGCCTCTTTTATCTCCACTATAGATCTCACCTAAAGGTTGGCTCAATTCCCTTTGAATACAAAAGAGATATGTGATAACATTTCATTTTTTAATTTTGAATGTTTTACATGTTGAATGATGTTGATTTATTGATAAGCTAGTTTCTTTAGGAATAGCTTCTAGTTATTTTGCCTCATTTAATCATTGTGACCATACTACAATTGAAGCATTCAAGAGATATTTCTCCTCTGTCAAGACAATCTACCAATTGGATCACATTTCTATTCTATATTACTTGAAATGTATTTAAGGTAGTAGTTATAGATTTCTTGTGTGATTATGATTAGACTTATTATAGTTATGAATATCATATCTATTAGTGTAATTTCCCCTTTTCTAGCACGCATTGTATGATGTTGTCGTTAGCCTATTTCTCCATGGTCCTATAGGCTAACCAAGACTTTTAAGGGATCTTGATGTAGGTAGTTTCAGTTATATGCGATTTTGAGGTGTTTTGATGTGATTTTGGGGATACTTGTACTATTTATAGTAAGTTAGTTGGGCCAGGTCAGAATCATCGGTGGTTCATGAATAATAATTTGTCAATGGTTATTGATGATATTGAGTTGAGATTTTAATAATAATTTGTGATTATTGATTAATTTATCAATAAAGTTAAGTTATAAAGTTAAATTAAAATATTTAAGTTTATTGATGTGGGAACTTAAGTTAAAAGGGAAAGTAATTTAAATATTAAATTTCCCTTTATTGAAGTATGTGGAGACATGAATGTTAAAGGGAAACAAGTATATATTTTATCCCACATTGGCTAGAAAGTGTGTGAGCTCTCTTGGGGAAATTATAAAAGGTTCTTAAGAGCTCATTTATGGTTATGCTTGGTTTATTATTTTCTCTTGGAGAATTTGGGAGCTTCTAGCTTTCAGTTTTGAGCCCCAGGAGGGAAACCCTTGGGATTTTGGTGGATTGGACGAAAACCTAAGTCTACCCTTTGTTGGATTCATTTCAGAATTCAAATTGTGCTTCATTGATCAATGTGACTATTTAATGGTGTGGGATTTTGCAAGAGGATGGAAATGGTCACTCTAACATTTGGGTGAATGTTATAGTGTTGGGCACCAAGTTTTATGCATGGTTGTAAGGGAAAAAGAAAAATAATATTTCTAGGATTGAAGGTAGTTGTATGGATCAATACATGAGGAATGAATAGAGTTTACTCTTTAATATTTGTTGTTTGTGTTTGGACAAGAAGCATCCAAACCAAGTTGTGAGTCTGAAAGGACTCTATAAGAAGTGATGCGATGCATTTCTGGGCTGAAATCAAAAACAAGAGTTGAATCTTTGACTATGTGTGACCAAGTACTGATTATAGTAGCAACTCATTCTCCTTCCACATTTGGCACTAACTTATGATTGAAGACCCTAAATTATATGAGGTGTTTGGAAGGACATAACATTGAGTATGGGAAAATTTTCAACTGTTGATTATAAATTTATGAGTTTTGCAATACTACTCTTAGATTGATCTGCATAGAACATAAGGTCAAAAATTTGTTATTTTGTTCCTAATAACTTTGTATCTGCTTTTTGCAAATTAAACTAAATTTTTGTCATTTCAATTACATACAAGTTGAGAACATTAATCTTTATTGTTTAGTTCATGTAATTTCGATTCATACATGAATGGAGAAATATATTGAGAACATCTTATCAAATATTTATTTACACCTCTGCAAACTCTAAAAAAATAAACATTTGCAAATCAGACATATGCATGTTCAAATCTGAAAAATCATATTAATTGCACATGGGCAAACTATTTGTCATTACGCTCAATAGTTAGATAGTGCAAAATAGTTGGGCAAGATTCCATAGGAGATCCTATAGTTAGGATTAAGGTGCCATCAGTCCTACATAATTAATTACTCCTAATGTTATTTGTAAATTATTCATAAGGGGTGGGAGTTTCACCAATGGAAGTAAAAATACTTTACTAGATTGGTAATTATTTATTTACTAGCAACTGTAAGTTAATTATTTATGAGTAGTGATTACTATCCACATTTACCATGAGGTTAACCACAAGTAAATATGAGGTTCTTCTAGAATCTACTATTAGTGTATGATAGGTGTAAGAGCATCTATTTTTATTGGTGTCTTATAACTATAAGAGAATATACTAGTATTAGATGGTGTGCATGTTATTATAGTTTATGACAACATGTAAGAACATCTTATGACAATTGTCATAAAGTTGCATGTGTAATAATGGTTCTATTTTTGCACTTGTAAGAGGGAATTTCAATGGTGTGTCATATGGATTTTTACCATGGTTTTTTGGAACCTTGTTTTGACCCATGGTAATGGTATTTTGGGCCTCCATAAGTGTTAGAACATAATGTTATTATGGGTCATTACCCTTATGACATTTATATATTTTTCAAACCTGAAATCCTTTCAACACCTAGGACATCATAAGATCTTGGAAATTTTATTTTTTTCTATAGGCATAAATAGGTTAAATAACCATAAATCGTAAACTCTAGGCCCTAATCTTAAACATTATATACTAAAACCTTAAAAAAAAATCCCTAAATCATCAATGTTCAACACTTTGTCACCAAACTCTAGTATAGGAAGAGTGATCCTAGACTAAACATGTGCATAACCTAAGATCAATTCATTGGCCTACATAACATTATAGGTGCGAGTAGGCTTGGCTTACTATCCATAAGGAAGAGTCGCATTGTCTTAGACTCACACTTTTGTTTATTACATTTGATTGTAATTAATTGATAGTGTGTGCGCTCATATGAACTAAGTTAACAAATAAATTTAACAAAATGCAATAGATATAGAATGGAAAGCAAAAATAGTAAAGAATATCGAGGATGGGAACACAAAGAGAAATCTGAATCTAAAATCTAAAGTTGACTATGTAGGATAGAAGTGTTAGGATCCCTAGTTTGGAAGTGACAAATGCTTCAAGATATTACCAAAAATACAATTAGGAATTTCTACACATCTATCTCCGATAAATTTGGGTCAAACTATTAGGATAGTGGTATTGGGTACCCTAGTTTAGGATTTTTCATCCATTCAAAGTTTGACACTATTTGTCATTGTTTTCTCTACTTATCTCTAACTTCATTGCTTTTGGATTTTGACCTACAAACAAAAAATAAGGAAGAATGTTTGTGTTGTCTAGGGGCTTCCCTAAGTTAGATCATGTGTTGATGCTCCCACCTCCACAAGAGTAATGATGAGTGATAAAGTGCACGTCTTCACAAGAATAGGGGCTATGTAAGTGATAAAATTCAAAATGACAAGATTACCTAAAGTATTGAACTGTCTCATGTAGTTCCACATAAAGGTGGTGATCTGTGTCGAGGAAATAGTGTCTCAACCTTGCATTTACATAAGGTTACTATTTATAGTAAGTTTTTTGTTTGAGTACGAATTGGTCCAAATTTTTCCATAAATCTTTGGATTGGTAAGATAAGTATTCCAGTAAATTTTCTTTGCAAGATCATGTCTAGATTTGAAGATATTAAAGTTTTTGTATTTGAAAATTGTAAATGAAAGTTTTGGAGTCAATTTTGAGGGCTTTAGAAGCTCTTAAACAACCCAAAAGTGTTCATAACTAGTGTAGAAGGTTATATATTGATAGTGAATGTTGTGAAATTTCTAACGCTTCAAACAATTTGTTAATAAGACACCAGGTTCAAAAGTTATGGACTCCAAAAGTTGGGTCTCCTGAAATAAAAAAATATAAAAAACGTGTTAGACACATAAATGAGTTGTAAAAGAGAGGTACACGTGTTGATGTGTATTTTGACAAATTTTATGACATCTATGATTAGAGATTTAGATGAGTTTCACTTTATTAGGTGGTTTTAGCCCATGGTTTTGTAATATTGTTTGATGAATTCATGTATTGTATCTCTTGTATAGGAGGTGTGTGAGATGGAGGCAGTGTGCAAGAGTCTTATAACTATTGAATTATCTCTAAATCTCTGGTTGGTGATACTCTTGCAAAAATATTGCTCTGCAAGTATATTGTAATCTATTATTGATTTTTGAATAATATATTAGGTGGCTTTTGAAGTGGGAAGTTTTTCTCCCAAAAGGGTTTTCCTCATGTAAATCACTATGTTGTGGTATGCCTGCTATTTATGTTTATTTCTCTTAAGTTTTTGTAACTGTTGTAAAGATCTATAATTTTTTTTGCATTAGTGTAGGAAGTTGTTCCACTACTTAACTTCCTTACAAGTGGTATCAAATCTTGATCACATTTGATTTCAATTGTGGGTTGTTGGGTTTATTGAGTTAATCTAGATTCGAGTGAGAGCTTGTGTAGAAAATATTTTTTTATCTTGTTACAGGAGTTTTTCGATGGTAAGTTCGTTAGGGAGAATAGAGGTGGAGAAATTTTCTGGAAGTAATTTTGAGATGTGGAAGCTGAAGATGGGGGATCTAATAGATCGAGATCTGTGGGATGTTGTTGATGCGAATGTCTCAAGACCTACATATCCTCTTGCAGTTTCTTAGTATGATGTTATGGACCATAAAGAAAAGGGTCCAAATTGAATTGTTCTTGACATGCTTTTTTTCTAATCAATGTCCATGAAGAGACCTTTGCAAAGAAGTTATGGAACAAGCTTGGTGAGTTGTATCAAGCCAAATCTTTATTAAATCAGATTTTCTAGAGGAAAAAATTATATTCCTTGAGAATGAAAGAAGGTGGGGGGTTATAGACCACTTTGAATAATTCAATATGTGGGTGGTTCAATTGGAATTTGTTAGTGTCAAGACAGATGAAGAGGAGAAATGCCATATCTTGCTTTGTTCTTTCCCTGATTTGTGGGATTCTATTGTTATGGCTATCAACAATCCCTAATTATTTATCGAAGACCTAAGGAAAAAGGCAAGAAGAATGAGAAGCATGATAAATCCAAGTCTAGAGAGATCCCAATCTCCTAGAAAGTCCAAAGTCATTTGCTGGAATTGTGGAAAATTAGGACACTTTCATAAGGATTGTAAAGAAGAAAAGAAGAAGAAAAAGAAGTTTCATCCTAATTTTGAGTCTGATAAGAAAGATGGTGATGCATTCATTATAGCTTTGGCTACTCGTGCAGGTAATGATACATGGTTAATTGAATCAAGTGCATCTTTTCATATGACTATCAATAGAGATTGATTTTATAAATATGAAAAATTTAATGGAGATTAGGTGTACTTGGGTGATTATTCTCATTTAGAAATTAGTGGTCATGGTAAAGCTAGAATAAGGTTTCTTGATGGTAGAATAAAAAACATTAGCAGTGTGTTGCATATCCCTAGACTAAAATGAAATTTGATAGATGCAGGTATGCAGATGGTCTTTTCTGATGCAGGATGTAAAATGGTTAGAGGTGCTATGGTGATTGCTAGAGGTGTTAGATTTGGCACATTGTATAAGCTAGAAGCATACACTGTTGATTATAATAGTACTTCTATAAAAATTAAATCTATAGATACTTCGTTGGAAGATGTGAGGGTTTCACCTTTAGTAGATGGTCATGGCTTTTGGGTACTTAAGGGTTCTTTTTCTTCTGAGGCAAAGTTGCCTATAGAGAAGACTTTGTTATGGCATGAAAGACAACCACATTTGAGAAAACGACCTAAGGACCTTGAAAAATAAAAACCTTGTTGAAGGTATGAATGATTTTAATCTTGACTTTGATTTTTGTGAGAATTGCATTTATAGAAAACAAAACCACATTTAGTTTTACTCGATTTCTCATAAATCTTGAGGTGTGTTGGATCTTATTCATTTTGAAGTATTTGGTCTTGTAGATGTTCCTTCCTTGGAAAATTCATGTATTATGTTTCATTTATTGATGATTTTAGTAGAAGGACATGGGTATATTTTCTAAAGAGAATATGAAGTTTTCAGTCAATTTAAAGAATTTAAAGTAATGGTTGAGTTATCGACTGCGAAGAAAATAAAATGTTTGACGACTGATAATGGTGGTGAATTTTGCTTTAATGATTTTGATAGATTCTGTAAAGACAGTGGCATTAATAGATAGAAAACAACTCTGTGTTCTCCACAATAGAATGGAGTTGCAGAAAGAATGGACAAGACACTGATGGAAAAGGCTAGAATTATGTTGAGTGATGTTAGTTTAGAAATGATACAAGCTTTGGTGCCCTATTGCACAAAAGGTAATACATAATAGAAGTGTTATTTTTAGAGAAATGAAGCCTCCTTTTGTTATGTTGTGACTAGAACAAACTAAATAGGAAGATGTGATTCAATTTCATTCTACTCTTGAAAGAATTGTATTGAGACCCCTAGATAGGCAAGAGGTTGAGGACAACTCATCTAGCTCTGAATCTTCAGAAGAGGAGAAAGAACCACCAACTCATCTTATTCAAAGGTCTACAAGACATAGACAACTGCCTAAAAGGTATTCACCTAATGATTGTAGATGTATTTTTACTTTAAATACTAATATTGATGAACCTAGATCTATAGAAGAGGCATTAGGTATAAATGATTCAAAATCCTAGAAGGTTGTTATGGAAGAAGAAATGGTAGCTTTGAAAAAGAATGATACATGGGATCTTGTACCATTGCCTAAAGGACATAGACTCGTTGTTGCAAATGGGCGTTCAAGAAAAACATTGGTTTAGATGGACCTATTGATAAGTATAAAGCAAGGTTAGTTGTGAAAAGATACTCTCATGTGGAGGGTGTTGATTATGGTGCGATATTTTCTCCTATTGCAAAAATGACATCCATTATATTTTTGTTTTCTATTGTTATTGTTTATGATTTAGAAGTTGAGCAAATGGATGTGAAAACTGCTTTTGTTCATGGTGATTTGGAGGAGGATATTTATGACATAGCCAGAGCATTATGTGGTAAAAAGTAAAAGTAATTTGGTCTGTAAATTAAAGAAATCTGTGTATGGCCTCAAAAAGATTCCTACAATGTGGTACCAAAAATTTGATACATATGTGTTGAGTTTGAGATTTGAGCATTCTAAATCATATCACTGCTGTTTATTACAAATTTGATGGTGATCATTTCATGTACATTGCATTATATGTTGATGATATGTTATTCATTGGTAAAGGGAAAGGTATGATTTAAGAACTAAAGTCTTCACTTGTTTCTAAATTTGAAATGAAAGATCTTGTGGTAGCGAAACACATTCCTGGGATGGTGATTAGAAGAGATAGGGTAAACAGAAAGTTATGGCTAGACTGAAGTAAGTATGCGAATTCAATTTTATGGAGGTTCAACATGCATGATTGTAGACCATTGTGTGTTCTTTTTGTACTTGGAACAAAATTATCTATTTCAGATTGTCCTACATCCCCATCATAGATGGAAGACATAAGTAGAGTGTCTTAGTAGTGTTGTTGAATATTTGATGTATGTTATGATCTGTACTAGACCAGACATTGCCCAACTAGTGGGAATTCTTTCTAGATATATGTCTAATCCTGGTAGAATTCATTATGACATAGTTAAAATGCTATTCAGATATTTCAAGGGTACCTCAAAATATTCTTTGTGTTATCATGGTAATTTGATAGGAGACAAACTTTCATTGATATTCATGGTTATGTGGATTCAAACTAGGTAGGTGATGTTGATAGTAGAAGATCCACCAATGCTTAGTAGTGTTGTTGATAGTAGAGTGTCTTAGTAGTGTTGTTGAATATTTGATGTATGCTATGATCTACACTAGACCAGACATTGCCCAACTAGTGGGAGTTCTTTCTAGATATATGTCTAATCCTGGTAGAATTCATTATGACATAGTTAAAATTTCACTGATATTCATGGTTATGTGGATTCAAACTAGGTAGGCAATGTTGATAGTAGAAGATCCACCAATGCTTATGTGTTTACTTTATTTGGTGGTGCAATTAGCTGGATGAGTAAGCGATAGGCTATAGTTGTCTTGTCAACTGCTAAAGAAGAGTATATGGTAGCTACTCATGCTTGTTAAAAATCCATATGGCTTAAGATACTATGTTCAGATATTGGAATAAAACAAGGTGTAGTGACAGTTTATTGTGGCAGTCAAAGTGTAATCTACCTAGCTAAGAACCCAACATTTCATGCCTAGACCAAGCACATTGATGTTGAATATCATTTTGTTAGAGATATGGTCAAATATGGCAAGGTGAAGTTGGTTAAGGTAGAGACTTTGATGAATGTTGTAGATTCTTTAACTAAGGTTGTGAGCACAAATAAGTATAGATGGTGTTCAAAGTCTATGGGCCTCATGGCCCCTAGCAATTAATTTATGGTTGTACTATATGGAAATAGGGTTTCACAAGTTTAGCTATGTAAACTAGGAAAATGACCTATTTCACACACATCACATTAAAAGGAGGATGAACTCAATAAATCCAACCTCAAATCTATTAGGAAGAGGATTGAATGTTCATTGGAGTCCTATTTCCTTTTGTTTGAGTCAAAGATTATCAATTGAAAGGATCCAAATTGAGGGCAACTAATTAGGCCAGGAAGTGTATGCATGAGCTCACAATTTAGACTAATTATACTAACTGATAGTGGAATATTTTTTTTACAACAGGTACAAAAATGAATAGGGAATTTGACTGTGCACCTATTACTAAAATTTGATACTGATCTAGCAGGTCCAGGGTGCCTAGAATGCCCTGGTCTTCTAAGGTTGAGCTAATGTCAGAGAATTTGGATCCTGAGACTACTTGAGATCCACCTTTGAAAACTAGTGTAGAATATAGAGGACTAGGATTCCCCCAATGCCTTGGTC
This sequence comes from Cryptomeria japonica, assembly GCF_030272615.1. Taxonomy (NCBI): domain Eukaryota; kingdom Viridiplantae; phylum Streptophyta; class Pinopsida; order Cupressales; family Cupressaceae; genus Cryptomeria; species Cryptomeria japonica. The sequence continues at coordinate 443,368,635 of NC_081412.1, read as the reverse complement.
CTAAGACAAGGGCTCCCCTAACTACTCTGGTCCCCAAAAACTAGGTTTAGATTTTGTAAAATCTTGTACCAACTTCTTGAGGCTTTTTGAGGTCTTTTGGCAACACTTGGTACTTTTAGTTGCACACAAGAGGAAAGAAAGAGGGTTGTGTATACGAGTTTTCCTTAGTTCAAACCCCAAGTTTGGAATTAACCCTGTTATTGAATTGAAATTGAACTGGAATCAAATTTAAAATCTTGCCTTTTTAGGGAAATGTTGGATCTGGAATTAAAATACTTGAATGTAGATGATTATACCTTCAATAGGTGATGCAATGCTCTTAGGATAAGTCCTCCATGTGTTGATGCAATAATATGATAAACCACATAAAATCCATCATAAAAACATAATTGAAACATAATATGAAGATGTCTTGATGTAGTTTGCTACTCCTTGAATTAGATCCGATGTTGAAGTATTTCTCTTGAGTTGAAATATTAGCATAATGATGATATGATAGGTAGGATCTGAAAATGAATTGAGAAGGATGCCTTATATAGGGATTTCATAATTGAAATAATCTTTAGGCTGACTTAGATTTGATATATTTTCACATGGAGTGGGATTTTAATTAGATAAGATCACCAATTTATCCTCCCAAAATTTGATTAAAAAAGTGTGAGACCAGGAAGGTAATGCACCTTGGTCCCACCAACATTTTTCCGACTTTGTAGGAATACAAGATAATGGGGTTCTAATGCCAATTCCAGCTCGGTGGCTCAAACCATAATGTATAGATATGTGGAATGTGTCTTGGAAGTTGAAATTGGAGTAGGATTAAGGATAAATCAAGATAAAATGATAAAATGCACACCTATAATTAAGGGCCCAAATAAGAGTGTGATGATGTAATAAAGTGGAATAAGACCCATAATATTAAATTTAAATTAATATATGTCTCATAATGCATAGAGGAAAGGGAAATACTAAAATAGGTGCTAGGAGAGTGAAATTGGACACACTAATAAAGGTGTACAATGTACGACATTACAATGGTGTAGATACTCCATTTGCTCTTGCAAGGTACTGGGCAACTAGGAGAGTGTTGGGAAAATGGTGTCTCATGGTGTCTCAACCTTGCATTTACATAAAGTTACTATTTATAGTAAGTTTTTTGTTTGAGCATGAATTGGTCCAAAATTTTCCCCAAAGCTTTGGATTGGCTAGATAAGCATGCCAACGAATTTTTGTTGCAAGATCATGTCTATATTTGAAGATATTAATATGTTTTCAAAAGTTGTGAATGAAAGTTTTAGTGTTAAATTTGAGAGATCTAGAGGCTCCAAAACAACCCAAAAGTGTTCATAACTAACATAGTAGGTTATAGCTTGATAGAGTACATTGTGAGCTTTTTTGTATTTTATACAGTTCGTTAATTGGACACCCAGTTCAAAAGTTATGGCCTTCAAAAGTTGGGTTTCTTGAAATAGAAGATATAAAACACAACAAACATATAAATGAGTTGTAAAAGGGAGGTACATGTGTTGATGTGTGTTTTGACACATCACAGGGCATCTAGGATTGGAGATAAGATGGGTTCCACTTTATTGGGTCATTTTAGCCCATGTTTTTGCAATACCGTTTGATGGTTTCATTTATTGCATCTCCTCTCTATGAGGTACATGAGATGGAGGTTGTGTGTAAGAGTCTTATAGCTATTGAGTTACCTTTGAATCTCTAGTGAGTGATACTCTTATGAAAAGCTTGCTCTACAAGTATTTTGTAATCTATTATTGAAATTTGAATAATATACTGGGCAACTTTTAGAGTGTGGGTTTTTTCTCCCAAAAGGTTTTTCCCCTCGTAAATCATTGTGTTGTAGTATGCATGCTATTTATGTTTATTTTTGTAACTATTGTAAGGATCTATAATTTTTTTTTTGCATTACTCTTATCTCAAGGTTAGTGTAGGAAGTTGATTTGCTACTTAACTTCCTTACAATCCAATGCTCTTGGGAAGTCCTGCAAGTGTTAATGCAATAACATAATGATAATAAGTGCTAAACTTGAATCCATACATGTGTATAATGTTCGTAGTTTGTTGTTCTATATATTGATATCTTATTCCTTATATGATTTCTCTGTATTAGATTATATTGTAGTGGTCAATAGCTAGCTAGTTTGTTCTGATTAATTTGAAAAATAGGTTTTAAGAACCCAAAACCTTTAACATAAGAGCAAAAGATAGTTCAGTAGAGAACAACAAAACCAACAATAAGACAACATTTAAATGACTGGCAAGAAGGCCAACAAACCAAACAGACAAAAAAAGACTAGGAACAAAAAAGCATAAAAAACCAAATAAAAGACCTAGTCAGCTAACAACACCTATACAGACTTTAGAAGATTAGTAGCCTTGATGACCAACAGGTCATAATTTGCTAAAGCAACTTTGAGCTCTTTGATTTCCTTGTTTGGCTTTTTCTCCTTCTTCTTGCCTTTGGTCCTCATTCTTGGTCCTTGCACATCTCCCATGTCTTCCATATCAGGTTCCTACTCTAGGGATCCCTTCTCATTCTCCAGCTTACTGATCAGGATTTTGGTGTTGTTAGCCAAGGCCTTCAGAATGTTATGGCTTTGTTCAGCAATGCTTCTAAGACAAGTTTCAATTTTGTTGAGTTTGTTGTCAATATCCACCATTCTTTAGTCCCTAGCAGTGTCATTGGTTTTTATTTCCTCCAGGGCCTTCTCCACTTGCTCAAACCTTGGGTTGAAGGCATCCTTGATCTCTTTAGCTCTGGCAATAGTCTTTCCCAAATCATCAACATACTCAGCCATGGATTTACCTTCACCGATGCTGATTGTCTCTAGAATTTGAAGCCTATGACTCAGTTTCTTGTTTTCTTCCACAACTTTCTTGTGACTGTTTATGAGCAGTCAAGGGTGTCCACAAACCCCTTCAAACCCTTTTGTCGAAGGGTTTGAAGGGGGTATTTTTTCACCAGCCTTGGCCTGATCAGTTTTGGGAACATCCCCACCAGTAATCTTATCAGCATCTCCACCAACACTTTGGTTGAAACCATCCCCCATAATCTCCTCCTCAAATTTTTGGTCCACATCAAAATCCTTACTCTGCACTTTGTCCTCCGACTCCAACTCAGAATTGCCTTGCCTTTTCTTCTTTTTCCTTTTCTGAAAGGAAGAATTAGATTTCTTCTTCTGAGGGGATGAAGATTCATCCTTTTCAGAGTCCTCAGAGACCTCCTCCTCCGAGGAATAGTGAATCTGGAAGATCCTCAGAGACCTCCTCCTCTGAGGAATAGTGAATCTGGAAGATCTTCTCTTTAATTTTTTTCTTGCCCTTAGAAGTGGATAGCTTAATGCTCACCTATTTTCTTTTCTTACCAAATTTAGCCTTAGAGTCCTCCAGATTCTCCTCATTCTCACTTTTCAAATCACCATCAGAATCCTCACCCATAGAAAAATCAGAGTCCGACCCTTCGTCCTCAGAATCAGAGATAGAAAGCTGGGGGTGGACGATTTGATTAGCTTTAATACGATTATATATTAAAACCATAAGACCTTGGTGCATAGTAGTGTCTCCCTTAGGGTTCTATCTATGGGCTTTGATAGTGGCATTCATATAGCAAATCAAGAAATAGGGTATGTTAACTGTCTTCATACTTGAAATGGTTGAGCAACACAAAATGGTAGCCATAAACTTTGGTAAATCTGCCATCCAAAGTGATGTAATGCATAATAGAAAACATAACCTCCCTCCAAGGCTTAGCAAAAGCCCTGGGAGGGTAGTAGGTCTTGCTAAGCTTAACCAGGCGCTTCTTCTCCTTAGTAGTTTCAGGGTATCACTCGATGGCATCCTTGCTAATATTTCTATCCCTGTAGAAATTACTTCCCTCCCTCCTGAGACCCATCACCTGAGCAATGAGGTCTTCGTCAATGGAGATAGTTTGATCTCCCATCTTCAGGGTGCCCTTCCTCCAATTTTCACTGAAAAAATTAGTGATTTTAGCATCCCTCCCATGGAGTCTTTCCATATACTTCATTAGCCTGCCCTTCTGCAAAATACTACAGATTTCCTCCTTTTGTTTCCATTCCTTACAATTACTGGGCTTGTAGCGACACCTGTTTCCTCCCACAATTTCACAGCTCAAACCAGAAAATCAAGAGTTGTAGATAGCTATAGGAAAGAAATTTATCGAAGCGACCCCAAATACCTAGAAAGTGTGGGAGAAGGTGGCATTCATCTTATCATTATTGGTACTGACACAATAATAATTAATATTAGCCCTCCAAGTCATGCTATTAGTCATTATATAATCCATTTAAGATCTTTGAGGTTTAGTTATATTGATCCATGAAAATGATCGATTTGGCATCATTGAGGAGATCCTCTTCGCCCTTCTAGGTAATCATGTTGTCATGAGTGACCACCACATTAGCTGCCTAGTCAATGGGGCCATTTGCTTCACGATAAATGTGGGAAATAAAACATTTATCAAAGGTGTTAATGAGATCCCTAGCAGCCTTAATGATATTGTTGATAGTCCATGAGGGCTTAGTAATTCCTTTAAGGCAATTAATGATATTATTAGAGTCCCCCTCGATCCAGAGGTAGGGACAGTTCCACCTTTTAGCCAAAAGGATGCCTTGGAGAGCAGCCACAACTTTTGCCATGTGGTTAGTTTGGTAACCTATAGGAACAACAACAATTTCCTTACAAATGCCATTTTCATTTCTGAGAATTGCACCACATCCCGCTGGACCAGGATTGCCTTTAACATCACCATCAAAGTTGATTTTGAGCCACCCATGAGGGGGAGAGTACCATTTAGCTTCAAGTCTCTTACTTTGTTTAGAATCAATACTAACAACACTCTTCAAGTTCCAGGAGTTGAGAATGTGAGCTTCCAGGAAATTGACAAGATTGCAAGGTTCTCCAATGATCCTGAGGTTCTCCACTATTGCCCTTTGATTTTTCTGAAAAACAACATCCTGGGGGAGAGAAGTATCTCTAAAGATGCAGTTTTTTCTTTCTTTCCAAATCCCCCACAAGATGTGAGGGAGAGAGAGCTGCCACAAAGATCTCAAAGAGGGATTAGACCAATGGTAACTCCAAGAATGGAACAAATCTTGAATAGAGTTAGGAAACACCCATTCCATACAAAAATTCTTAAGAAATATTTCCCAAATTGAGACACTAAAAGAACAGTGAATAGCCAAGTGGTCCACAAACTCTTCCTCCTTAAGACACAAAGCACACCTATTGGGGAAATTAAAACCTCTAATCTTCTGGTTGTCTAGAGTCAAAATTTTGTTTTGGAGAATGGTCCAGTAGAAGATATTGATCTTTAGAATAAGACCCTTAATCCAAACTTTAGACCAGAAGGGGTTCTCTGAGGGGGCTGGAGTTAGCAGTCCATACGTGGAAGAAATAGTAATGTTGCCTTTAGGTTCAAATTTCCAAATAAGAATATCTTCTTCATTATTCAACCAAGCAGAAAACAAGTGTTTCTTGAGATTGATGAGGCTAGGGTGAATTCCTTCAATATTCTACCATTTGTCACCTATCCAGTACCCCTCAACCAAGGAACCAAAAACTCTTTTACAAGGGGCAGCAAAAGGGGCCCAATCATGGATTTCTAGAAAAGGCTTATCAAGCAACCATGAATCTTCCCAAAATCTGACTTTCCTACCATTACCAACTCTCCATTTTACCCCTTTGGCGATGTTGTATTTACACTTAGAAGCATGATTCCAAATGTGAGACCCGTTGATACTGAAATCAAAATTGATGAAAGAGAAAAGAGATGAAGACAGAAGAGGATACTTACTTCTCCAAATTTCACATCACTCAGTGTCAGAGTGGAACAATCTCCATATCTGTTTAGACAAAAGAGCTTCATTGAGGGTCTTGATTCTCCTCAGACTCAGACCACCCTTTATTTTTGATCTACAAACCTTGTCCCAAGCCACTAAATCCATTCTCTTCTTTTCCTCTACCTCAGACCAAATAATTTTTTTTTGGATTTTTTCTATAACATCAACAAACTTAACTGGGATTCTGAAGAGATTAAGAGTATAAATAGGAATTCTTTGAAGGTATGCTTTGAGAAGTTGTAACTTGCCAACCTGACTTAAGAGAGCACCTTTCCAACCAACAAGATTTCTTTGAAATTTATCCACCAAAGAAATCCAAAAGGAATTAGGGGGAGCCATGCCCAGGGGGAGGCCAAGGTAGGTAGTAGGGAGATCAACAATCTGACATTCCATAATTCTACTAATTCTATGTTGTCCTCTCTTAGGAGTGTTGATGAAAAACACTTTACTTTTAACCCAATTGATAAGCTTGCCAGAAGCAGACACAAACTTGCATAGGGTGTCCTTCAGGATTTTGGCTTCCGAAATACTTGAATCCCCCATAATGATGGTGTCATCCACAAATTGTTGGTGGGAGTACGTGTGATCAGCAGAAGAGGGTTGGAGACCTTTAAAGATACCTCTTGTCACCATGCTTTCCATGTACCTACCAAAGAATTCAACCATAATGATGAAGAGAATAGGGGAGATGGGATCTCCTTGCCTCAAGCCTCTGGAGGCTTTAAAGAAAGGGGAGGGGAATCCATTAACAAGAACAACAAAGGAGGTAGAGTAGATAAGCTGCTTGAAGAGGTCCACACATCTGTTAGAGAATCCAAAAGCCAAGAGAACCTTCATGAGGAAAGACCAATCGACCAAGTCATAAGCCTTAGAGAGATCAAGCTTAAGAATAAAACCCTGCTTCTTCGCCATAAAAAGGGAATGGATATTCTCATGGGCAGTAATGATGGAATCAAGAATTTGCCTTCCTAGCACAAAACCATTCTACTGATGACTGATCAAAGAGGGAAGGAAATTCAAGAGTCTGGAGGTGAGGACCTTGGAAATTATCTTATAGAAAGAGTTGCATAAACTGATTGGCTTGAACTTATCCATGGAGTCAACTCCTTGAATTTTGGGGATCAAAGCTATGAAGATGCCATTAATTTATTTCAGTAATTTTCTTGCCCAAAAAAATTCTTTAACCCCATTAGAGACATCTTTCCCAATAATATCTTGTAACTCTTGGAAGAAGAACAAAGGGAAGCCATCAGGTCCAGGGGCTTTATTTCCCTCAAAATAAAAGACAACATTTTTGATCTCCAAGTCTGAAGGGATGGAAGTCAAAAAAGCATTCTTTTTCTCATCAATAAGGCAAGTAATGTTCTAAAGGAAGGAATTTTAAACATCATCATCCAAGCTTTGATCCCTACAAAGAAGATCAGAGAAGAAACTTTTTGCCTCATTTATAATCTCCTCCTCCTTGACCAACTCCACATTGTCCACCATCAGTTTTTTGATCCTATTAGCCACTTTGTGTTTGATAGTCGACATATGGAAGAATCTGGTATTCTTATCTCCTTCCTTCAGCCAAATACATCTAGATCACTGCTTCCAAAAAGATTATTCTTTAGCAATGATATCATGGTATCTTTTGAGGATCTCATTTTCTTCTGCAATAGTCACCGTAGAGAATCCATCCTTTTGGATTTGGTACTGAATTTTGTTGAGGTGTTCCTGAATTTTTCCTTTGGCCTCAAAAATATTCCCAAAGCTAGATTTATTCCATGTCCTTATGTTATCTTTTATGCTTTTAAGTTTTTTCACAACTCTATACATGGCAGTACCCTCAACTTGAATGTTCCACCATTCTTGAATTTTATGAGTAAGATCTGGGTGTAAAGTCCATATTTTTTCAAACCTAAAGGGAAAATGCCTTCTCCTGTTAATAGGATCAGCAATAAGAGCTATAGGGTAGTGGTCAGACCCAACATGAATGTGAGAAGACAGAGAACAAAAATAATGTCTGAACCAATCATCAGATATAAGAGCCCTATCAAGGTGAACTTGAATAAGGTCATTTCCAGCCCTCCTATTAGTCCAAGTGTAGTTGAAACCCTACATCTCCACATCATTAAGGGCCTGAGTGTTTATAAAATCCATGAGGGCCAGTCTTCTATCCAACTGAGAATGACATCCACCAAATTTTTCCTCCTCTTTCAACGGGGTATTGAAGTCTCCCATGACTAGCCAATTGAGGTTCTTGCCCCTTATTTCCATAAGTTTTTTCCAAAAATTGCTTCTGGCTTTCAAGGTATTTGGAGCATACATGTTTGTGAGGACCCAAGAGGTGTTATCCTTTAAATGCTCAAATTTAATGCAATAAAAATTGCTCTCTTGAATAAGAACTTGACCTCTCACACTATTGAGATTCCAGATTGTTGCAATGCCTCCAGAGGCACCTTCTGAGCTACCACCACAGATGCTACCAGATTTAAAGAAAGTCAAAGCTTCAACCTTTTCTCTACCCATCTTAGTTTCTTGAATAAGAAAAACATCAGGTTTACTATCCCTAATCATATTCCTAATAATATCATGCTTGTGGGGATTATTAAGTCCCCTTGTGTTCCAAGAAACAATCTTCATAATTACTTACCAATTCTTAAATCCTTCAAAGTCCTCTGAGTCCCATCTGATATGTTCTTGCTAGCCTCCTTAGCTCTAACTTTGTGGTTTGAATGTTGTCCTGGGGATGAGGAGACATACCCTACATCAACTTGAGCAATTCTACTAGACTTCCTTATTTGGGCAGCAGAGGGAGTGGATCCTTTCTTGTTCCCATGTTTTGGAAATTTCCACTCGGCTTCTTTCTCAAAGATCGCTTTAGGATCACTAAGGATTCTAGAAATCTCTTCTTCATTACCCCATATAGGTGATCTGGATTCATGTGAAGAGCTATTAACTATTTTAGAGGCATGATCTGAATCAGAAAGATTTAGACCAAGATAGTACAATTCTGGGCCTCTTGAAAATCAGAATTGTTTGTGAGAGGGGTAGAATCTGCCTTTTCTTCTTGTGATCAGTAATCTCCCCTTCCTCAGATTGCTCGACTTCCTTAATATCCTTGTCCTTTTGATCCTATTCATTGAAAGCTTTCTTACTAGCCAAGGTGTTAGCAATCACCATCTGGATAGTTTCTTTAGAAGGTTCATTCTAATCTATTATTTCCTCTCTTGGGATCTGCCCTCCCAAGTTGTTATCTGCTTCCATTTGTTCCTTCGTCAAATATTCTTAGGGGGAGAGATGTTTAGAAATAGACGCTGAGGAGACCACATCCTTGTTCTCCCCCAAGGGTCTAAAATAGTTGATCTCAGCTAGGTCAGTTTCCTTATTTTTGACTTGCCAGACCTTTTTCTTCGGAGCCTTTCTACTCTCTACTACAGTTTTGACTTGCATATTATCCCATTTGGGCTTTAGAGGGCCATGTTTAGCCCAGTGACCTACTTTTTTATAGTGGAAACAAGAAAAGGGGATGGATTTGTATTTGATTTGTTGTTTCCAAGTACCCAACGTAGACACAATATCTATCTGCTCAGGCATATCTACGTCATGGGAAATCCCTACACATAATCTGGCATGAGTGAGCCTCCTTTTTTAGGTTGTGACCAGATCAATTGAAAGGAGCTCACCAAAAGAGTTTGCTATACCCAAGAAAATACTTTATGCCCAGTATTCAAGAGGCAGACCTGGGAGCTTAACCCAAACTGGGACTTGCACCAGAAGAGATTCACTCATATTTAGATTCAGGTGCCATTTCTAGAGGACCAGAGTTGTCTTTCCAACCAACCAAGGACTACCACAGAGGATCCTTATTTTGTCTTCTTCACAAGAAAGGAAAAGGTGAGAAGGCCTTTGGGCAGAGCCGAAATTTCAACATTGCCTTTCAAAGCCCATTTCCGTTTAACATAAGCCCTAACAACTTCAATGTTTGGGTGTGGTCCCATAAATTTACCCACTAGAGAGTTCAACATACTACTTTTGTTATGGTCCAAAACTGAGTCAGGAATAGAGATGGAAAACTTACCACCAATTGGGTCCGATATATTCTTGATAGGAGGCAAGGAAGATTTCCTAGATGGTCTAGTTCCAAAGAGGGTTGACAACTTTCTAACTTCTTTTCCATTCTCCAAAACAACTTCACATGGGTTGGACCCCCCAATCGCGTTTCTAGGACCCGCATTCTTTTTTCGGCAGAGTACTGTCAGCCTTCAAAATATCCGGAGGCTTGTCCTTTTCCCTGTTAGGATTAATGACAGTCCCAAAGATACTGAGAGGGGGGGTGAATCAGTATCTAACCGGTTAGTAGAATATTTAAACTTATTAAGAACTTTGCATCCCAAAACAGTGTACCGGTAAATAAGAATTAATGTAGTAAACAGGAACAATAAAGACAACATAGAAAATACACCATAACACAAGATGTTTAATGAGGAAACCCGGTGTGGGAAAAACCTTAGTGGGATTTGTGACCCACAATATTCACTCACTGGGCAATGAATAAATATTACTTACAATGAGGGGCCTACACATATAGGGAGGCCAATTGCCTCCACATATAGGGAGGCCAACTGCCTAGAGCATATTGCTCAATAAGGGTCACATTGACTACAAAAATGGATTATGAAATCCAATACAATGTATTGCTTCAAAATAGCATCAACTATGCCAAGTTTAGATCTGGTTTAAGCTCATTCCATTACCAAAACCTTCGCTGTCAACTATATTACCTTATACACAATTTTTATACATATATTCTCTCCATGCATACTACCTTACTACACAAAATGACCTATAAGATCTCATACATATATATGAGTCTTTTACAATATGCCATGTCGGCTTTACAAAAGATAACTATATTTAAATACAATAAACAAAAGTTTATTCCCTGTCGGCTGGGGTGTCGATAAGTATTGTTTCCGCTGTCGGTGAAGTGTTTGCTGGTGTATGTAGATGTCTATTGCCGGTGCCGGTAACTACCGGTGGCTTACCAGATGAATGCCAGAAGGTTGCCAGATGGTTGCCATTAATGACAACACCAACTATTCTTATAAGAGTGTAGAATGCCAACAATCTCCCCCTTTGGCATTGATGGCAACACTCATGAGAAAAATCCAAAAATTGTTCCAAAACTGAAGTCCAAAAAGTTACCAAAAAGATGTGCTCCCCTGAGCAAGTGATCTCCTCTGAGTAATCATTTTTCTCTTTTCACTACTCCCCCTTTGACATCAATGACAAAGGTTGTAAAAAATTGTCAAACGAGTGTAAAAATGTCACCTTAAAATTTGTAACCGGTTGGTTACAGTCTGAAATATGTCTGTCAAAACCAAATTAAGACTCTGCATGAATTTGTTGTTGTCATTCAAGGTTGCCTCAGTTTGTTGGATCGTGTCAGTGAGATGATGCATGTGTTCTTCTGGTGATCTTTCTCCTTGAAGTAATGCCTTAGAGATTTCATTTCTCAGAGAGATAAGATTGTCCAACTTAGGACCAAGTTTATACTTAAGTTCTCTTGCATTAGACTTAATCCTTGCCTTCTCTTTCTCAAATTGCTCCAATTTCTCCTCAATAACTAATATAAGTTCGAATGAACCAATTATGTTATTAGCTATTTCATCTATTTCTTTATGTACTCTGTTGTTCTCCTTTTCTATGTCCTTTGTCAAAAGATGTGGTTTGCATGTTTCTCTATACAGCTCTTTGTATTCCAAAATTGTAGTGTTCAGTGTCAGTAATAGTGTATTCATGTGTTATGTATACTTATTTATTGTGTCCTCAAAGAATTTATCCTTCTCCTTTTCAACTTTCTCTTTGAAGGTGTCCTCATTCACCTTATCAACCGTTATTACATTGTCAGCAATGAATTTGGACAATGTGTCCAATTTACCTAAAGAATCCTTTACATGATCTATGTTACATTTCGGTGCAATCAATTTAAGAATTGGTATGGTGTCATCAATTTCCTTGTAGGCCAATGCATTACAATATGTTATCTTCTTGATTGAATCCAGGAGTACCTCTGTTACATTAGTAGGTCTGAATTTGCTTGATGAAGTGCCAGATGTCTGACCTATTACCTTAATTACCTCTGTGCTTCCAACATTTGTAACCATTTTGCTGGTGTTATCCTTCGGTGGATTAGTCTAAGTTTTCATTTCAACCAGTAAAGGTTTTTTTGATTGTTTATGTATCTCAGTGATTATCGATTTCTCTGCCTCAGTATGTACCTCTACCTTTGTAGGTTTCTCTATGTGCTCAGCTGTCGGTGTCTTAGTCTCAGTAGGTTTCTCTGTGCCAATATCTATACCTTCAGTATTTTTCCCAGCATCCAATGGTTGCTCTGTTTGTAATGATTGCTCTGTTGGGATCTCAACCTCAATAGTCTCTACTGATTTTTCAGCAATGTTGCCACTGTCAACATTATCATCCTTAACCTCTGTAGTGTCCTTATCCACAACAATGTTCACTTCCTGAGTATCCACATTCATGGTGAATAGTATTTCAGATTAAGGGCTAGTGTCATCATGTGTGATACCTTTAGTGTCAGCAACCAATGGATCAACAGTATGTACTGGTGCAGTATCCAAAGGTGGTGGTAAATTGTCAGTGATCTTGAATGTTTTCTTTGGCCGGTTCATTTCCTCTTGTTTCTCCTTTTCAACAAAAAAGATATCACATTTATTAGCAGTCTCCTCTGCAATCTCATTTACTCTACCTGCCATCAAACTTACTTGACGGTGACCACTAGAAAAAATGGATCTGTTAGCCCCACAAATTAGATCATCAATTTCCTCTTTTGAGTTAACTGGATGTGCAGCTAGAAGTTTTTCAATTTTTAGTTTCTTATCCAATTCCATCACTGCAATCCTTTTTGCATCTAATCTTCTATATAGTTCATTAGGTAAATCATCCACTACTTCAATTAAAACCTTTTTGTATATATCCAGATGTAAAATTATACTGTTCTCAATGCTTTCCTTGTCCGAATCTTTGAATGTATTATACAATTTACTCACATTAGCCAAATTACCATCATCAGTTATTTCATTTAATAAATTATCTAATGAAGGTATGACCACTTTTTGTTTCTTCTTCGGAGTTAGTTTCTTATCCAGTTGCCTTACTACCTATTGTTTCTTCCTTAAAGTCCTTGTTCTTTTGGGTGAAGGAGAGGGTATCGGTGAAGGTTTTCTCTTCCTCTCAACTCTTTTGAATTCAGCTGGTATCTCACTATTAGAAGATGTGCCAACCGGTGAAATGTGTGCCTCCGGTTGCAGTCCTTCCAGCTCACTAGCCGTTATCCCAATAAAGTTCATAACATTTTCTTTGATTTCCTATACCTTCTTTTATGCATCCCTAATATACCTTTCTCTTTTCTTCCTTTGTTTCATTGTTTTCACACCACTCTCAATAGTTTCAGTACTACCAAAAATTTGTTCACTTAGTTCTCTTGGTGCATTTAACAAGGCTTTTGCATATGTCTCAATAATGTTGAGATCTACCTCATAGCCCATTTCAGTTACCCATACAGTCCTAGGAAGTACAACTTCCATCCATGTCTCATCCTTTTTGATGACAAAAAATATTTCTTTGTCATATTTGTCCACTACACTCTGCAGTAGTCTTTCTCTAGTTTTCATTTTGGCTTGAAAAGCTTTAAAGTATTCAGTTATATTGTTGTCTTTTGTAGTTCCCATGCTGATAAAAACTTCCTATAATTGTTTTCCTACTGGTATGTCATATCCAAATTCTTTTGGTCCTATACCAAGAATTTCCATAGTGAAATACAACATTAAGCATACTAAAAGATTACCAAAGCGAAATGTCCCTTTTTCATCTCCTTTAATCTTTTTCAAATTATCAATGAGTTCATCTTTGAGCCATTCACACACATCAATCATTGCATTGTTGTTGACCATTTCATAAGCACTATTAATGCAAAGACTAGAAACTGAATTGAGTCAGTTTGCATGTGTAGTCTTGTAACCAAGTATCATACTTATGAATCTCACATTGATGTCTTTGATGTCATTCACTCTTAGTGATCTACTGTCTGATGTTGCTCCAGTTCGGGTCATTACTTTTTTGTTAGGAACTTTCTTTGTTTTGACTGGTCTACTGCAGGTTGAGGGTAAACCAATTACTACCCTAATTACTTGCCAGGTAAATTTGCAGACAGAATCCAACCATAGAAATTCTCCATGTGTTCTACTTAGGACAATTCTCACTACTTCTTCCAGAAATTCAGAGATATTCAATATCTCAACAAAACCTAAAGTCTCCACAATCTTGTGTTCAGGTTTAACAGTGCCATTTTCATCACAAATTACTATTCTAAACATTTTTTAACAATTCCTTAGAACCTAATTCTTCAATGTTACAATGAATATAAATCCTAGGGTCTTCAGCATAAGCTACACCTTTAGGATTTTTTGAAAAAGCACCTATGGAATCATCTTGCTTAGCTACTTCGGGAATTACCTTAAACACGAGCCTAGGGCGTTTTATGTTTTCCACAATAGTAGGGTTCACAATAAATTCAAGAGCAGAAGAAGAAGCCATTTGAAAATACCTTTAGCTACCTAACAATATATGAATGCTTGAAAGAAATCACTTCACACCTTTGCCTTGAATGCCTTAGCTCTATTTTCGCGCTCTCTGCTGATTTGAATGCTCGGTGAATAAAAAATGAGAGAAATCCGATGATTTATAATGACTTTTCTTTCAACAACCACATGAAATGCTCACCGATTAAGTGAAAACTTAACACATCTGCCAATAAAGAAGAAATCTATCTTCTCACCATTGACTAAGGGTAATCTGTATGATATTGAATTTTCTACAATACCCCCAAAGGGTTACTTCTCAGTTGGATGAAGAATATCTTGCCGATGGAGGGATACTCTGTTCAACCGGTGAAGAAATAGTCTCATCAACATTCTGATTTGTTTTCCTAATCCATTGTTTTGAAAATTCTTGCTTTACCTCATCAACCTTCTCTTTGTCTTTGAAACTGGATCCTTTATTATTTGCCGGTGATGTCTTGCTTCTACAAAATTTTGCAATATGTCCAATCTTGTTACAAGCATAACAAGTCACATTATTCCTCTGAATAAATTTTCCATATCCTATGTCGGTTTGTGTTTAGCATTGATTAGATAAGTGTCCATATCTTCCACAAACATACATTTCACATTCATTCTGCAATTTTCTGAATTATGACCAACTTTTTTGCATTTGGAACATTGACCAGTGGGTGCATTAATGTTCTGATTGTTTGTAAATCTACATTGATTTGCTTTATGACCATATTTGTTGTAATTGAAACATTTGTCATTAAACTTGTAAGCAATAGGTTGTCTTACCGGTTTACTATGATCATGATTGTTTGCAGTACCAGAACTTTCTCCAACTTCAAATCCAAGTCCATTTGTATCTCCATTTGGTTTCTGATTTTTCAACATATCATCAAGTTCCTCTCAACTTTTCTTGAATTTCTCTTTGTGTTGATTGGCAGTAGCCAACTCATTTTCTAGAATTCCCTTTTGTCTCATAAGTTCAGTTTTATCATGTTGCATGTGAATCAGATCTGTCTTCAACATATCATTTTCATGACCGAGTCTTAGATTTTCATTTCCAGCATCATTGAGTCTCCTAGTCAAGTCATCTTCATTCTTCTTCCTGTCTTCAATGTCTTTAAAAAACCTCATAGTCATATATTTCATTTCATTCTTCATTGTACTGTTTTCTTGTCTCAACTTGTTCATAAGTTCATTAAGAGTTTCCTTTTCATCATTATCATTCCGCATCTTCTCATGAAGTTCTTTTCTTTTATTTTGAGCTATAGTAAGATTCTCCTAAAGTCCTTGAATGAATTCCTGTGTAGTCCTCAGATCATCTTCAAGTTTGATATTCTTCAACTTCTCTGCATCATAATCTACAAGAGCTCCTTCCAATTGTTTTCTTAAGTTATCCATCTATACCGGTGTCAGAATCTTCCTCAAGCTATTAGGCTTTTGAAAATAGAGGACCAGGCTCTGATACTAATTTTTAGGATTAATGACAGTCCCAAAGATACTGAGAGGGGGGGTGAATCAGTATCTAACCGGTTAGCAGAATATTTAAACTTATTAAGAACTTTGCATCCCAAAACAATGTATTAGCAAATAAGAATTAATGCAGTAAATAGGAACAATAAACACAACATAGAAAATACACCATAACACAAAATGTTAAACGAGGAAACCCGGTGTGGGAAAAACCTTGGTGGGATTTGTGACCCACAATATTCACTCACTGGCCAATGAATAAATATTACTTATAATGAGGGGCCTACACATGTAGGGAGACCAACTTCCTAGAGCACATTGCTCAATAAGAGTCACACTGACTACAAAAATGGATTATGAAATACAATACAATGTACTACTTCAAAATAGCATCAACTATGCCAAGTTTTATACCGGTTTACGCTCATTCCATTACCAAAACCTTCGCTGTCAACTATATCACCTTATACATAATTTTCATACATATATTCTCTCCATGCATACTACCTTACTACACAAAATGACCTATAAGATCTCATACATATATATGAGTCTTTTACAATATGCCATGTCGGTTTTACAAAAGATAATTACATTTAAATACAATAAACAAAACTTTATTCCCTATCGCTGGGGTGTTGGTAAGCATTATTGTCGTTGTCGATGAAGTGTCTGCCGATGTCAGTAACTATCGATGGCTTACCAGATGAATGCCAGAAGGTTGCCAGATGGTTGGCATCAATGACAACACCAACTATTCTCATAAGAGTGTAGAATGCCAACACTCCCCCATCTGGCCAACTCCATCGATCTAGCCGCTACCTCCATTAGAACCAGAATTCTCGCCTTGCAGAGAATTTGAAATTTAAATTCTTCTATTGCTGCCTACTCCTCCTCCATGCAAGATCTCCATTTCTAATACTATCCTACTCCAGAAGATTGTCGTTCCTACTCTTAGCTAGTTTATACAAAACTCTCAACACCCATAATTGGGACTTGCACAAGGTTATTTTGACTGTAGGACAAAAAATAATGATTAAATGAAAATATTGAGGCCAAATCATGAAAAGTTAAATACAACACTTTCAATGCCCATAATTTGGACCCCTTTTGGAAGGATTGGGGCATTGGGTTGTTGGGTCCACCCAAAAAGAGGACTCTGAAAGTGAAAGCCAAGTATTAGTGTCATTTTTGATTAAGGAAAAACAGGTTTTAAGGGACCCGAAACCCACTTACATATCATAAAGAAAATCATTAGAGAAGCAAGAAAGGACAGAACAAAGAAAGAAAGGCAGCAAAAGATCATCACAAAAGACAACAGCCAAAGAAAAGAACAACAAAAGACCAGCGAGATACTGGCACACCTAAAACAAAACTAGAACATCTAGGTGAAAATATTTATGGTCTCCTCAACATCCTTGACAAGCATCATCATTGCATTTGCTTCCTCTTTAAGGTCTTTGGTTTCCTACACTTGTTGATTACCTTTAGTCTTCAACTCCAACTCTTTAGCATTTTGCCTAGTTTTGCGTCTAGAAGAATGCTAGATAGAGCTAGAACCCGACTCATCATCAAAAATCACAGTATCTTTGTTCTACTTATCCTTATCCTGGTAGGCAAGCAATGCATTCATATTTTGGGAAGTCACCTTCATCATAGCCAAGCTATGCTCCATGATTTTCTTCAGAGCACTCTAAGTTTTTTGAACCTTGTTGTTTATCAGTTCATAATCGGACTCACCCTTTTCTTTGAGAGTCCTCACCACATCCTCTAGGTGCTTCACATCCCCCTTTATGATCTAACCCTCTGACCATTCAGGAATATCTTTTTCATCCTCTGCTTCACTATTATTCTCATAATTTTCCTCTTTTCCTTTATCATTAATATCCTTAACCACATTATCAATTTTGAGCTCTAGCTCTCTCCGATTTTCTTGAATGTTGGTAATATTATCAACCACCCACTTTTGGAACTTAAACATTTCCTGAGAGTTGTTTCTAACAAAATTCAGAATAGTATCTGCATCCTCCATGTCTTGGGCAAAATCCTCAGGCCTAGGGTTTCCCTCCTCCATATTATTTGAACCTCATCCCTATTGTCTTTATCATAGGGACTCT
Organism: Cryptomeria japonica; assembly: GCF_030272615.1. Taxonomy (NCBI): domain Eukaryota; kingdom Viridiplantae; phylum Streptophyta; class Pinopsida; order Cupressales; family Cupressaceae; genus Cryptomeria; species Cryptomeria japonica. The sequence continues at coordinate 443,350,554 of NC_081412.1, read as the reverse complement.
CCTTCTCCTCTAACTCATCAAAATCCTCTTTACCCTTCTCATTATCCTTGTCTCCTTTCTCACCCTCCACCTCCTTCTCCTACTTCTCTTATCATTAACATAGGAACTAATCTCAAATTTTATATAATTTGCAATAATTAAGTTGTAGGCTTATCAATATTTTATAGGGTAGAATAGAGCACAAGTGGTCTAAATATAATCTAGGGGAAACTACACTAAAGTAGGTTCCAAATAGAGCATGAAATTTTTAGGGTAAACAATTTATGATGCTACTTTTAGAAACCAATTTAGCAAACTATGTTCACCAATAATGAGCTTCTAGATGAAAAAATATGATTGCACGTCACTCTTTCTTCACATCATAGGTTCACATTTTGTGAACTCTTCCAAATTGTTACAGTGTGCAATGTTGACACATGTATTATCAATGCCATGTAGTGATGACTTAGCTGCTTCATCTATGATGAAATTTTTTTATTGGGTCATCTCTTTTCAAGTTTATCATAGTTTTGTGATAAAACCATTTTAAATAAAAGGAAATATTATGATGATCATTGATCTCAAGGTGTAAAAACTAATTGATGGGCCACATTCAAACTAGAAGGATGGCTCTCTACAAAAAACCTCCTCACTCATATGATCCATTATTAGAGATAAAGACCAATATATATCAAATGTTTATGGTATTTTACATCATTTTCATTTGTCTAAGTGCCTAAAAGTATGTTAGAGCGATTTGTGTGAATAAATTGTGCAATTAAAGCTATCTAACACTTGTAAAGGGGGTCTAGGGTTTCTACTCAAGGAATGGGTAAGTACATAATTCTCATCCTAAATTGCATAGTTTCTTTTGAATTAGTGTTGTTTCCAATTACTTAGGTTATATCATTATACTAAATTTATTGAAAAATCCCTTAACATTTATCATTTTAAAGCACTAGCCATATTCAAAACCCTAGTTGATAAAGAACCCTATAATGAGTCAAACTACTTCTTAACTCCCATAAGAGAAGAGAGGACTAGAGGAAGACCTCCTAGTCCAAATCCCAAGTTCATCAAGGAAAACAAAGCATGCTCAAGGATCAAGAATATTGTCACATGGGCTAAGGAATGCAAGTATTCCTATACATGGGTGGACTCTATTTGAATTATTCTTTAAAAGAAGTGATGTTTCTAGACCTATTTCAATTATGTAGAGCTTTAACCTTAGTAAATTGGTGTTCCCTGATGTATTCATGAATATGGACTTAATTAGAGCAATAGCCAAAATATATGATTCAGAATCTAGAGTAATTGAAAACAAGCATAGTGGTGTGCTAGTAAGAGTGGAAAGCCCTATATATGTGAATTTTTTAATTTAAATGTGGATTTAAATGTGCCCATTGATTTCAATTCCTTTTGTAGAGAATATTACAAGGATAAGAATAGTTATATGTAATATATTAGCTTACCCATCATAAGGTCAAGGGTCTAAATAGGAGCTTGATAAAGTTCTCCCAAAATGAGGTTAAACCACTTGATGATGATTCTTTTGAGGATTACATTATCAAGACATACTATTACTTCTACTCAATTTTTTGACCTTAACACTTTAATCCAAATATGAAAAAATGAGTTAAGATCGAACTAGATAAGATGTTGGTAGTAGGAATTATAAAACCAATTGAATATTGTTAATGTATTAGTTTGATGGTGATATAAAATAAGAAAATAGGGTAAATCTTGATATGTGGACTTCTAGGAATTAAACAAAGCATGCATCAATGACCCATTCCCTACCCCCTTCATAGAGGAGATTTTAGAAGAAATTATTGGGAGAGAAATTTATTTCTTTATTGGTAGATTTCTTGGATATTGTTAGGTCTAGATCAGAGAATAAGATCAACCTAAGATAAAACTCACTGTAGAATGGGTGCATTCATGTATATAATTATGCTCTTTGGATTAAAGAATGCACCCACAATTTTTAGCAAAATTATGGTGAACACATTTAAGGAATTCATCCATGAAGTATATTTAGACAATTGGATAGTCTATGACATTGTTCAAAATCACATCCAGGCACTATAGACCATGTTAGAAAAGTGCAATTTAGCATGCAAATGTCCTTGAGTCTGTTCATAAATGCACTTTTTCTGGTAACTTTTGGAATATTATTAGGACATATTATATGCAAAGAAGGTATAATAGTGGATCCAATAAAAATTACATTAATTATGAACTTACCACCTCCTGAAACCACATGTAAATTTAAAGCATTTCTAGGATATACTTGATACCATAAAAAATTATTAAGGGCTACACTACTATAATAGAACCTCTTGAAGGATTACTCAAAAAGAAAACAAATAAAGCCATTACTTGGATTGACCAATGTTAACAATATTTTGATACATTAAAATATTAAATAATTGAGATGGGTATACTTATAATTTTGGATTGGTTTGTAATTTTATTGTCCATGTAGATGCCTCCAAAATAGTCATAGGTGTACTCCCATCTCAACCTAAGGGAAATAAAGATCATTAAATAGTATTTGCTAGCTACAACATATTTGAAGTAGAAGAGAACAATACCACTATAGAAAGAGAATTTTTAGCCATGGTCTACATCTTACATAAATTTTTCCATTACCTCTTATATACCCTATTTATATATTGACGTTGAGCCTCTAAAATTTCTACTTAGACAACTAGTGATATAAGGGAGGATATGCATGTGGTTATTACTATTTCAAGAATTCAACTTTATGATAATGGTTAAGCGTGGAAGGAATAATTAATGTATGGATTACCTATCTCGAATTGATATAGGGGAAGAACCTGAGGAAGCTAATTAAGAAGATCTACCTAGAAATCACTTATCCTAAATCATTGGGGTACATGAAGAGCTCCATGATGTGGCCTTATTCCTCTCCATTGAAACATATAGACCAAACATGACAACACATGATAAACAGATTTTACTACATAAATACCTACCTTTTACGTTGATTGAAGGAGCCTTATACAAGAAAGGGGGATATGAAATCCTCTGGAGGTAGTATATGTGCATGAATAAGAAAAACTATTAGAAGCACATGCAGACGTTGTCAAATGATACAATTACATAGATACAATGGATCAAAAGATATTGCTATCAAAATAGTGATGGCCTAATATCTATGAGGATGCCAAAAATATTATAAAGAGAACTATAATATATTACAAAGAATAGGAAGACCTATTGTCCAAGATGAAATGCCACTTCAACCAATCTTAGCACAAGTCATCTTTGAGAAATGGGCTTTATTGATTTCATAGGGTCTATCGGTCCTCCAACAAAAATCTCTAAAGCTAGATTCATCATTACCTAAATAGACTATCTTACTAAATATGTTGAAGAGAAACATATAAAGGACTGTATTGTATATACTATTGGTATTATGGATGTCTTGCATTGGTCTTGTCATTGATGTCAACACTTATCAACACATATCCTTGTGGAGATCTTTGGTTATGTTCATCGACATGTTCAGTGACTTATGCACAATCACCAGTATCTAGTTCACTGACAGGATATATTGTTCACCGGCACTGAGGATGATCTGTTATCATCTGGAGATTACTTAGTTCTGTTGAAGACATTGTTTGGTTATTGGTCTAAATTGAGTTTGCATATTTTCTATTACCAGCAAATAGGTCTAGGTTATGGACCATCAAGCGTTATCTATTTCAGATAAGCATGACACGTTATGGAGATGTTTTATTGATTGGTTATTGTTGTAAATGCATTGAGTCAACATCATGCATCACATATTGATTCATTTGTAATTGATTCTATTGTAATATCTTAGTGAGCCGACCTACAAATTTGGTCTTAGGTTTTGGTATATATGTAAGATCTCATTTGTGAGATTAAGAAAAAAAGAGGTGTGGAAAAAAAATTGTAATAAGGTATATGCGAATATAAGCAAAGCTATGCATGCAGACATCATTTGAAGACAATCAGAGCTTAACCGGTACTGAATCCAACATATGAAGATGCTATTTTGAGCATTACATTATCATTGGATTTGACCATCCAATTGTAGTCAGTGTGACTCTCATTTTGTGATTGAACAGTGAGCTCTAGGCAGTTGGCCTTTCTGCATGTGCAGACCCCATTTGTACATGCATACTACCTGCACTAGTATCATCTCATTGTGGGTAAGGTTTCCCACCATGGTTTTTCCCCTTACAAGGTTTCCACATACAAATAACTATGGTATGTGTTGTGGATGTTATCTGTCTTTCTGTTTCATGCATTAAACTTTACCGGTACTGTTATTAATTGCTAAACTGTCTACCGACATTAAGTTTGGTTTATCAGTATTATGCACTAAGTTTGGTTAAGTTATATTTGGGTCGAAATTAATAGACAACTGATTCACCCCCCCCCCCCCCCACCCCTTTCAGTTGCCTCTGGGTCCTAACAATTGGTATCAGAGCAAAGTCCTCTTTTTGCAGAAGTTTAACAACTTGAGGAGATTCTATGACAACTAACTATTTCAGGAAGGACAGTCTGAAGCTTGATGGAACTAACTATGGTATATGGAAGATCAGAATGGAAACACATCTGAATTGCATTGGAAGAGACATATGGGATGTTACAAAAAATGGCTATGTTGGTCCTACATAGAGTCAACCTAATCCACCAACCTTGGCTAAAGATCAGAAGAATGATTGCAAAGCAAGAGAAACACTTTTGAGCGCATTGTCAGATCAACAAATCATGGGATTATCAGACCAATCTACTACTAAATCTATTTGGGATAAATTGGAGACATTGAATGAAGGTGATACCACTATCAAAATTGCAAAACTGGAATGCTTCCAGGTTAGGTATGAAAATCTGAAAATGAAAGAAGATGAAAGAATTTCCGCTTTATGGAAAGAGTTAATGAAATTGTCTTGGGTATACAATGTTATGGAGGATCCTTAAGTGAATATGAAATTATTTCTAAATTTTTAAGAGCATTTCCACCAGCATATAAAATGAAAGTAACTTCTATCAATGAATTAAGAACAATGCCTAATGCATCAGTATCTAGAGATACTTTGGTTGGAAAACTTTCAACTTTTGAACTAGAAGAATTTGGTCCTATTGCTACAATTAAGATAGATTTAGCTTTCAAAGCTTCATCATCTGCAACATCATCATCATCATCATCTGAAAAATCTGATTGGAAAGCACTCTATGCTAGAAAAATTGAAGAAATCAGAAGAGAGTATGAAGAACTTGAAGAGCTTGAAGCACTATTTGCAAGGAAAATGCCTAAAGGTCCGGTTGCAAGTAAATATGAAGGTAAAACACCATTTAAATGTTTTAACTGCAATAAAATTGGTCATATGGCATCTAGATGTCCTGATAGACATGCAAGATTGAAAGAAGAATCTAAAAGAACATATAAGCCTAACCCTAAATATCAAAGATACAAATTTAAGAAGAATAAAGACAAATAATGTTACTATGATGATGAAGGAGTTACTGATGATTCTGATGAGGAACCGACAGACAATGGATGGGCTTTTGTTGCTATAACAAAAGATCAACCAACACCTACTATTCAACTGATAGAGAAGGCCCTGGTAGCTAAAATTGAAGAAAAGGATGAATGGATCATTGATTCTGGATGTTCACATCATATGACTGGTGATAAGAGTAATTCTTAACCTTTCAAGAATACAATGGTGGTCTAGTAAGATTTGGGGATGACAAACCAAGTTTGATCAGAAGAAAAGGCACTATATCTTTTGATGGTAAGTACAATACTAACAATATTTATTATGTTGAAGGTTTGAAGCAGAATCTTTTGAGTGTTGGTCAATTAGTTGAAAAAGGATTTCAGTTACAATTCAAGAATGGTAAATTCAAAATCATGAATAGAATTGGTTTGGAAATTGCAACCGATAATCAGACTAGAGGTAATATCTTTCATTTAAATAACAATGAGAAGACATGTGATTGCACATATTAATGAAAGTTGGTTAAGGCATGAGACTTTGTCATGTAAATTTTGATTGCATTGTGAAAATCAGTACAACTAAGGCAGTAAGGGATTTACCTAAGATTGTTAAACCTCACAATTCGGGATGTAAGGAATGTCAAATTGGAAAGCAAGTTAGAGCAACTTTTAAGAGTATTCTAGAAAAATACAATAATGTTCTTGACTTAATTCATACTGATTTATGTGGTCCAGCAAGAACTAGAAGTTTACAAGGAGATAGATATTTTATGCTAATCACTGATGATTATTCTAGATTGTGTTGGGGTACTTTTCTTAGGGAGAAATGAGAAGCTTTTGGGAAATTCAAACTATTCAAAGTGATGGTAGAGAATGAAACCGGTAAGAAAATCAAATGTTTGAGATTAGATCAAGGAGGTGAATTCACATCTAAAGAATTTAATACATTCTGTGAAGTGAATGGAATCAAAAGATAACTATCAGCACCTCGGACACCCCAACAAAATGGAGTTGTGGAAAGGAAGAACATAACTATTTTGGATGTAGCTAGAAGTATGATATCAAAAGAAAATCTACCTCATGTATATTGGAGAGAAGCAGTGAATACAATAGTTTACACATTCAATAGAGTTCACATCAAAGGTGAAACCGGTAAGACCCCTCATGAACTATGGTTTGGTAATACTCCTACTCTTAAATATTTTAGAATATTTGGAAGCAAATGTTATATTAGGAGACATGATTATATTGGCAAATTTGATCCTAGAAGTGATGAAGGAATATTTCTTGGTTATTCATCTAAGAGCAAGGCATATAGATGTTTTAATAAGAGATTACAAAAAATCATTGAGAGTGCAAATGTGAAGATTGATGAACAATTCAGAAGGTCCATGGACTTTGAATCAGCAATTGAGATAATCACAAATGAACCTACAATGAGTACACCGGTAGAAAATATTGATCTAGTCACATCGGCATCATCTGAGAATTCCACAGTGACTGAAGAACAACAGCAAGTGAATACACCCAGGTATGTAAGATTGAATCACTCTGAAAGTCAGATAATTGGGAATAAGTATCAAGGAGTTATGACTAGATGAAGACTAGCAAATGAAGAGGTATGTCTAAATTCTCAAATTGAACCAGCAACCATTAATGAGGCATGTGAAGATAAACATTGGATTAAGGCTATGGAAGATGAATTGGAACAAATTCAAAAGAATAACACATGGACATTGGTTCTCGGGCCTAAAAAATATATATATAATTGGAACTAAATGGGTATTTAGAAATAAACTTAATGAAGATGGTAAGGTAATTAGAAACAAAACAAGATTAGTGTGTAAGGGATATTCACAGAAAGAAGGGATTGATTACAATGAAACCTTTACACTGGTAGTTAGAATTGAGGCAACCATATTATTCTTAGCTTTTGTAGCACACAAGAACTATAAAGTATATCAAATGGATGTTAAATGTGCATTTCTGAATGGTGATCTTGAAGAGGAAGTTTACATTGAACAACCTGATGGATTTTCTTTGACAGATGACAAAGATATGGTTTGTAGGCTAAGGAAAACCTTATATGGATTAAAGCAAGCTCCTAGAGCTTGATATGCTAGATTGGACAAATATCCTTTGAAGCTTGGTTACACCAAAGGAAATGCTGACAACAATATATATTTCAAAGTGACTAATGATGACATCTTGGTTATAGAAGTTTTTGTTGATGATATTATTTTTGGAGGAGAAGATGGATTGTGCAAAGACTTTTTTAATAAGATGCAGGAAGAATTTGAAATGTCTATTATTGGGGAGATAAAATTCTTTTTAGGATTACAAATTTCACATACTGATAAATGTATATTCATAAATCAATCAAAGTACTTGAAGGAATTACTTAAGAAATTTGGCATGGAAAACTCTAAACCGATAAGTACACCTATGACTACAACTAACAAACTATCATTGAAGGATGAATCAACACCTATTAATATGACAAGATACAAGTCTATGATACGAGGTTTACTGTATTTGACACAAACAAGACCTGATTTTATGAATGCAGTATGTATTGTTTCAAGATTTTAGAGTAATCCTATAGAAAATCATGAATCAACAGTGAAAAGGATTTTCCGGTATCTACAAGGCACAACAAATCTTGGCTTATGGTATCCTAAAGATGAAAATTGTGATTTATGTGCATACACAAATGCAAATTGGGCAGGAGATGTAGATGAAAAAAAGAGCACTACCGATGAAGCATTCTTTCTTGGCAATAGATTAATTTCATGGTTGAGCAAGAAACAGAGTTGCACATCTTTATCAACAACAGAATCAAAATATGTTGCAGAAGCAACTAATTGTACACAGGTATTATAGATTAAGCAAATTTTGAAGGACATAAAGGTAAAATGCAAAGAACCTATAATCATTTACTGTGATAATAGGGCAACAATTGATATATCAAAGAATCTGGTATTTCACTCTAAAACTAAACATTTTTCTATCAAATTCAATTTTTTGAAAGAGACTATTGAAGCAAAAGAAGTGAAATTGGTTTATGTGAATACTAAAGAGCAGATTGCAGATATCTTTACTAAACCTTTGCCTAAGGAAAATTTTGAATATCTAAGAGAGTAGGTTGGAGTTATACCCTCACCGGTAGAAACTTAGATAGTTGGAGCATGACATCAAACCGACATAATTAACAAAGAAATATTTTTCTGGTTTTGATGAAGGAGAGCTACTTCTCAGGGGGAGTAGATTGAATAAATTTGGTTATAACAATTGGTATTTGTAATAAGTTCTATGAACTGATTGGAATTTTGGTTTTGTATTGCTTTGGCATTTGATGTCAAAGGGGAGAGATATCTATGGAAAAACACATTATATTCTGGGGAGAGATTGTTACTCTTTGTATCTGTATTTTGATTTCTGGTTGATGATCTCTTTGGGAGATTGTTGGGTTTTGGTTTTTGGCATTTTTGCTTTGGCACTTAGATGATTTTTCCATCTTGTGTTGCCATCACTGCCAAAGGGAGAGATTGTTGGTATTATGGATGTGTTGCATTGGTTTTGTCATTGATGTCAACATTTATCAACACTTATCCTTGTGGAGGTCTTTGGTTATGTTCACCGGCATGTTCAGTGACTTATGAACAATCACCGATATTTGGTTCACTGATAGGATATATTTTTCACTGGCACTGAGGATGATCTGTTATCATCTGGAGATTACTTGGTTATGTCAAAGACATTGTTTGGTTATTAGTCTAAATTGAGTTTGCATATTTTTTGTTACCGACAAATAGGTCTAGGTTATGGACCGACAAGCGTTATCTATTCCAGATTAGCACGACATGTTATGGAGATGTTTTATTGATTGGTTATTGTTGTAAATGCATTAAGCCAACATCATGCATCACATATTGATTCATTTGTAATTGATTCTATTGTAATATCTTAGTGAGCCGACCTACACATTTGGTCTTAGGTTTTGGTATATATGTAAGATCTCATTTGTGAGATTAAGGAAAAAAGAGGTGTGGAAAAAGAATTGTAATAAGGTATATGCGAATATAAGCAGAGCTATACACGCAGACATCATTTGAAGATTCAAGGAAGGTATGAAGAAGACAATCAGAGCTTAACTGGTACTGAATCCAGCATATGAAGATGCTATTTTGAGCAGTACATTATCATTGAATTTAACCATCCAATTGTAGTCAGTGTGATTCCCATTTTGTGATTGCGCAGTGAGCTCTAGGCAGTTGGCCTTTCTGCATGTGCAGACCCCATTTGTACACACATACTATCTGCAGTAGTATCATCTGATTGTGGGTAAGGTTTCCCACCATGGTTTTCCCCCTTACAGGGTTTCCACGTACAAATAACTATGTTATGTGTTGTGGATGTTATTTGTCTTTCTATTTCATGCATTAAACTTTACTGATACTGTTATTAACCGCTCAACTGTCTACCAGCATTAAGTTTGGTTTATCGGTATTATGCACTAAGTTTGGTTAAGTTATATTTGGGTTGAAATTAATAGACAACGGATTCACCCCCCCCTTTCAGTTGCCTCCGGGTCCTAATATATACAATCACAAAATTCCTCCACCATGAGACCATTACCAAACTTGGGTGTTCAATAAGAATAACTAGTGATCAGGGGAAGTAATTTGTCAATACAATTATAAAGGATTTGCTAGCTAACTTCATGATTACCCATAATTGGAGCACACCATACCACCCACAAGCAAATAGATCTAGTGAAGCGCTAAATATGATCATTGGAGCCACTCTGACTAAAATTTATGAATAGATCAGTTTAGGACATCAAAATGTCTGGGGTCCTCTAGGCGTATCGCACAACCTGTAAAGATCCACTAAACACACCCAGTTTCACCTAGTACAGAGAATGGAGGACACCTTGTCAATAAATTTTATAGTCCATAATCTTTGCACAACACTAACACTAAGAACCAATGATGGAGATTCCTTTAGGAAACAATTAGAAGGGCTGGAGAAACTAGATGAAGCAAGGCAGTTGGTAGAATTTTATCTTTGGGTAGAACTAAGAAAACAAAAATCTTGGCATGACCAAAATCTTATTTCAGTTTGATGACACGGTCCTCCTCTATGATAGTAAGTTTAATAAGAAAGGAAAACTTAAATTTGTGTGGTTTGGACCCTATAAGATTATAAGATTGATGAAATTATTGACATAGGAATAATCCAATTAAAAGCTTTAAATGACACCATACTACAATGCTACATCAATGACTCAAGACTAAAATATTATCATCAAAGTCCTAAATAGAGTTTACTTGAGAACAAGTCAAGGTTTTGAAAGGGGGGATGGTGTTGGAAAACAAAACAAGAAGTCAAACACATTTCAAGAGAATCTACCACATCTTGCTGCATCAAACCTGTGGAACATGAGATTAGGAAGATAACATATAGACTAGAGATATTATGTGTGAGTCACATCCCATCTCTTAGATATAAATATATTATAAAATGTAATCGATAGAAGAGAGAGTAGTAGAAGAGAGAGAGAGAGAGAGAGAGAGAGAGAGAGAGAGAGAGAGAGAGAGAGAGAGAGAGAGAGAGAGAGAGAGAGAGAGAGAGAGAGAGATGAATGTATATGATGTACTAAATCAATATAATAATACAAATAATTTTGGGTTCCATTATGATGTGTTATGATGTATTTTTTATAATTTGTTAAGTAATCAATCTCTCATCCTGACCTAATCCCTTGCTTCCTTAATAGGAGTGAATCCAATGTATAAACTTTAACACGAAGAAAGTCATTGGAGCTAAAAACTTCAGTCTATGTCCTCTAGATTTCATGATAACATTGGCTCTACTTATGGGATCCTAGTTATTGATGTCAAAGTAGCAATATCATTGTATGCAAGGTGTAAATAGTGTTATCATCATTCAGTGGAATGTTTAAGGAAAATTGCATCAATTTTTGAGCAAAGGTTGATAGAGAAGATAATGTTTAAATTAAAGATTTAGACATTGGTCAGACATGGCCGACTAGAAGACAATAAGATAAAAATCTTATTTATAATAAGGACAACAATTAAATGAACAAAAGTGACTGTGATTATCATCATCATTATCATCATCATCATGTAGCAATCCATGAAAAACAAGTATATCATGTCTATGTTAAAACAATAATTACATTGATTGGAAAGGTGGCTAATTTGTATTAAGAATATAATATGTATCCTAATACAAATGTTGGTGGAGATTTGTAACATAAGATAAGAGAGGGTTGGCAAGCGTCTATTTTTTCAAGCCTATACAGTTCATATCAAAAGTTATGCATAGAATAATAGCACTTGATTCTGATGTTAAGAAGACTTGCTAATGAGTGCTCAACTTGGTATTTGAAGGATGTAAAAGTTCACATAAAGAATAATGGCTATACAAACCAATAAGAATGTTGTGTAGGCTGAATTAATCGTAAACAACAAAAGCAATGACTATTAAGGCAAAGACACACAAAGGGTGTGATTAAAGATTATAAAGAAGCATTAATATAAATAATGAGATTTACTTATAAGGTGAAACATTTATTAAAAGTGTGACCTTGTAATAAGCCAAAGATATGATATATTACACAAGTCAATAGGTGCGATCATCAATGTGTTAAAAAATGATTAAACAGTGATTTAAATAAATCAAACTAACCTCTAAGTCAACGATTAAAACATTGAAGTGGTGAGATTCATAACTAAGAAATAATAGATGAGTATGATTAGTTTATAAGAGACATTTATTTAAAGAAGAGACACAATTTGTAATGGGGTATTAAAGATATGTTAATATTGTGACTTTACCATAAGTAAAATGGTTTGCTTATGTTAAAGAAAAGCTCTTAAGAAAGAGATGTCTCCCTTGAAGAATGAAGAGTGGTGTCTTCTAGGAATCACCTCCCATGGTAAAGGTATATAATGAGTTTTGTGAAGTTTTATTGAGATGTGTGAGTAAGGTGTTGTGTGTATGGAGTGAATGAGGAACATATATAAGATTATTTAAGAGATCAAAATAGAGAATGAAGACTTATTGTAAGTTATAAATCAGATTTGGGTATAGATTGAAAAATATGTGATGACGTTTTGAAAGAGTATCCTTCACAATTTTCTAAATAGCTATATGGTAGTGTTATGAGCATTTTGATGAAGTGAGTGTATAGCATAGTGGTAAGTGGATATTGAGCAGATTTAGATGAGTAAAAAAGGAAAAATATGAAATGTGTTTCAGATTCATACTAAAAGATATATGCAGTCCATGTTTGAAGAGTATATCGAAGAAAAGTATATAAAGGAAATTGCATTAAATTTGTGAGAGATAAGATTTGTGTAATCGGATCTTATGAAGGCACTGCAAGAGTTTTTCATCCATTGAAGAAGACATGTCTTGTAAAAATAAGTATGACTGGAAGAAATTAAATTGTCCATCATCCGTTGTAGAAGCAAAATTCAAAGATGGAACCTTGGTTTGGAAGTTTGTGCTTCCTAAAGGAGAGATTGGTCTCTATCGCTAAGTTGGTGCTTAGTAGTGGAGGTTGGTGCCCCTAGTAGGTTGTTGCATACAAATTGTGGGGATTGGTGTCTCCAACAGGTTGGCAATCACAAATTTAGAACTGAGAGTTGTTTCTCACAAACTAAGTTAGGGGCCAGTACCTCTAGTAGGTTGGTGCCTACAAACATTGTAAAAGAAGAAATATAAAAGCATTAATTTGTCATGGTTTTTCTCATTAGGGTTTCCACGTATATCTTGTGTGCTATTTATGATGGTTGGTAGTTAGATCTCATGTGAATGATAATATACAATGATTATATTTATGAGATAAGTTATATGCTTATGATTAAAGTTAAAAAAGTAAAACTTTGTTAATATTCTAATTCACCCCCCCTTTTAGTATGTTTATGTGCTCTTTAGGTCCTCCAACACATCCACTAAGGAGAATTCCAAAAAAGAGTAGATAATATAACCTAAGAAGAACGAGAAGTTTGGAACAAAGAAGAATAAAGCCACAATCGTCACAATACAAAGGATTGATATTAGAAAGCGAAGACAAAAATAAATTGAGGATGAGATTGAAGAAGGATCAACTTGAAAAGGTAGTACAGAAGGCTAGACAACAACAACAAGATGAAGTAGGTTGTATTTTTGAAGAGAAGGAAAGGATGCTTAATGAATTAGCCTCTTTAGCCCCATAGAAAAATCTAGTGATGAAATTAAAGTAGTTGTGAAAGTATTGGAACAAGTAGAAACAAAAACAAGTGAGCCAATTGACTGAGGACTGAAACAAGAAGAAGATCGCCTTCTCATTACTACACATCTAAACAATAGCAAACTAAAGCAGGTGATTGTTGATCTAGGTGTGGACTAAATATCATACCAATTAAAAGCTGGCAGAGATTAGGGTGACCAAAGCTAGTAGAGACACCAATGAACATAACCCTAGTAGATGATTTAGGCATGGGAACTTTGGACATGTTGAAAAATGTGGAGGTTAAATTGAAGGTCTAAAACAAATCATGGAATTTAAGGTAGTTGAAATTAAAGATCCATTCAACACTTTTAGAGCATTTTTAAGATTAAGATGGTTTTTCAATTCAAATGGTATTGTTGATTCTTGAAAAGAAGAGATCATGTCTCCTTTGTAGATGAAAAAAAAATAGTTCATATTTGACTTGGAGAACAAGAAGACAACAAATATGTGGAAGAACTTTCCCAAGACAAAGAAGGAGAAGACCTAAGAAATCTCTACACAATATCCAAACTCCCAGATGTAGAAGAAGAGGAAATTCCAATAGTAGTGGAGAGATTGAACTTGATAATGATCAACAAATTATAGATACTCATGGTCATAGATATATGGATGTAGAAAGAACATTAGTTATAATCCTAAAAGGTTCATGGGTTCTAAAGAGCCTTTCTATAATGCCTCGCCAGGAACCCTAAAGGAAAACAACACTACTAGGAAACTAAAGGGTGAAATAATTTTTTTTTAAAGATTAAGGGCATTAATAATAACATTGCATGTTTGATAACACAAACAGAAGTCTAACACATGAATTCCTAAAGGGTTACCAACAAAGATTAATTTGTAACTAAAAAAACATCATAAGGTTAATCCAATTATCCATCTAATTAGGGAACTCAAATACATCTAATTAAATCATATTCATAAAACTGAATTCCACATTGAAAGATTTAAGGTGATACAATATATTTACTTTCAATGAAACATTTACACATAAGAATAAAGATAACTGAAATAACATACATTCAACTGAATTAAGATTATAATATCCAATAATTACATGGCTTCCAATAGTACAAATGAAATACATAAATTACAATGCCAAGGTTACATAGTTACTGATACAATGACCACATGGGTCTCAAATGTACAATAATCACAAACTTGAGTTGATACATGAATCATGAACCAAAGGTACACCAGCGAAGCCAATCCTTGCATGAAGGTATGAACAAGAATATCCGATGGGAAGTGGCACTACCACCCGACCATGTGATCCCAAAATGGAATCACCCCATCGTGCTAGGAGATAGAAGAAGACTCTCAACCAAGCATAAACAATACAAGTATGATAGTACAACATGACTCCACAATACTCATGTGACTTGAACTCAGAATACACTACTGACTCTAAAGAGAGAGTGTCATTGCATGGCTTAAGATAGTTATCCTAGGTAGGCCTCCATAAACCTTTCCCGAACCCCCAACTCCATCTAAGTATCAAGCGGACCCTACCAACCCTTCGTGAAGACAAGGTGGTAGGTTTGTCATTCTAGGCCATCCCACTAGATCTTGAGCCCATACGATCACTCAACCATGTGTGGGGTATACTATCTTAATTAGCATTATAACTACCCACCCCCTAATCAATTATTAGATTATCACTTATTAACTGACTTTCGAGGGGTTATCATGCCAAACACTTCGGGTGCGACCCCCACTCAAAAGCCACTCTCTCATAGGACACTAAAAAATATGATCTCTCTATGAGGACCCTATGGAGAAACTAACAACCATATCTAATCTTGATGAAATATAGGTGAAGGATACACAAATCAATAACCTAGGATTGACCATTTGGAACAAAACACACAACGGTTCACATCAACAGGGTTACACAAACAACACCTAATCAAGAGGGTATAACAACCATTACGACATGATGACAACTCAAAACAAGAATTGCAACACAAATAAGTTCTTACCAAAGATACCATTTACACTAAAAATCCTAATACAAACAATCTTTTTAAAATAGTCCAAAGCATTAAATACATGCAAATATCGATATTCAAGAGTTAGAGAAAATACAACTATGTTGATAAAAGAAATTTAGAGTTGTTATTTGTCTAGTAAGGCTAAAATTAACTATGTTTAAAGAAATAAAAATAACCCCCTAACATATATTCATGATTAATTAATAAAATAAACCCAAATATATGTTTTCAATAAAATAAAATAAATTTTGAATTATATATATATATATATATATATATATATATATATATATATATATGTATGTATGTATGTATGTATGTATGTATGTATGTATGTATGTATGTATGTATGTATATTCATCCAAATAATACCATATAAATATATATTATATTAATATATATATATATATATATATATATATATATATATATATATATATATATATATATATTAAAACATAAAATCTAAATTCCACAAATATAATCTATTCTCAAATATCTCAAAATAATATTATATTATTATTTCTTTTAAAAACTATATACATATATAACACACACACACACACACACACACACACACACACACACACACACACACACACACACACACACACACACACACACACACACACATTTTAATAAACATAAAATAAATTTTCCAAACTTCATAATTCTCTGCAATCACAACGTTGCACACACAAGGAAGGGCAAATTCAAGTCTTGGTAGCTTTGCTACCATATGGTAGCAAAGCTACCAACCCCCTCCAATCTCTTTTTATTTTATTTTGTTTTTTTTTATAAATTTTTCTTTTAAGATTAAAAAATCTCATTCCCAACACTCTGAGAAAACAAAGTCTAAAAAAATCTTAGAATTTTTTTTGTTTTTAAACTAATTTTTCTCAAACAAAATTTCTAGGCATAACAAATAAATGGAATACTCCCAAACAATAGATTTTAGGCAAAATTATGAGGATAAACAAGCCGTAAGGAAAAATTTTAAACCCAAAATTTCTAATTTTCTCCACACACAGGAAGAACACAAAAACATTAAGGGAGAAGAAATTCCCAAAAAATTCACCAACATAACTTTCCTTTCAACATAAAATTGAAAATTCACACAATAAGCAACCAAATTCCTTTCCCAAATGAGGAAACAAGGAATTTAACTCAAATTTAAAAATTTGAAATAAGACACAGGAAGAATTAATTTTCTAAATTAAAAATCGATCTCCTTCAAATTTTGACAAACTAATTTAGGGAAGAGTTTAAACAACCAAAATCTAATCCATTTCCCAAATTTAAACCAATTTTTAAACTCCCCAAACAGAGATCTTTCAAAAAAAATCAACACACAGAGGTATTTCCAAAGCAAAATTAAAAAATTTCAAAACCAAATAAAGAGAGCAAAACACCCAACCTATGATAGAAATTCTGGATGAACACTTTGAAATCAAACTGAATCAAATCTCCAAGCTCCAATTCTGGTTTCCATTCTGACCTCCTAAATTTCTCCTCCCTCATTCCCATGAGCTCTCAAGCATATATGGAGAAAAATATTTCTAACCTAAAGTTTTAGGTTGAAAATGTTTTCTCATCCAATCACAATTTTCAATTTAAAAATTACTTTTCTAATTTCTCTCAAAAAGGTAAATGGAAATCTCATTTTATTTTTTTTAAATATTTATTTCTCCATGGTATTTAATCAACTTTTCTAAAAAGTGATAAAGGAAATAATTTAAAATCTTTCTTCATTTTTTTAAAATCTAAAAGGCAATAGCATGCAATTAACTTTATTTATTTTCTACTTAATTTAAATATGATCACTTTTCCAATGTAATGCAATTATCCAATTAAATTTGAAAATCCCATTCAATTAACTGAATCCATAACACAAAGACATATTAATAAATAAATTAAATACACCAACTATGAAATGATGCCATAAAATCAATTAAATATGCTAACCCACTGGGGCGCACAGACTGAGAAAAACCACACGAAGACTTTGAAAAAGTCAAACGACCAAGACTCGAAGGCTGAACAAACGGAAAGAACGACCAAATGACGACACTCACATGAGGGTAATTGAGGGTAAAAATTAGGGTCAACAACTATCTCCTCCACTCTCATCGAACAAATAAGGTACACTCAGACCTATGAAGCCAAGTGGAGATGATACCCCTTACCTACACGGTACTTGTACCTGCAATGCCTGCATCAACGAACCACACATACATATAGAGATATATAGAATACATGACACACACATCGATGGAGGAGAATTGTGATGTTTCCTGTCTCACTGGAGTGAGTGAAGAAAAATCATCCCCTCTCATCCCATACACTTGCAAACATGCAACATATAAATAACACATCACATATGTAAGGTAAAAGTGTCAGTCCATGACAATAATCCATAAAAATAGCATTAATCATAAGTACTAAAATACTGTAAGAAAGCATACATCACATATTTAGTTAAAACATGAAATAACATCGAATAAGTCTGAATAAACTATAGTAGTAATGTATCAACTAAAAAGTCAACTACAATAAAATATAAGTTTAACAAGTTTGATTGAGAAGGGGTACTACATTTACCCCCCCAAAACTAGGTTTACTCCTGGAAGCCTAAAACAGATAAAAATACAGCTCTCTCATCTTTGCTACATCCTCCCAAGTCATCAAGGTCTCATCATTTGGATCCTATAGGACCCTTACCTAGTTGATGGTACGACTCCTGAGGCTCAAATCTCGACACTGAAGAATGCGCACGGGCTCCATGGAAAGTTGCCTGTCCTCGACCTGCAAAGCATTCGAATCAAGAACATGTGTCACATCAGGATGATAAGGTCAAAGAACTGAAACATGAAAGACATTGTGGATGTAGGATAGACTTGATGGCAAGGCAAGACAGTAGGCAACAGGTCCTATCCTCTCAAGGATCTCAAAATGGCCAACAAAGTGAGGTGCCAATTTAGAACCCTTTCCATAATGAATCAGACTCTTTTGTGGATGCACTCTCAAGAACACACGATCGCCAACACAAAACTGACAATCTACCCTATAAGCATCTGCATACTTCTTCTGTCTATCCTGTGCAGCTACCAAATGCTCATGAATCCACTCAACCTTCTGCTCCATCTCTTGAAGAAAATCCGGTCCTAACCTCACCCTATCCTCTAACTGATCCCAACTCAAAGGAGTACGGAAAGGATGACCATACAATGCTTGGAAAGGAGACATACCTATGGAGCTATGATATCCATTGTTATAAGAAAACTCCACAAGATAAATATAATCCTCCTAGCACAACTACTGGTCCATAACATACATGCGAAGCATGTCCTCCAAAACCTGATTCACTCACTTGGTCTAACCATCTGTCTCTGGATGATAAGTTGAACTAAATTTCAACTGGGTTCCCAAAGCATGCTGAAGTGAGGTCCACAAGGCTGACGTAAAGACAAGATCTTTGTCAGAAATGATCTGCCATGGAATCCCATGCAACCTCACCACTCCTTCCAAGAAAACTCATGCCACCACTGCTGTTGTATAAGAAGATCGAATAGGAACAAAATGAGCAACTTTGGCCAATCTATCAACAATGACCATGATAGCATCATGACGACATGAAGAAATGGGCAACCACACATTGAAATCCATGGAAATGATGTCCCATTTCCAATTTGGTACCAAATTAGGCTGTAAAAGCCCTGCAGGGTGTTGATGCTCTGCCTTCACCCGTTGACATTCTAAACACTTCGACACAAAATTAGAAATGTCATGTTTCATACCAGCCCAATGATAAATCTTTTTAAGATCTGCATGCATCTTCTTGACACCTGGATGTGTCGAATAAGGTGCACGATGGGCCTTAGTCATGATCAAAATGCAAAGACCCTCAAAAGGAGGTACAAAGATCTGTCCAAGATGACGAAGAAGACCATCTGCAACAAGGTTATAACCAGAAAACCTACCCTCTAATGGCCTTCTAGACTCTGTCATGGCTCTAACATCCTGATACTAGATATCCTGAGGGAGAACTCCAATAATTCTCTCTCTCAAGTCCACTCCAAGGGACAATGTTGCAACCTCATGCCACCTATGACTCAAAGCATCTACCACTACATTCTCTTTCCCCTAGATATATCGAACCTCAAAATCATACTTGTAGAGGAATTCCATCCATCTTCTCTATTGAGCATTCAAGTTTGGCTACGTGAAAATATACTGCAAACTGTGGTGATCACTATGCAGCTCAAATCGATGCCACAACAAAAAATGTTGCCATCTAACCAATGCATGTACTACAGCTATCAACTCCAAATCATGAACTGGATAGTTCAACTCATGGTCCTTGAGTTTACGAGACTCATAGGCAACCACACGTCCATCCTACATAAGCACTGCACCTATACCTTCTTAAGATGTGTTTGTACATACCATAAAATCTCTGGATGGATCAAAGACTGCCAAAATTGAAGTACTGACAAGGAGTTCCTTCAAGGTATGAAAAGATGACTCACACTACTCTGACCAAACAAACTTCTTCCCTTTCCTTTGAAGAGAAGTAATTGGTTGACCTATTTGGGAAAACCCTAAACAAAGTGACGGTAATATCCAACCAAACCCATAAAACTCTAAACTTCTAAAACATTGGTCGGCACTGGCCAATCCACTATGGTTTGGATCTTTGAAGGATCCACGGATACACCTTCTCCTGAAACTGCATGACCAAGATAGTTCACCTCTGACTGGAAGAAATCACACTTCACCAAATTGGCATAAAATTGATTCTCCCTCAAGCACTGAAATAACTATCGCAAGTGACCCTCATGCTCTTCCATAGATCTAGAATAAATCAATATGTCATGCAAGAACACAAGGACAAAATGATCAATGTAGGTGCAAAAAACCCTATTCATGAGGCTCATGAAAACTGTAGGCACATTCGTCAACCCAAATGACACCACTGTGAACTCATAGTGACCATAACGAGTATGAAACGCCGTCCTACGAATGTCTTCATCATGAATGTGCAACTGATGGTACCCAAATTTTAGATCAATCGTAGAGAACACCTTGGCTCCCTTAACCTGATCGAAAAGATCATCTATATGAGGCAATGGATATCGATTCTGGATGGTTACCTTATTCAACTAGCGGTAATCAATGCATAACCAAAGGAAACCATCCTTCTTCTTAACGAAGATAACAGGCGCACCCCAAGGGGAAACACTAGGATGAATGAACCCCTTGGCCAACAATTCCTCCATCTGCAACTTCAACTCACTCAATTCCTAAGTAGTCATCCAATATGGAGCTCTCAAACTAGGTTCTGCATCAGGAACCAAGTCAATGTGAAAGTCTATGTCTCGCTTCGGAGGCATACTAGGAATATCCAACGAAAACACATCAGCATACTCTCAAAGAATAGGGTGACCATCAAGAGAGATTTCTTGACTCTCTTCCTCATCCACATCCTCAAAAGCAACTACAAACAACTGACACCCTCTATGCATACACCTCTTAAGTTGCATAGCGGAAATCATACGTAAGGATATCGATCTCTAAACTTCAATGATCCCCACTTTCTTTCCATGGTCATCTAAACACTCTACTATCTTCTAACGATAGTCTACATGAGCATTGTAATATTATAACCAATCCATCCCCAACACTACTCCATAGGACCCCAAAGGAATGACCCGAAGGTCAACAAAAGTCACAAAGGGTCCTAGGTCCAACTCACAACTGGGAACAAGGGTATCTACGAACACACACACCCCGATAGCCAACTCTACTTTTCACCTATCCGCTTGCTTAGTAGACGCGAGCCCACACCGCTCCATAATGGATGAAGAAATAAAATAATCTGAAGCATCGGAGTCAAAAAGAACAGAGATAGGAATACCACACAACACACCTATGACCTCAATAATTGTACCTTGATGCTCAGCCTCAATCGCTGAAAAAACTCTATGGGATCTACCTACATCCCCTATTGTCAGCTCTGATGTTGTTGGCCTCTAACTCCCCGCCTGGTGAGAACACTAAGGGCACTGAGCGGCTATATGACCAAACTGACCACAAGAGAAGCAAGCTCCCCTACCTGGTCCTCTACCTCCAGTCGACCCACTAGACTATTGGAAGCTTCCCCTGCTAGGGGCCTAAGATGCACCCTAAGAGGACTACCTTGGAAGACCCGGTCTGCTCCTCTGCCAGTTCCTATTCCTCCTATCCTAAGAGTTGCCACCCTGCTAGCCCTAGAACTATTTCGGTCTCAGTGGCTATTGTTGTTGTCCACCCTTAGCAGGTGCCTGAGGACTCCTAAATGATGTAGCTAGCTAGGACTAGTTTCCACAAACTCTGGGATCACTGAAAGGTACACTCCCTATCTACACTCCCAATTGACCACCATGTGCATGGCTAAGGTTCTTCTCTACCAACCTGGCTTTCGCCACAGCTACCTCAACTGAAGTTGGATCAAACACTCTCACTCCTCCACTGATGTAGTTGTTTAGACCCCTCAAGAAGTGTTGAACAAGCATCGCCTCATCGTTGCCAATACTGACATATTGTTTAAGCTTGTAGAACTGATGCTCAAACTGATCTACTGACAAACCATACTGGTACAAAGTGTAGAACTCGTCTACCTGAGAGTGCCTCCATTGGGGTGAGAGAAATCATGCTCTGAATCTCTCCAAAAATTTCTCCTATGATATGGTGTTAATGCTAACACCAATCCTCTCCTCCTCTAACCGCCACCATATAGATGCAAATCTCTCGAGACACATGATAGTGCATCTTGCCTTGGTGTTTCTACCATATGGATACATGGTGAAACACTGATCTAAGTTGATAAGCCAGGTATCTGCCTCAAGACCAATGTCCTTTCTATCAAAGAAGGGAGGATTGGACCTCATCAAGTCCCTTATGTGACCCACAGGAGCTAGATCCTGGTTAATTGGGACCTCTCTCCTTCTAGGATACCTCTCTCTCTCTCTCCTCTAGAACTTGCTAATGCAACTCCCCAACCTGAGCATGGATGGGTTGATTAGCCTCAGGCCTGGGACCTAGCCTGGCTAGAACCTCCTGAAACATCTGTCTCAGCTCTTCCCTTTCAGGAACCTGCTCTCCTACATGTTGTTCATCCTGATGAACAAACTGCTCTTGATCCACACTCATATCAGTGGGTAGTGGCAAAGGACTATGGTGGTCAGAACCTCAACCCCTTCGCCCACCTCTACCTCTATTGTGGCCACCAACACAGCCACCTCCCTTGGCTTTCCTGGCCATGAGCTAACACTACAAAACAAAAAAAGGTTCAAGTCTACGGCAAGGATAAAATAAAACAATGGAAACACAAACACTAAGACCCACACAAAAGGTCAACCTGAATGGGCTCACTACAATACCAGAGTACCCAGTGTTGAAACATGGGCTCTGATACCAAATCTAATGCCTCGCCAGAAACCCTAAAGGAAAACATCACTACTAGGAAACTAAAGGGTGAAGTTTTTTTTTTTTTTTTAAATTAAGTGCATTAATTATAACATTGCACGTTTAATAACACAAGCGAAAGTCTAACACATGAATTCCTAAAGGGTTACCAACAAAGATTAATTCATAACTAAAACAACATCATAAGGTTAATCCAATTATCCATCTAATTAGGGAACTCAAATACATCTAATTAAATCATATTCATAAAATTGAATTCCACATTGAAAGATTTAAGGTGATACAATATATTTACTTTCAATGAAACATTTACACATAAGAATAAAGATAACTGAAATAATATACATTCAACTAAATTAAGATTATAATATCCAATAATTACATGGCTTCCAATAGTACAAATGAAATACATAAATTACAATGCCAAGGTTACATAATGACTGATACAATGACCACATGGGTCTCAAATGTACAATAATCACGAACATGAGTTGATACATGAATCACGAACCAAAGGTACACTAGCGAAGCCAATCCTCGCATGAAGGTATGAACAAGAATATCCGATGGGAAGTGGCACTACCACCCGACCATGTGATCCCAAAATGGAATCACCCCACCGTGCTAGGAGATAGCAGAAGACCCTCAACCAAGCATAAACAAGACAAGTATGATAGTACAACATGACTCCACAAAACTCATGTGACTCAAACTCATAATACAATAGTTACTCTAAAGAGAGAGTGTCATTGCATGGCTTAAGATGGTTATCCTAGGTAGGCCTCCATAGGTCCCGACTGTTGAAATGTGGTGACTAATCAGCAAAGTACTGTACACTCAGCATGTATCCTTGCTAGGGTCTGGGGTCGGGCTGGGCCCTGGGCAGGGGTTCGGGGGCGGCAGCCCCTGAGAAACTTTTTTTTGCCATTTTTTAATTGATGAAAACTGACATTGTTATAAAACCCTAAAAAGGCTGACTTTGTTTTTTGCCCTAAAAATGCATGTTATAAGCGACTGGGATGCTTAAGGCATTGTAAGGTTGATGTACTATTTTTGCTAGATAATAAGAAAGATTGGACGGCTGTGTATGGTGGACGTAACCCATTCTGGGTGAACCACGTTAAATCTCTATGTTATCTGTGTCCTGTTTTATTTCTTTATCTTTTGTATTTAAATCTACATATAATTGTTAGTTCATATTTGCTTCGGATCTGCTTGAAATCCTAACAATTGGTATCAGAGCGAAGTTTTTTGTAAATTGGCAGGACTTTCAGATTTGAGTGGGAGCAATGGAGGATTCCAAATTCAAGGTTGAAAAGTTTAATGACCAGAATTATCAGTTATGGAAAATGCAGATGGAGGATTACTTGTATCAAAAGGATTTGTGGCAGCCATTGGAAGGAAAGGCAAAGAAACCAACCACAATATCAGATGAAGAGTGGGACATTTTAGATAGAAAGGCACTGGGATCCATTTGATTGTGCCTTGCATCGTCTGTAGCATTCAATATAATAGAAGCAAAAATGACTGTAGATTTGATGGCAACATTGGCTAAGTTGTATGAGAAACCCTCGGCTTCGAATAAGGTATTTCTTATAAAGCGTTTGTTTAATTTGAAAATGAGTGAGGGAGGATCTGTAGCAGAGCACTTAAATGAATTTAATACAATTACCAGTCAATTGTCTTCGGCAAAAATTACCTTTGCAGAAGAGGTTAGGGCTCTCTTGATTTTATGTTCTTTGCCAGAAAGCTGGAATAGCTTGGTTATGGCTGTAAGTAACTCTGTCTCTAGTAAAAATACTTTGGTATTTGATGATATTGTTGGTGTTATCCTAAGCAAGAAAATGTGAAGGAAAAGCACAGGTGAGACTTGAACATCATTGGGTAGTGTTTTGAATGTGGAGAACAGAGGAAGATCAAAGGAAAGAGGAAAAGGCCCTGGGAATGAGAAGTCACGAGGGAAGTCAAAGAAAGGACGCTCTCAATCTAGAGGAAAGAAAGATTGCTGGTACTGTAGAAAGCCTGGTCATCTAAAGAAAGACTGTTGGTCTCGAAAAAACAAAGAAGGAGACAAAAATGAAAATGATAGTAAGGAAGCCAATATTGCAAGTAATACTTTACAAGATGCTTTAATCTTATGTTTGGATAATGTTAATGATTCCTGGGTAATAGATTCTGGGGCTTCATTTCATGCTACACCCCATAGAAAATATTTTCTAGATTATGTTCAAGGTGATTTTGGACAGGTATATTTGGGTGATAATGAGCCCTGTCAAATTGTTGGAAAAGGAAAGATAAAGATCAAGTTGCAGAATGGTAATGACTGGTTTCTGCAAGAGGTAAGACATGTTCCTAATTTAAGAAGAAATTTAATTTCTGCAGGGCAACTAGGTAGTGAAGGTTGCATAGTTACCTTCTCAGACAATATGTGGAAGGTCACTAAAGGATCATTAGTAGTAGCTAAAGGTGTGAAGGTAGGCACATTATATCTGTGTATTGGTAACACTTACTCTACCTTAGCTACTACAGATAAAGTTACTACAGGAACAACAACAATAAATGTTGCAAGAACAGATTCGATAATGTGGCACCATAGGCTTGGGCACATGAGTGAGAAAGGGATGAAAATCCTTCAATCCAAAAATCTATTGCCAGGACTAAAGAAGATTGATTTAGAGTTCTGTGAAAACTGTGTTTATGGTAAACAGAAAAGAGTCAGATTTCTCAAGGTTGGGAAAGAGAAGAAGAGTGAGAAGTTAGAGCTTGTACATTCAGATGTATGGGGACTGACTCAGGTATAATCTCTTGGTGGCTCTTGTTATTATGTTATTTTTATTGACGACTCAAGTAGAAAAACATGGGTATATTTCCTAAAACAAAAATCAGATGTTTTTGAAACTTTTAAGAAATGGAAAGCTTTGGTTGAGAATGAGACAGGAAAAAAGTTGAAGTGTCTTAGATCGGATAATGGAGGTGAGTATTGCAGCAAAGCATTTGAAGATTACTGTTCCTTAAATGAGATTCGAAAGCAGAAGACAGTTCCAGGAACTCCACAGGAAAATGGTGTGTCAGAGAGAATGAATAGGACTATCATGGAACGTGTGAGGAGCATGAGATTGCATGTTGGATTGCCCTTACTTTTTTGGGCAGATGTTGTACATACTGTTGTCTATTTGATAAATAGAGGACCTTCAACCCCTTTGGATGGTGGTATTTTAGAGGAGGCATGGACTGGTAAAAAGGTAAATTATTCTTTTCTAAAAACTTTTGGTTGCGAAGCTTTTGTCCATGTTGATAAAGAAAATAGAACCAAGCTTGATGCTAAATCTCAGAAATGTACCTTCATTGGATATGGGATAGATGATAATGGCTATCGATTATGGGATTTTGAAAATAAGAAAATAATTAGAAGTAGAGATGTTATATTCAATGAGAAGGTTATGTATAAAGAACAGATGCAGGAAAAGAAGCATGAACAGGACAAACAAGAATATGTGGTGATGGATGAGATTCCTGAAAATGAAATGCCATAGGTACATGATGCTCAGCAACAACAGTTTGTCTCACAAACTCCTACAAGTGTTAGATGTTCTACGAGGACAAGTAGACCCCTTGAAATATTTTCTCTTTCTTTGTATTCTATTTTATTAATGGATTCTAGTGAACCAGAAGAATATGAAGAAGCAATGCAGGTAGATGCCAAACAGCAGTGGGAGCTAGGCATGAAAGAGGAGATGGACTCCTTGATGAAAAATAAGACTTGGGACTTAGTCCCTTTACCTACAGAAAAAAGAGCCTTGCCTAACAAATGGGTTTATCGGCTGAAGGAGGAGGAAGGAGGTCAGAAAAGATATAAGGCCAGACTTGTGGTAAAAGGTTTTGCACAGAAAAAGGTTGATGTACTATTTTTGCTGGATAATAAGAAAGATTGGACGACTGTGTATGGTGGACATAACCCATTTTGGGTGAACCACGTTAAATCTCTGTGTTATCTGTGTCCTATTTATTTCTTTATCTTTTGTATTTAAGTTTGCATATAATTGTTAGTTCATATTTGCTTCGGATCTTGCAAATCTCCTCTAGTGGTGCAAGCAACTCTTGATATCAATAGTCCTAAGAGTGATTCCAACAAAGAATCTATTAAGCATATCGCCAACCCTCTTGAGAACTCACATAGCTTTACCATATCATCTACTCATTCCGTTTCCACTCCACTTCCAGACTTGGATCAACAAGAATTCCAAAAGCCCATACTTATTAGGGATCAAAAATCAAGCTTTGAAAAGAAAAATCTAAAAGTCAAAAATAAAGAAAAGTCCTTTAGTCCAAATCAAAATCAAAAGCTATTGGACTCTGAAAAAATCAAAGTCAAGGATAAAAATCCTATGAAGCAAAAAGAGAAAGAGTTGATCTCCCCTAATATCAAAATAACTGGGGGCAAAAGTTCTAATTCAAGTCAAAAAGCATACTTGTTGATCCTAAATCTCCATCATGCTATCCTACTTTCACTTCTTGTCACAATCATAAGCCTTCATCATTCATGCACTTGTTCCGCATATCTTTCCCCTTCTGGCGATACATCATGGACCTCTAATGGAACTTCCTTGAAGGACTTTGATATTAGGGATGCCCAAACTTCTTTAGGTGACACAATACGAGCTTGTGTAGTCCACATGCTAGTAAGTCTATCTCAGTTCCTTCATCAAGGAAGACAATCACTCGAGCTACACATCATTCAGTCAAGGAACAATTCAGCTACAATCATAAGGTAAAGCCTCATACATTCGAGGTAGGTGACTTGGTTCTCAGAAAAAATCCTAAAAATCAGCAAGACAGAAAGAAGAAGGGCAAGTTCGAACCAAACTGGCTTGGTCCTTACGTCATTACAGTAGCATATGGATCTTGGGCATATCAGCTCTCAACCACAGAGGGTGAACATTTAGAGGATCCTATCAACAACATGCACCTTCGCAAGTTTCACACATAGCTCTTCAGAGTATCCTAATTCAAAAATACAAAAAAATTCAAAAATTTCAAAAATACAAAAAAAAATCATAAAACAAAAAAATCGTTACTTGGTGAAAACCTGACAAACAGGCACCTTGTGACACAAAAAAAAAAAAAACCATTGAAAAATCAAAAAAAGTAAAGAGAAATAATTTCATCCAACGGTGAAAATCACTTCGGTGGCACCCTAGGCAAGTACCATGGTGAAAACTGGGTCACCAGCACCATGCGTAGAGACATTGCTCCTCCCTCCTTTAGGATTCACTTTCATCCTTTCACTTTGCACACACTCACAACCTCTTCGTTCATAATAAACTTACCCATTCCCATCATGGCTTGTTATTGATCTACCCAAGATTGGTTAGCCATTCATAATAAACCTCATTTTCCATCCATAATAGATTATGACGAAATATTTTCTCCAATTGTAAAAATGACTTCAATTAGAACTGTACTTAGTCTTGTGGCTGTAGATGATTTACATCTTGAACAATTAGATGTCAAAATAGCTTTTCTCCATGGAGATTTGGAGGAGGAAATTTACATGTTGCAACCACAGGGATATGAGGTCAAAGGTAAGGAGAACTTGGTGTGCAGGTTGAAGAAAAGTCTGTATGGCCTAAAGCAAGCACCCCGATAATGGTATTTAAAATTTGATAGTTTCATGGTTGAACACGGTTATCATAGATGTCATTCTGATCATTGTGTATATTTTAAGAGATTTGATAATGATAGTTATATTATCCTGTTGCTTTATGTTGATGACATGCTTGTTGCTGGGTCTAACATGCAACATATAAATGATCTTAAACAAAAATTAGCCAGGTCATTTGCTATGAAGGATTTGGGTGCAGCTAAGCAAATTGTCGGTATGAGGATTACACGGGACAGAAAAAATAGAACCTTGAATTTGTCCCAAAGTGAGTATATAAAGAAGGTGTTGAAAAGATTTAACATGCAGGATGCAAAAGCAGTTAGTACACCTTTGGCTAGTCATTTCAAATTGACTAAGGAGATGTGCCCAAAGGCACAGGAAGAGGTTAATAAAATGTCTAACATCCCGTATTCATCAGCTGTTGGTAGTCTGATGTATGCAATGGTATGCACAAGGCCAGATATTGCACATGTAGTGGGAGTTGTGAGCAGGTTTATGAGTAATCCGGGTATGGAACATTGAAATGCTGTGAAATGGATTCTTCAGTATTTGAAAGGAACTACTATGAAGGCATTATGTTTCAAAGGATCTAATGCTGCTCTAAGTGGATTTGTTGACTTTGATCTGGCGAGTGATATTGATTCACGGAGGAGTACTACAGGGTATGTTTTTACTACAGGGGGAACTGCAGTCAGTTGGGTTTCTAGGCTGCAAAAGGTTGTTGCACTTTCAACCACTGAAGCTGAGTATGTTGCTGCTACAGAAGCCAGCAAGGAGATGATTTGGTTACAATGTTTTCTAGAGGAATTGGGTCAGACACAAGAGGATCACCCATTGTATACTGATAGCTAGAGTGCCATTCATCTTGCAAAGAACTCTGCTTTTCATTCAAGGACAAAGCACATTCAGCTCAAGTACCACTTCATCCGGACTATTTTGGAGGAGGTCAGTTACTGCTTGAGAAGATTCACACAAGTGAGAATCCTGCCGATATGTTCACAAAGGCAGTTCCACAGGAGAAGCTAATTTCTTCATCAGTTTCTGTTGGTCTTCTTGATTGATAATTGTGGAATTTATACCAGTCAAGTCCTAGTGTTTTATCCAACGGATGTTGCATGTACAGTGGTGTCGTGTAGTATCAGTCTCCAAGTGGGAGATTGTTGAAATGTGGTGACTGATCAGCAAAGTACTATACACTCAACACGTATCCTCGCCAAGGTCCGGGGCCGGGTTGGGCCTTGGGCAGGGGTTCGGGGGCAGCAGCCCCCAAGAAAAAAATTTTGCCATTTTTTCGTTGATGAAAACCGACATTGTTATAAAACCCTAAAAAGGCTGACTTTGTTTGTTGCCCTAAAAATGCATGTTAGAAGTGACTAGGATGCTTAAGGCATTGTAAGGTTGATGTACTATTTTTGCTAGATAATAAGAAAGATT
The DNA here is from genome assembly GCF_030272615.1 of Cryptomeria japonica. Lineage (NCBI taxonomy): Eukaryota > Viridiplantae > Streptophyta > Pinopsida > Cupressales > Cupressaceae > Cryptomeria > Cryptomeria japonica. The sequence goes on along the minus strand of NC_081412.1, from coordinate 443,320,207 downwards.
GGACGGCTGTGTATGGTGGACGTAACCCATTCTGGGTGAACCATGTTAAATCTCTGTGTTATCTGTGTCCTGTTTTATTTCTTTATCTTTTGTATTTAAATTTGCATATAATTGTTAGTTCATATTTGCTTCGGATCTGCTTGAAATCCTAACACCGACCCCCATCCTAGGTTATCCTAGTAACCTTTCTCGAGCCCCCAACTCCATCTAAGTATCATGTAGACCCTACCAACCCTTCATGAAGACAAGGTGGTAGGTTTGTCATTCCAAGCCATCCCACTAGATCTTGAGCCTATACAATCACTCAACCATGTGCGGGGTATAATATCTTAATTAGCGTTACAACTACCCACCCCCTAATCATTATTATATTATCACTTATTAACTAACTTTTGAGGGGTTATCCTGCCAACCACTTCGGGTGCGGCCCCCACTCGAAAGACACTCTCTCATAGGACACTAACAAATACAGTCTCTCTACGAGGACCATATGGCAAAACTGATAGCCATATCTAATCCCGATGAAATACAGGTGAAGGATACACAAATCAATAACCCAGGATTGACGATTTGGAAGAAAACACACAATGGTTCACATCAAGAGGGCTACACAAACAACACCTGATCAAGAGGGTATTACAACCATTATGACATGACGACAACTCAAAACAAGAATTGCAACATAAATAAGTTCTTACCAAAGATACCATTTACACTAAAGATCCTAATGCATGCAATCTTTTTAAAACAATCAAAAGCATTAAATACATGCAAATATCGATATTCAAGAGTTAGAGAAAATACAACTATGTTGATAAAAGAAATTCAAAGTTGTTATTTGTCTAGTAAGGCTAAAATTAACCACATTTAAATAAATAAAAATAACTTCCTAACATATATTCCCAGCACTCTGAGAAAACAGAGTCTAAAAAAATCTCATTTTTTTTTGTTTTTAAACTAATTTTTCTCAAACAAAATTTATGGGCATAACAAGTAATTGGAATACTCCCAAACAATAGATTTTAGGCAAAATTATGAGGATAAACAAGCCATAAGGTAAAATTTTAAACCCAAATTTTCTAATTTTCTCCACACATAAGAAGAACACAAAAACACTCAGGCAGAAGAAATTCCCAAAAATTTTACCAACATAACATTCCTTTCACCATAAAATTGCAAATTCACACAATAAGCATCCCTTTCCCATACCAAGAAACAAGGAATTTAACTCAAATTTAAAAACTTGAAATAAGACACAGGAAGAATTAATTTTTTAAATTAAAAATCCATCTCCCTCAAATTTTGACAAACTAATTCTAGGAAGAGTTTAAACAACCTAAATCTAATCCATTTCCCAAATTTAAACCAATTTTTAAACCCCCCAAACAAAGATCTTTCAAAAAAAATCAACACACACAGAGGTATTTCCAAAGCAAAATTAAAAATTTTCAAAACCAAATAAAGAGAGGAAAACACCCAACCTGTGATAGCAACCCTGGATGAACACTCCGAAATAAACTTGAATCAAATCTCCAAGCTCCAATTCTGGTTTCCAATCTAGCCTCCAAAATTTCTCCTCCCTCATTCCTGTGAGCTCTCAGGCATATATGGAGAAAAATATTTCTAACCTAAACTTTTAGGTTGAAAATGTTTTCTCATCCAATCACAATTTTCAATTTAAAAATTATTTTTCTAATTTCTCTCAAAAAGGTAAATGGAAACCTCTTTTTTTCTTTAAACGTTTATTTCTCCATGGTATTTAATCAACTTTTCTAAAAAGTGATAAAAGCAATAATTTAAACTCTATCTTCATTTTTTTAAAATCTAAAAGGCAATAGCACACAATTAACTTTATTTATTTCTTCTTGATTTAAATATGATCACTTTTCCAATGTAATGCAATTATCCAATTAAATTTAAAAACCTCATTCAATTAACTAAATCCATAACACAAAGGCATATTAATAAATAAATTAAATACACCAACTATGAAATGACGCCATAAACTCAATTAAATATGCTAATCCACTAGGGCACGCACACCAAGAAAAACCACACGAAGACTCTGAAAAAGTCAAATGACGAAGACTTGAAGGCCGAACAAATGAAAAGGATGACCAACTGACACACTCACATGAGTGTAACTGAGGGTAAGAATTAGGGTCAACAACTATCTCCTCCACTCCCATCGAAAAAATAAGGTACGCTCATACTTGTGAAGCCAGGTGGAGATGATACCCTGTACCTACATGGTAATTGTACCTACAATGCCCTGCATCAACGAACCATACATGCATATAGACAAATATATAATCAAACATGACACACACACCAATAGAGGAGAATCGTGATGTTCCTTGTCTCACCAAAGTGAGTGAAGGAAAATCATCCCCTCGCATCCCGTACACTTGCAAACACGCAACATATAAATAACACATCGCATATGTAAGGTAAAAGTGTCAGTCCATGACAGTAATCCATAAAAATAGCATTAATCATAAGTACTAAAATACTGTAAGAAAGCATACATCACATATGCAGTTAAAACATGAAATAACATCGAATAAGTCTGAATAAAGTATAGCAGTACTATATCAACTGAAAAGTCAACTGCATTAAAATATAAGTCTAACAAGTTCGATCGAGAAGGGGTACTACACTTTCTAATACATGGCATACTTATCAAAAATCTATAATAAACCACAAAGAACACTAGGATACCATAAGACAAGAAGTACAACCCCAAACCATTGCCTAAGTGACCTATTATGTAAATAAAGCCTAGAAAATACATATGTGGAATAGCTTAAAATCTATTACTATCTCAATCATTGAGATTTAGACTAAGACATAACATGGGTAAAAGGTTACTCATACTAAACAAAGGGGACATTTATAAACACCATACAACAAGGTTACAATACCAAAAGGTACTAGGTAGGTTGGAGAATAAACAATTAATTCCACAAAGTAATCCTAAAATGATTGAATGTGATATAGGAAATGAATATTATAAATGCAATCTTACTTAATCTCATTAGAAGGTATCTACTTGTATTATATTGAACCATAAACTAGACAGGAAATAAAGTGACCACAAAAATAGAATTGTAGAAGGTTAATGAACATAAAATGACTGGAAAAAACTAATAAACGATTATAGTAATAAATGTAACTCCCTAAGAAAATTATTTAAGTGTGTCTTGTCATTATTATATTCTCACTTTTTCACTTGTGATACTATAATCGTTCTCTTGCACACTTAACTCTTCATGATCAAACCCTAGCTACACGTAGCCTTTCATTGTTGCACTCTAAAACTACTACAATGGCCATGCCCATTCATGTTAACTCCTCAAATAGGCCCCACCCTACATTCAAAAAGTTATGTTATAAAGAAAGGGAGGTTGATCTCGCAGGAGTGTTCTCTAAAGTCCCTATTGATGTTATTTATATCTAGAATATGAGGAGGTATATTCACGCACCAATTACAAAGATTTATTACAGTAAGTTTAAAACCATAAGGGTTACCCTGTTGAAGCCTTGCATAAGGAATTACTTGCCACAATAGAAGAGAAGAGAAGAGAAGAAGTTGGAGATCTAGAGGGAGTTCTTGGATTTCACTACACATGAGGAGTGGATCTATATTATCTTAAGCTAGTTCCATGATGAATGTATATACTTGGACAAACTCCATAGGATCACAAAAGAAGCAATTTGGGTGGTCATCAAAATTTGGGCACAAGAAGAGATAATGCCAAAGAAGACCATAAAAAATGCAAAAGTGACAAAACTTATTAGAGAAACATATGATGGGAAGAGTCTTGATCTGACAAAGATCACCAATAAAATAGTAAAATATGCAACCATGATAATAGCTTATAAAGTGTATTAGACCAATTTCAAGGGTTGTGCTATCGCCATTGCCACACATGCCACATGCTAGATGGTAATAGAAGGAAAATACATAGACCTTTGTGAGGTCCTATGCTAGTAGATATTGGATAATATAGTATGTACCAAAAATCACATTACCACTTCTATTATGATACCTTATTCATCTATTTAACATTCTATTTTATGAACACACTACTAACATTTGTAGGGAAAGTATTGGATACTACGAGGCCAATTGCGTGACACAAACCCAAGATCATGTTAACCATTTCCAAGATGCCACTTCATTAGCTACCACATATTGAGGGTTCTTTAAATTATTTTAGAAGAAAATACAAGACATATGAAAGAATCCTTCCATCATACATTTCTCCCATAAGCTTTTTGAATTTTACATTTTTATGGCCTTCTTTAGCATTATATCTCCTTGTGTCTAGAGTTGATGACCACCTAAATTGCTTCTTTTGTAATCCTATGGTATTTTTCTAAGTATAGAAATTAATCATATAATTGGATTAAGATAATACAAACCCACTCCTCTTGTATGGTGAAATATGAGAACTCCCTTGAGACATCCAACTTCTTCTTCACTATTATGTTGTATTGTAGTAAATAATTACTTGTGTCACACTACAACAGGATAACCCTTAGAGTTTTGAAGTTGTTATGATAAATCTCTGCAATTGGTGCATGAATATACCTCCTTATATCATTGGTATAAATAACATTAATAGGGACTTTAGAGAATGATCTTGTACAAGCAAGCTCCATTTCTTTATAAGGGAATTTTTTATATTTAGGGTGAGATTTCTCTAAGGAGTTCTTAAGAATGAGTGTAGAAGTTATAGCATTTTTAGAAAGCACTAATGAAAAAGTAATTGTAGCTAGGGTCTGATCATTAAGAGCTAAGTGCATAGGACCAAGAATTTAGTATCACAAGTGAGAAAGTGAGAATGTGATAGAGATGAGACATGCCTATATAATTTCCTAAAGTAGGTGCATTTATTATTGTGCCCACTTATTACTTTTTTTGCTATTTTCTACACATTAACCTTCTACAGCTCTATTTTTTCGGCCCCTTTATTTTTCAAGTATACTTTATGGTACAATATAATAAAAATATATACCTTTTAATGAGCTTAATTAAGATTATATTTATAATATTTCATTCCTATACCATATTTGATCATTTTAGGGTTACCTTGTGGAACTAAGTGTTTGTTATCCAATCTACCTAGTGCCTTTCAATGTTGTAACCTTGTTGTATAGTGTTCATAGAATTACCCTTTGTTTAGTAAGAGTGACCTTTTCCCCATATTATGTCTTAGTCTAAATGTCAATTACCTAGCTAGTGATAGGTTTTGAGCTATTTCACATATGCATTTTCTAGGCTTTATTTGGATAATAGGGAACTTAGGCAATGGCCTGGGGTTGTACTTCCTATTTTGTAGTGTCCTAAAGTTCTTTGTGGTGCATTGATGAGATTTGATAGGTGTTCTATGTATAAGAAAGTCTCTTTCAAACATATAAACCTTTCAATATGTTAACTTTTGTCCTCCATGCATCCATGCATCTATGACTTCACCACTATTTGTACTTTCCTTATCATTGTAAAGTTTAATCTCTCCAATGTTGTTGGCATCTTTCTCTTCTTTTGTATATGGGAGTTTGTATACGATGTAGATATTTCTCAGGTATTATCCTTCTCTATCTTATGCAAATTCTTTCACATATGTCCTATCTTCTAGTTCTTGAAGTGGAATGTGAAATATTTTTTTGTCATCTGCAAAGGAGATCTCTTCCTTTTAGGAGTCAACAATGTCATTTGAATTGTCAAACAATCTTAATCCTAATGAGCTAAAAAATTAATAATGGCTCTTTCATTTCAACTACTTCAAAGTCCACAATTTGTTTTAGACCTTTAATATTAACCTCTACATTTTTCCATGTGCCTAAAGTTTCCATGCATGAACCATCTATTAGGCTTATGTTCATTGGTGTCTTTACTAGATTTTCTACCTAATATCTCTCAAGTTGTAGCTGATATGATATTCAAGTTTTCACCTAGATCAACCATTGCATGCTTTACATTTCTATTGTTTAGATGTGTGGTAATGAGAAGAGGTTCATTCTTCCAATTTTGGTCCTCGGTTAATTAGTTCACTTGTTGTTTTAGCTTGTTCAAATTCTTTTCCGACTAATTTTATTTCACCACTAGATATTTATATTTGTCCAAAGAGGTTATGTTCTTAACCATCTTTAACTCATCTTAAAAAAAATTCTACTTCATCCTATTTCTATTGGATAATGTGTTCTATAGCCTTCTCTACTACCTTTTCATTTTGATATTTGTTTGCTAGAAGTACTCCTAATCTCCTTCTTCTAGACTAGATTCTTTAATATCCTCCTGTGTGCAAAATATTGTGCATCTAATCTATTAATAAGTACCTAATCGCACATACTAAATGAAACAATATATTAGGGAAATCAAATAAAATAAACAATTGAAATTAAAACTCCCCAATGTCATCTCATCACTCCCTAGTCTTGAGGACTTCACTAGTTCAAAGGATGGTTTTAAGATGCATGATGCTAGAAAAGTGACAACTCAAGAGATGCGAATATGATAGTGCAAGCTATGATAAAAGAACTAATGCAATTCTATGTAAATCTACATTATGATGAAGCTATCATAAAGCCATTATGCAAGATACTAAATGAAAATGTTGCTATGCTATTCTATGATGCAATGCTAATTGTGTTATGAATGCTGAAAATGCTAAGAAAATGCTACAATTCTCAGGGGATCCTCTCATAGCCAAGAGAGAGGTTATTTATAAGATTTCCATGACCATAGGTGATCTAGCAAGAATTGATGGTGCAAATTCAGTCTGGAGAAATCAACGGTCGAGATTAAAGAATTTTGGAAAGTGGTTAGGAAGAGGGACACTTGTCATCGGTGAGGGGATAAGTGACAAGGAATCTCCAACCATATGCCAATGAAGGGGCAAGTAGCATGGATATGAGAGACATGTGGCATAGGTGCCATGTGTCTCCAAGAGAGGATAGACACTCAAGAAATGGTTAGGATAAGGAAGTTGGAGGGGATAGGATTTGTTAAACCCTTACTTGAATTGGATGGATTAGGTTAGCATGTGGTCAGGATAGGTATTTAGGAGTAGGAGTCATGTGCTCAAATTCGAATTTAATGAAAGGGGACATTTAAATACACAAATTAATTAATTTGCATATTTAATTGGGAAAATAGAGGAAGATGATTAAAGTGGGAAAAATGAGAATAAATGAACTATATAAAAAAAATATTAAATTTATTTACATAGTAGAAGAATAAAAGACATATTAATTAAATATTTTCATATTTAATTAACTCTTTCTCTAGACCAATTTTTAGTGTATACATTTTGCCCCTCTTTGAAGCGATGTGTGACAACATGTCAGTTCAAAGAAAATTCACTGGATGATGCCAATTTGATTCGATTTGATGCCCCAGATGTTGATTGTCGAACGACAGATACCAGGATGCCTCCTCGGGAGATGAATAAAAAAATTTGTCAATTTTTAGGATTTTTCGCGATTTTTGCTAATTTTTAAATTTTTTTATTTTTCAAAATTTTTAATGATTTGTTGATTTTTAGAGATTTTTAAATTTTTCGATTAATCTCCCAATAAAGAAAAAATTTCAACATTGTCTTAGCTTTGGAGGTTTGATTAAAGTGATTAAATTGGTTTTGAAAAACAAATGAGAAAAAAATGTCCCACTTAAATCACCTTTTAACCTCCTTTAAAAGTATAATGTAAAGTCATTTTCACCATTCACTTTTCATTTTCACACTTGGAGATTTGAAAATCTGAGCTCTGGAGGCAAGATGGTGATTCCACATCGTGGTCATAGGTTCGAGCAAGTTCGGCAACATGAGCATCCTTCAGCCTAGAGTCCTCTAGTACATACCTCATGGTAGATGAGAGTCGACGATAAGTGCTCAATGAGATTTGATAGAAATCTTACATGAGTGAGATGGATTGATAGTTTTGATTGACAAATAGATAGATCAAAAACTAATGCTTTGATTTGGTTCGATAAGAGGAGCCTCTAGGTGTTCTCCAATCTTGGGAGCGCTTCCCAAAGACATACATGGAGTCTAATACCGCATTTGACTCAAGCAGAGATAGATTTGATTGATCGATGCAAATTATCTTCTCTGATTAACTGGGGTTTGTTGACTGCGCTGGTTGAGAGAAGGCACAACAAGCATAAAACTTTCCATTTACCATCTAGTGAGATGATAGTAATGCCAGAGGACATCTAACAGATATTACGAATTCCTATGGTTGGCGATGTTGTTTACTATGATCTATACGAGCTAGGAGGTACAGTTGCGTTGAGGAAAATCTTCCATGATGATCATATCTCCAGATATGCTATCCCATGGCAGGAGATGCTTGGCTTAGGCTATGATCCTCTTCCATTAGTTCTAGCAGGTTTTGTTGGAGGATTCCTTTGTCTTGATCACAAGTTAAAGGGATTGTCAATCAGACGGGGTCACTTGCTTAAGCAATTGATTACTCAAGGTATGAGGTTCTCATGGGGCTCATGCATGTTGGCCCACTTATATTATGATTTGCATAGAGTGGTGTATCTCAAAGGCACGAGTCTATCAGTTGGGGTGACATTATTACAGATTTGGGCCTGGGAGCACCTGGCGATTACACGTCCACTAGCAAATAGAGACCATCCTACAAGCAGGACTTATGTTTATGGGTATCCAGGTGTGATTGTCTAGTGACAAATGGGAAAACTTGAGTATTGACAATGGGCTCTTGATGATTTGGATAGTGTTCTCTGAAGACTATATAGGGATTGTGAATCGTGGGTTGAGGATGCACTAGAGATGGCATATGTTTTTACTTCTTGATATCTTATTGGATCTACCCCCTACTTTATTGAGCAGTTCATTATCACATGGGTCCTAAGGCAGTATGGGAGAGTATAGGGACTACCACAGGGCACAACCATATATGCACGACATCGTCAAGATGTGGCCACGTGGGGGCCTACCATCTCATGGGAGATAGCTTATGTTGAGTATCAGGAACTTGGGGGGTAGGATTGGGACTACTAGGCTGGCGTTATTGATCCAGGTACCACAATTGAGTATGACCAGTATCTTCTGACACATCTATTTCCATGGTTATCTTCTATTGATGAGCCAATACCAACTTTTGATGGTGAGGAGGATAGATTGCCTCATCGGGCTGTCAGACAGAGGAGAGGCGTAGATGAGGGGGGAGCGGGTGGTGGGGGAGATGGCAGTGATGGAGGTAGAGGGGATGGTGGTGATGGTAGTGATGAGCTTGGCAGTTCGGTAGCAGGTGCAGCAATAGGTAGGAGCTCTAGGCCTTCCAAAGAGTTGCCTAGGGATTGGGAGACCTGAGTGATGCATATGCAATGAAATGAGACGTTATCTATTTGATATGACTCTTTTTATTGTTTTTATGATTTTCTTCAAGCAATGAATGCAATGAAAGTGATATTATGATAATGAAATGCAATATGAGATGTATGAGCTAACCCAATGAATGGATGATTAATGATAAAATGCCATGAATTGATCTAAAATGTAGGATGGATGAATTGTCTATTTTTGTTATTGTCCAATGTACTCAATCACTTAAAAAGAGAGATAACCTCACTTGACCTCAGCCTCAGAAAATAAAATCTGACCTTCCCTTATGCACCTTGAATGCTAAATGCAATCTAATCTAAATATGCATATATGCAAGTAATGGCATGCTATGATCAAACCGATCACTTGATCATGATTTTTATCATCATTGAGCCTTTAAAATGTGGTAAGTGAGTGCAAACATCGATGGTATAATTGAACCATGATGACCTAAGAACTGTTTACCTAGATTTTGATATTGCAAGTTAACACAAGCATCGAGGTATAAAGGACCAAGATATCCTGAGTGTTTCTTGTGTGCAAACAAACAAAAGTTAATCATTTTCCTATGCAAACCCAAAATATCATCAATGATATTTGATTGATCATGTCCCATCAAAAATTTGCACAATAATAATGATTAATTGACTGACAAAAAACAAAGAAAAGATTATGCTCTATTCTTTCTTCTCTAGTACAAGACATCCTTGAGTTACTCAAGAGGCATGATAACAAAAATCAAAACACAACAATTGAACATTCAGTCTAAAAATGTTTCAGACATGATTTAGAAGATACCGTCCATTGATTGTTTGATATTGAGTTTGATTTTGATACTTGTGTTCGATTTTCATTGTTGGATTTTGTGTTGTTTGGTTTTACAAGTGTTGTATCATTATTGTTTGTCTGATGTGTTTAAGCTCAATGCTGATTGTTATCGACTAGGTTCAGGATTTTTCCCCTAGTCCATTTATTGTGGGTATATACAATGATCCAAAACCATGGTGAGAATGTGTGCACAATGCTTGATTAGGTACAAGAGGCTATATTATGGATATGTACAATGGCGATGGATGCAAGCGAAAAGTAATGTGACTAAATAGATGGAGAAGCTAGCTGACAAATAACGCATATTTTTAGGCTTTCACTATGTGCTTTTATTGCACTTTTTCCTCATTTGTTTTTTTTGGTATTTTTCCTTTTCTGATTTTTTTTGTATTTTTTCCTTTTTTTGATTTTTTTGTATTTTTTCCTTTTTTTATTTTTTTGTATTTTTTCCTTTTTTTGTATTTTTTAGGTATAGAACTTTTTTAGATGCAGGTTGTTGATGGGTTCCTCGAGTTAATCTCCCCCTGGTGTTGACAACTGATAAGAAGTAGACTCATATGCGGCTATGACGACAAAGGGACCTAACTAGTTTGGTTCGAACTTCCCCTTCTTTTCACGATCCTATTGGTTACCTAGATTCTCCTTAAGAACAAGCTCACCAACTTGAAACATCCTAGGCTTGACCTTATGATTATAGCTGTGTGACATTCTTTGTTGGTAAACTCTTAAGTGATCAGCAACATTTTGTCGGTGTTCTTGCAAAAATTTGAGCTCTTGTAGTTTATCCACTCATTGTTCTTCATCTAGAATAAGACATTTTAGTGATACACAAAGAGAAGGTATTTCCACTTCGATTGGCAGTATTGCTTCAGATCCATAGACAAGAGAGTAGGGTGTGTCACTTGTAGGTATACAGATGCTGGTGCGATATGCCCATAGAGCAAGGTTTAATTGAACATGCCAATCTCTTCCAATGTCATTAACTATCTTTTTTAGAATTTTTCAAATTTGTCTATTATAAACTTTTGCCTAACCATTCCCTTGGGGATAATAAGGCGTGGAGAATTTGTGTTGGATCTGGAATTTCTTGTAGAGTTTTTTTACATCTTTGTTTTTGAAAGGCCACCCATTACCAATGATGAAAGTCATAGGGATGCCATAGCGACATATGATGCAATTCAAAATGAATGCAACAATCTGTTTCCCCGTGACATTTGTAATTGGCACTACTTCAATCCATTTGGTAAAATACTATGTAGTTGTAAGAATAAACTTGTGACTATTTGAAGAAGGTGGATGAATTTTTCCTACTAGATCTAGACCCCATTGACAAAATGGCCATGAAGTTGCCAAAGCATGAAGATCTTGTGTTGGTGTGTGTATGAGATTTTCATGGATCTAACACTACTTACACTTTTTGGTGAATTGAAAAGAATCTCTCTCCATAGTAGGCCAATAATAGCCCAATCATATGAGTTTTATCGAAAGAGTAAGCTCACTTGAATGAGTACCATAGATATCATTATGGACTTCAGTTAAAGCCTTCTCAAATTCTTCCTGCTCAAGACATCTTAAGAGACTACCATCCAGACCTCGTCGATAGAGTGTATCCATGGCAAGGGTGTAATGAGGAGATTGTCAAATGAAGTTTCATTTTTTATTCTTTGATAGGTCAAGAAGAAGGGTATCGTCTTTCAGGTAGGTGTAAATTTGGTCACAACATGAAGAATCAAAGCTTACTAGGTGACATATGAGTTGGGTATTAGGACAGCCGTAAGCATGATAAAATAGTTCTTCCACCAAAAATTTGAAATGATCTTTGTTTTCCCGTGTTTGAAGTAAAGAGGAAATTGTGGCCATGGCATGTGTGTGTGTGAAAAGTGGACCTGTATCTGTATCTGGAATACACAACACTTCAATTAAGTCATTAGATGCATGGTTAGACAGATATAAGCATGAAGAATAAAACCATAACAAATATACCCATTGCCTTCTACTAGATGCGAGTTTAGATTGCTCTTAGATTGCTAAGCTATCCAGTGACTAGACAACACCTAAACGAAGGATTTTTAATCTATATGAGCATGGATTTAAGCTAAATGAACGCAAGATTAATCTAACATGATTTAATCAATAAATGAGTATTTAAGCTAAATGATTTAAGAAATATGAAGTAACTAATATGCAATATCTCAATGCAAATTCTCAATGAACCTAGAGAAAAAACAACATAATAACAATATACTCTCCAGGATCCTTGAATGAGAGATGAGATCCTGAATTTATAGAAAATTTAGAAAGAAACCAACGGCTGAGATCAAATGATGATGAGTGGTCAAGATTTTCCAAGAGGAAGCACAATCCAGGTGAATTGATGTGATTGGATGCTTTTCTCAGTTTTAAAGGAAATTGAACTAAAATTAAGATAAAATCAGAAAAAAATTGATTTATTCTCTATTTCATTCAATTTTAATATTTAATTGTTTTAATTGCTTTCTTTGAGATTATTTATTAATTTTTAATTTGTCTTTCAAGATTATCTCCAATTGATTTCTTTTCTCAAATTTTAATTCTTTTTTGGTCAATTAATTCATTTTTTTGATTTATTTCCTTTTTTGAAGATTTGATGGCAAATTGATTTATTTTATTAAATATGCTAGGATATTAAATAAAGATAAATAGGATAATTGTTTTAAAATGATTTACTTGGAATGATCAATTAATTAAATAAATATTTAATTAATATTGGTTGATTAATTTTACCATGTGACATTGATGATTTTAGAAATTAATTATGTGCTCAAGATTTATTTAATTGTCTTTGGTTAGGACCTTGGTGACGTTGTCGAGATTAGGGGCCCATGGTTTAGATGACCATTTTTAGGGTATTACATTTTCCCCTCTTTGAATTAATGTGCGTGCAGCGCATTGGTTCAAAGAAAATTTGATGTCTAGGAGATACCAGTTCTGAACTTGATTGATCACGAACCAGATGAAGAGCAAGGTGTTTAGCTTGATTTGAAGCGATGAAGCTAAATAAAGTATGATTAAAGTGATACCGATCCCGAACTTGATTGAACTAGGAACGATAGAGAGCAAAGATACCGAACTTGAACTTGATTGATCAAGAAGTGGATTTTACTGAACTAGACACATTGAGTGAAGATAAAATTGATCTTGAACTTGATTGATCAAGACACGATGAGTGAAGATAAACTGTCCAACTTGATTCAATGCGATGAAACTAAATACCTGCTTAGATTGAGTGTGATCAAAGATACTCTTTGTTAAGAGATTGATTTAGATAAAAGACATATATCAGCTTGATATGAAGTGATAAATTGATAGGCCCCTAGAGATTGATTTGATTAAGATGATCGAGAAATATCAACTTGATATAAAGCGATGAAGTTGAGATGCCCCTAGCGATAAGAATTTGATTGATTTTCTTTGAAAAAAGATTTTGCTCGACTTTCAATGAAGATTTAAAAAATTTCTCGACATTTGAAGATGTGAGGTCATAAGGTCACGAGTATGCCCCCTCAGGAGCGAAATTGAAAGATAGCGAGGGTACATGATTATAGGCAATTTTGAGCGATGATAAGTTGTTTTGAGCACAAATTGATTCAGAAGAATTTTTGAAAATTTTGCGTTGATTGATAAGAAATTGAGTGCGAAGTTGATTTATAGAAATTAAATTGAGATTCAACATTGATTCATGAGAAATTAAGCGTAATTAGAAGAGAGAATGAGCTTTTGATAAAAAAGCGTTAAGTAGTCCAAATTTTCTGAAATTGACTAGCAAAATGATCTTGAATTTCGATTTTGATCTCGAAAATGGAATCAGAATGGGCGAATTAGCTAAGGGTACAATTTTCATGACCATCAGAGCAAGTTGAAAAATTAGAGTTTTGGCTATATATGGGACAAAAGTGTCATTTTCAATTCATTTTAACCTTCTAAAGTTTGAAAATTCAAAAAGCCTTTTGTGAGAAAAATGGTGGTCCCTACTCGTGAGTATCAATTCGAGCGCCAGAGATGACATAATCGACCTCGACACTATGAGCCACCAATAAGTGATCTATCTTCAACCTATTATTTATTCCAAATTTAAATTTTTTTGTTGATTTTTCAAGGTTTTTGGAATGTTAAGTCAGGTTTTATCATTTTGTTGTGCGAGATAGGATCCTATCTCATACGACAAACTACTAAATTTTATTTTGTCATTTAAACCCATAAGTTTTGTCATTTGGGACTCACCCTTGTGTTGTATGACAACCTTCATAAAAGCCCATTTTATCGTGCGAAATCTAATATTTTGTCATTTGGGAGTCTTTTGTCGTACGGGCCTCAATCCTAACTCGTACGAGTTTCTTCTCTTCTGTGTTTTGTCGTTTGGAAAATAGTGAGCATTTTTGAACGTCTAAACTTGAAATTTTGTTTTTGCAATTGACGTAATTGGATTTGCGTGATGTTTTACTTCTCTTGTAGGCTAATTTGGAATGCATTCTGATACTCCATCATTTGATTTTGCAAGTTTGATTGCCTCATGTGCTCTTCAGGTGTGTTTATCCACCTACCATGACTTTAGTTCAGCAGCTATCAGAGGTTGAGCAGGCTCATATTGACTTGTGTAGCTTGACACATTTGTTGAGATTACCCGATATCCATGTGAATCACGGTATGCTCACAACATTGGTAGAGAGATTCCACTCTAAGCATAATACCTTTCACTTACAAGTTGGGGAGATGACTATCACTCTCGAGGATGTATATAGGATCCTCTGTATCCTTTTTGTTGGGGATAAGGTGGATTATGATTCAGGACACCTTCCTGGATTACAGGTAGTGAGGCATGTCTTTAGGGATCCTAATATCCTAACACGTTCCATCAGTTGGGACATCATGATGAGCAAGTACAGTGATGAGTTTCCTCTGGCTTGCATCCTAGCAGGTTTTATCAGTTGTTTTTTGATGTCGAATAGAGGTTAGCAAGGATTTCAGTGTGGATGGGGCCGGATGTTGGAGAGATTGATGGAGGCCCCTCAGAGACTAGGCTGGGGTTCTTGCATTTTGGCCCACATGTATCGCGAGATGTATGAGATAGTCTACAGGGAGGGAAAGAGCATGGCCGCTGGTGTTTTTAAGTTACAAGTTTGGGCTTGGGAGAACCTCCCTGTTTGTCGGCCTATTGTTGATGATGGCAGAGAGCTTCGGCTGCTGATTGTATATAGATATGATGGTTATGTTACACAGCCCCATCTTGGCAAGATAGATTTTTGGTGGTGGTAGTTGGATGACCTAATAGCCGTGGTATGGAGGCCTTACAGGGGCTTAGAGTCATGGGATGACTGGAAGCTGGTATGCAGGGACCTTTTTGTTACTCGCCCTCTTATTGGCAGATCGCAAATGATAGTGGAGCGGGTTGTAGTATCACGGGTGATGAGGTGGTATGGTCGGCCTCAGGGGGTATCACAGGAGTTCACAAGATATGCACGATATGCTGATGAGGAGAGGAAGGGATGGTCACCAAGGTTATCCTATGCATTGGCCATGCAGGAGCTGACTGGTCTACAAAGACTGAGATGGGATTACCTGGGGGATATTGCAGATGTAGGGGTATTGCCCTGGTACAGATATTTTTTTTCAGCAGCATCCATTCCCTCATTTGACTAATCCAGCTGAGAAGGCTCCTTGCATTGAGGAGGTTGAGGATGATGCCCCCATGTAGGGATAGGGATAGGGACAGGGTCAAAGGTGAGGCTAGAGACAGCGACAGATAGCTAAGGCTTCGAGGCTGACAGGTGATGATCCTGGTGCTAGTAGTAGCAAGGTTCCAGCTGATGTGGGACAACAGAGGGGTGAGGGTGGATCTCTTGGGGGTATAGGCGTGAGATTGGGTGGAGCTAAGGAGGAGCGAGCAGCTCTGAGACAGGTCCATCAACGGTGATAGGAGCAAGGTGGAGCTAGAGGTGGAGAGCCTACGAGAGAGTAGGAGACAGATGCTGGATGGTCGATGAGGGCACGTTTAGCAGAGCTACAGTCACAGTTGACAATAGGTCATCCCTTGTTTGTAGTATATGGCATGGTCTGAGGGAGTGCAGGCACCTCGTCAGGATCTCGATCATCAGGCTCCTCCTCCTCCACCTGGCGATGAGGGAGAGGGCACCAGCTAGATATTTCTTTTTGTAGCAGTGATATTTTTTGTAGACACGCCCATTTTTTGTAGCCTATACAATTCTTGCTCCGATGGGAGTTTGTACATGTTATTGGACATCATTTTGTACTCTTAGACTTGATACAATATATATATACGAGATCGATTTGACTTCATTTTACTTGTGCTGATTCGATTATGAGATGTTTTCTATATGCTTTAATCTATATGTATGCATTTCTGATTTAGCATGAATGTATGTAATGCAAATGATTATGGATGTCTATTTTTATTTCTTTTCATATGCAAATAGATGAATGTGAATGAGTAATGAGTAATGAAAATTTTTCATTTTTATATGCAATAAGATGAATTCAAATGAATGATAGTGTATGTATGAATCTATATAAGATGCTCATCTATGCAGCTAACATCTCAATACACAAGTACTCGATCAGAGAAATGATGAAAAATAGACAACTTAGCTAAGAAATGATGAAGCTTCCAGCTCTCATTCAGAAAATAAGGAGATCATTGTTACCATACCGAAATCACTCTAAATTCACAAGATGCAAAATGAAATGCAAAGTGATATGCAAAATGCAACCTAAACCTAGTCACTGGATTTTGAAAAGCTTAATTGTCATCATTGAGCGTTTTACAACCACAACAGGAAGATTTAGAGTTCCTTGCTTTTCATGTGCAATATTAATTATCTTGTCCACAATGACCCTTTTCTCGTACATATCCTTGGACAAATTACGCATTGATCTAGATTGCACAATAAAGAAATTCCCTCAAAACAAACAAAGAAATGATGGGAACCTCCCTCTAGCATACAAATAAGCGGAGTCGAGGTATGTGAGGAATTTCACCTTGATGTGAAGGCTCTTATCACAAGCATCTAGCCAATTTAGATGTTTCCATATCATTGGGATCATTTCTACAAGCAGAAAACAAGAAAATATTATGCCCCCAATCCTTGCTCCTCTTAGTCAAGATAGACTTCCTCGAGTTACTCAAAGGGATAAAAATTGAAAACCAAAATAGAAGACAACACACAAAGAAAATTTCATGCATATCTCAAATAGTTTAGTGATTGTTTTTAGTTTTGTTGTTTTGCTTGTGTACTTAGTGATAAAACTCTTCAGTAGTTAGGAGACAGGTGACTGACCCAGAGTGGACGACCGAGTATCACTGACGTAAATATGACTTGGTTGATACTACTTAAGACATGTAATGTGCTCTTGTCGGTTACCTAAGACTAGGACTTTGATCAGTTTCAAGCCACGAGGGTTCCAACGAACCGGGATGTCACAAAAGTGACTAAAATATGTATAGGTGAAAGCAAAGATGCATGAAAGTGGGGATGCCAACGTTGCGTTGATAGATGGAGTGCTTGAGTACAAGAGGTGCTTGTTTTTCAGGTTTTCACCTACTTGGCAAAGATTGATTTTGTTTTTGTTTTTTACCAAGGTCCCTGTTTACCAGGTTTTCACCAAGGCATTTTCTCTCTTTTTTCTCTTTTTTTTTTTTTTTTTGAATTTCTTTAGGACTTTTTCTGATTTTTAGGATTTTTTTTAGGATATTTTATGATTTTTATGAATTTCTTGAGGATATTTTGTGATTTTTTTATGATTTCTTCATGACATTTTAGTTGTATAGGCTACTAGAGCAGGGAATATTTAGGTGAGTAATTTCTTTAGATGGATGGTGTTGATCCATTCGTGGAGTTGTTCTCCTTCCGATGTTGAGATCTAATAGGCACTAGAGCCAAAAGTTGTAGTAACGATATAGAGACCCAGCCAGTTAGGTTCGAACTTCCCTTTTTTGTCTCGAAATTGTTGATTTTTAGGATTTTCTCTTAGAACTAGGTCACCAACCTAAAATTCTCTTTGTCAAACCTTCTTGTTATATCCTCTGGACATTCTCTTTTGATACACTCTGAGATGATCAAATGCCACTTGTCGACGCTCATCCATCAATTCAAGCTCTTGCAATCTAGATATTCTATAGTCTTCATCAATAACAAGACCTTGCAAAGAAACTCTTAGAGATGGTATTTCCACCTCAATAGGTAATATTGCTTTGGACCCATACACCAAAGAAAAAGGTGTAGCCCCAGTAGGTGTTCTGATACTTGTTCTATAAGCCCACAATGTAGGATTGAGCTGCAGATGCCAATTCTTCCCAGATTTGTTCACTGTTCTATGAAAGATAGTCAATAGGTTTTTGTTAGATGCCTCTGCTTGTCCATTAACTTGAGGGTAGTATACTGATGACCAGTGTTGTTTTATTTTGAATTTCTCACAAAGTTCATTTAGATCTTTGTTCTTGAACTGTCCTCCATTATCAGTTATAATGGATGAAGGTATATCATACCTACAGATGATATAATTAAGAATAAATAGAGCTACTTGTTTGTCGGTTGCTTTGATGAGCAGAACCGCTTCTACCCACTTAGTGAAGTACTCAGTGGTAGTGATAATAAATTTGTGTCTGCTAGATGATGCAGGATATATTTGGCCAATTATATCAAACGCCCACTGTTGAAAGGGCCAGTGTGTCACAAAGGGTATTAGATCCCTTGCTAGAGCATGGATAAGGTGCCCATGTAGTCGGCACTTTTAATAGGTTTTGAAAATTTTATAGCTTCTTTCTCTATGTCTAGCCAGTAGTAGCTAGCCCTTCGTAGTTTTCGTGCTAAAGTTAGACCATTCAAATGGGACCCACAAACACCTTGATGAACCTCGGATAATGCACTTGGGACTCCTCAGTTTCTAGACATTTAAGCAAATTATTAACTAGACCTTGCTTGAATAGGTCGTTAGCAATGATGACGTTCCGTGACGCATTTCAGATTAGGTTCCTTTTTCATTTCGGGAAAGATTAGCAGGGACAACTTGGTCACGCAAATAAGAGTAAATGTGGCTATAACGAGATGAGTTATGTCCAATAATAGAATAGACCATCTAAGACTCAGGAGAGTCATAGGCAGGATAATGTAACTCTTCCACCAGGAATTCAAAGAGAAAATTAGATTCTTGTAGCTATGGTATAGATGCCAAAGTGGCCATTGCATCCATTGCTCTATTTGTTGTTTTGGGGATCTACTGAAATAATACGAAGGTAAAGTATTTCTTGAGATCATCCACCATTCTCTTGTAAGGTACCAGTTTCTCATCTCTTGTCTGATATAGGTCATTGATTTGGTTGATAATGAGCTGAGAATCTCCATAGATGTGTAATTCAACAATATTCCACTCGATGGCTAGCCTGATCCCGTTTACCAAAGCTTCATATTTTGCAATGTTATTTGTGCAAGGGAAGAGAATCTTGTAAGCTTTCAGAATTGAATATTTTTTAGGAGTAATAAAAAGTATCCTGGCACCAGAACCATGTTGAGTGAAAGACCCATCAAGGAACATCTTCTATGATTGTTGAGTAAGGTGCATGATTGATTCATCCAAGAATTCTATATGTAGAGGTTGACTGTCTTCAAGTGGAGCATCAACAAGTTGGTATGCAATAACCTATCCTTTGATGGCTTTACATTCCACATATTCAATATCAAATTTTGTAAGAACCATGACCCATTTGGCCAGTCTTCCTGTAAGCGTTGCTTTACTAAGAAGATATTTGAGCTGATCAATCTTGGCTACCAACTTAATAGAGTGTGCTAACATATAGTGTCTTAATTTTTTTGATGAAAAGACCAACACCAAGCATGCTTTCTCTATTATAGTGCAGTTCATCTCATAAGACACCAATATTCTATTCATGTAATAGATATCTCGTTCCTTTTTATTGTCATCCTGTTGTACCAGAACTGCCCCCAGTGAAGTATCTATAGCTGATATGTATAGGATCAATGGCTTACCTTGAATTGGTGGCATTAATATGGGTGGATTAGAAAGATATTCTTTGATTTGTTGTAAATGTTGTTCACAATCTTTATCCTAGTTGTATTGAACTCCTTTCCTTAATACCTTTGTGAAGGGTTGAGCTTTGTCTGCTAGCTAAGATATAAAACACCTTATTGACTGAAGACAGCCCTGTAAACTTCTCATTTGACTGATATTCTTGGGCGGAGGCATTTCCATTATAGCTTGGACCTTTTTAGGGTCAACCTCAATTCCTTTTTTTTAAATTATGTAACCAAGAAATTTTCTTGATGTCACCCCAAATGCATACCTTTTAGGATTTAATCGGGGCTTGAATCTTTCCATTCTATCTAGTATGAGGCCTAGCTCTTGAATATGTCTAGATCTCTTCATGGTTTTTACTAGGGTGTCATCAACATAATCTTCCATATTTTTATGCATCATATCGTGGAAGATAGCGGTTACCACTCTTTGGTAAGTTGCTCATGTGTTCTTTAGCCCAAATGGCATAACATTCTAGCAGAAGGTTCCCCATGCACATGTGAAATCTATCTTTTCTTGATCTTCAGGCACTATCTTGATCTTATTATAACAAGAGAATCCATCCATTAATGAATATATCTCATATCCAGTAGTCATATCTACTATCATGTCAATGTTGGGCAATGGAAAATCATCTTTCGAACATGCCTTGTTGAGATCCCTGAAGTCCATGAAAAATCTAATAGATTTGTCTACCTTTGATACAGGTACTATATTTGATATCCATTTTGCGTAGTCTATAGCTCTGTTAAATCCATCTTTTATCAATTTCTCTAACTCAGCTTTGACTAGCAGTGCCACATGAGGATGCATCTTACGGAGTTTTTGCTTGACTAGTTTAACTCCTAGTGTAATAGAGAGATGATGCATGATGAGATCAGGATCTAGTCCTGGCATGTCTGAGTATGTCCATGCAAAGTTGATCTTCTTGTCTAAAAAAGGTTGCTGAAATCTTTTAACTCCTCTACTGATAGTGATTGAGCAAAATGAATGATATGTGGTGTGGCTCTTGACTCCCAATGTTCACTGGCTGAGTTGGCTTGATCAATATGGAAGATCTCTCCTAGAAGTGACTTGGCCGTATATCAAGCATCTCACCTTCAGGCACCTCAGAGAGGTTTTCACCTTTAGGTACATCCTTTATTTTCTCTTTTTTAGATTCTGACACTGCCACAATGTGGTTTTTGCCATCAGGTCTTTTATTTTTTATTTTTCTTATTTTTGTGACTAAGATACTTGATATCTGTTTCAGTCTTGTTTTCACTATGTTCACTAGTGGAAGAGCTCATGGGTTCAACTGCATTGAGATAATAGGCTAACGTATAGTCATTGGAAAAAGTAGGTACATTCAAGGGTTGGTTAGATAGAGTACAATCAATCAGTTCAAGATGTATTAAGGATAAGGTGGGAACAGGCTCAAGGGAGTTCACGGTACTATCATCATGGCTTCGGACTGACCAGTTGAGTTCTAGAAGACTACCTTGTGTATGTGTCTCGAGACCAGGAAGAGTCACGACACGATTATCAAAATTCATGTTAGTATTTATTGGACCTAACCCAATTGACCTACTTCTAGCGTCATCACCTACTTTAGACTGGACTACATATCATGGTGTGACAGTAATAGGGTCAGCAAACAACATCTCAACATTCATGACAGAGTAGTCTTAATGTGATGTTGAATAATCGTTATTATAAATAGAGCTCATGTTTGAGTTATCAGAGTCATAAGATAAAGTTTATGACTCATCTTCAAGTGGCTTAGTAAAAGTATATATAGTATCAATACCCACATCTTTGATGTTGCAAGTTCCTTCATGATTTGGTTCATTGATTGCTTGTATTTGACAGACTTGTGGACATAACCTTGATGGTTTTGTTAATCCCTGTCGTATGTTCCATTTAGCTTCCTCTGGACTGATGACTAGTTCAGTTTCTGTAGCTTCTAATTCTTCTTTTGTAGTTTCATACCTAATTTTTCCTATCTTGTTAGAGAGAGAGTTAGTAGGTGAAGAAATTGCTTGTATCTGTTCTTCCTCTAGTTGTTGTTCATAGTCTTATTGTCTTTTTAGTCTAATTTCTTTCATTTCTCTTTACATTCTTAGGTGTATCAGCTCTTGTGCATCATCTGTGATATCACTGGATTCTTCAGGGGTTTCTGTAGTAGATATATCTGAGAGAGGGTCCGGGCCCCATTCATACTCATTTGAATCAATTTCTGAATCATCTACTTGTTGTTTGCCAATATATGTGACTGGAATTTTTAGTGGTGCAAAAAATTCTCTGATTCTGTATAATTTGTCTCTCATATCCTTTGGGACTTCTACTTCTTGTGGTATTATAGCTGATATAATTGGAACTTTATTACCATCTGTTTCTCTCTAGGTGGGCAATTCTTTTTGTTCATCGTCACAATTCCTGAGTTTGTCGAGTATTAATTTCTTGTGTTGTTAAAGGCAGTACATTTTTCTTCCACTTAAGTTGATGGTGGGACGTACGCTTCTGATCTGATGACTTTCTTGGATCATATCCCAATCTAGCTATGTCATTGGCAGACTTAGTTTGTAACTAAATAGGTTCAAGATCACCTTTTTGATGCTTGCCTAGAGGACTGGTACCTGAATATCCCATGCATTCTTATAGCCTGGACCATATTGTGTCAAGGAAATCTCACAATGTACTATTTCTTTGTTTACACTGTCTTCTTTGAAAAGCAATTTGAGAACATCATCCTCTTCTATTTCACCTACAAGAGAAGTAGAGGATTGTATAAAGAGACCATCATAAATGACTTTTGGAGTTGAAGTTTGTGGCTTCATAACCTCTGATGGTTTTCCCGACTGTCTTGGTGATGGAGGAAGAGACATTAGTGAGAGTATAGGCTCTATTTTGTAGCCATCTATGCCAGTGTGTGATTTTCAATTTCTTTTCTAAATCTTTCCACAAAGATTCTGAACTTTCAGTTGTAGAGGCTGCTCTATTATGAGGAACAAAAGTATCAATACTTTGTGTTAATGCATTGCAGGTATAGCTTGTATTGGCAGGAATACTGACTTCAACTCCATTATAAGGAAATTTCAGGCATTGATGATACATAGATGGTACTGCTTCAATTTCATGAATCCATGGCCTGCCCAGTAAGATGTTGTATGAAAGATGAAGATCAAGGACCTGAAAAATGACATCTCTTTCTATAGGTCCTACCCTGATTGGTAATAGTACCAAACCCTTAGAAGTTCTTTCTTCTTCATCATAAGACTTGATTGTTATTTTCTTTGTTGGATCAATAACATTTTCAAAAAATCCTAGCTGTGTCAATAAATTGTAGGTACATATATTCAACCTAGCGCCTCCATCTATCAAAACACGCTTAACTCGATGTTTATGGATCATGGCTTCAATGTGTAATGGTTGGTTATGTGGGTGACTCAATGAGTTATCATCTTCTTTAGAGAAAGTGAGATAATGAGGTGAAGTCAAGTGACCCACCATAGATTGAAACCAATCTATGTCTAAATCTTTAGGGACACTAGTAGTGAGCAAAACCTTGTCCAGGACCTCTCTATGAGCAGAAGAGATCTTAAGCAGTTCCAAAATGGAGATTTGAGCATTGGTTCTCTTCAATTGTTCGACAATACTGTAACTGGGAGAAGATGATAAAGCTAGTTATTTTGATTTGGCCACGATTGTGTTTGTTTATCTATTTGGTAGATTTGATGTTGTTTGATCGAAAGTTGAGGAACTAGCTCCTGGGAGAGTGATCTTCCTTTGAGCGTGAGTCACAACATTAGCAGTTTGTGTTTGACTTTGGTAATCTTGGATTATGATCACATTGCAATATTCAGGTTGAGTAGATTCAATCATGTTGATCACATTATCATTGTTAGTGTAGGTATAATTGACTCTAGCTCCTCCCTCAGATTTTGAGGAATATCCTTGTTCATAAGCGGGTAAGGGATCTTTAAAGGCCTTATGATCAACATTAGTCATGTGATTTCCAACAATGATCTTTCCTGTGTCAATGAGATCTTGGATTTCATGTCGAAGATTATGCATTTGTTTATGTTATGTCCCTTGTTCCGATGGTAGTCACAGTATTCGTTTTCTCTCCACCATTTGGGTCTAATTTTTGGGTCATATGGTCTAGAATTGTCTGGCAATGCTATCAGATTATTTGCCAATAAAGTTTTAAAAGCGGATTCATATGATTCATCTAGAGGAGTAAAATCACGCTTAGGTTTTGAAAGCCAAGGCTTTTCTTTACACCATTCTCTTGCTTTCTACGGAGGATTTTTTGCTGCAGTTTCAACTGCCTTGAGTGCTTGCATGCCACTGGCCAAGTTGAATATTGTGGATTTTGTTTTTGCATGGATAGTATCTACCACTCCATCACTAACAACGTTTGTGTTGTTATCTTTTCCGTATTTCCAGTACTTGCTCTTTTCTTTAGAACCAGAATCTTGCGATGTTTCTTTCCAAAGTGATATATCTCCCTTTTTTATAAGCACATCTTCCATTCTGAGGGCGTTATCTACCATTTTTTTGAATGAAGGATGTACTTGCATTTGGACATTGTACTTCAATTCAAGGATTAAGTTGTTGACAAAGATATCCATTTTCTCAAGGTCTGGGATAGTTCGTGAATATCTAGAGAACATCTTTCTCCATTGTTGGAGAAAAGTGAGAAAGGGTTCTCCTATTTTTTGTTTGGTATTGCAAAGTTCTATCATAGTGACTGGGTGACGAATGTTGTAGGAGTATTGCTGTAGGAATAGTTGGATTAATTATTTGAAAGTTTTTATTCCTATGTGTAGACTTGAGAGCCATTCCATAGCTTGCCCCCCTAAACTTCTCAGGAAAAGGCGCATGAGATACGTTTAGTTATGCATGAACTCCATACGTAAAGCACAAAATTCTCTGATATGATCTTGGCGGTCTGTATTCCCATCATATGTGTCAAACGTAGACATTTCTACTCTTGAGGGAAATGGAGGCATGTAAAGGTTTTTGTCAAATGGGAATGGGCATATTGTGTCCAAAGAATATTATTTTGGTATTTTATCTTTGTTTTTTAGTTTTGTGACCTCAGTTTCTAATGTTTGCATTTGTTTGTTTATCTTTCCCCATGGTGTCTCTTCCTCTTTAGTGATGAGGGCCTCCACATTATAACTAGTAGGGAGTTTGGCGCCTTGCTTTGCTAATTCTAGGAAATAGTCTTCTTTTTCCCTAGCCATGATGACCTTCATCATTTTTCGGAACTCTTTATCATTCTGATATCCATGTACTTCAGCCTCGAGAGGTTTAGGAAGCTCAGATTTAGTCGATGAGGAATCACTATCAATGGCATGATTGCTGAAGTCATCGTGAGTGTCTCGTTTACTAGCTTCTCTTTCTTGTCTTTCCCCAGACATGGTGGGAGATAGGGGTTGACCAAATATTGGTAGATCGTAAACTGATATTTGTGGCGAGTATGGTTTATTTTGAAAGAGGTTTTCTTCAAAGAATGGATTGTTGTTTGACGAAAATGGTGTTTCTTTTTCTTCATTTGTTTTGCTGCAAGAGTTTCTAGTTTGAACAAGCATTTCTAACCGACGGGACCGAGAGCCAAATGTGTTGCAAAAGTCAAGAACAAATTGTAGCTAGTAGTTCATTTAACGTAGTGATTGAGAGAAGTTACTAAGATCTGGTCTGGTTTCAGGAATGATCTATCCTATGTAAGATGTTATCTAAGTTAACTTAGGTTTGATAAGATGTTGTTTGGACTAGCTAAGAGATGATCAAAAAAATCATGCAACACAACGACAGGGGTACACTATCAAGGTTGTTTATGCTCAGGAGGATTATAACCACTTTTAGGCTCGTTGTAGACTATTTTAGACAGGTTTGACTATTCTGGACTGGCAAAATCAGAGGCTTGTACAACAAGATTTCTGAGACCATACAACAATATAACAGCTTCAGGATGACAATAGTTATGTTTTGTATGAGTTGTTGCCTAGTACCGTACGAAAAATGGGCATGTCCCGAATGATAAAGGATTCAGTGCAGTTCTGTCTCATACGACACAAGATTTAGCTTTAAATGACAAACTGCTGGATCTCGTACGATAGAGGATTGAGCTTGGATGGCAAATTAGAAGACTCGTATGACATAGGATATGGTGCAGGATGACAAATGATCAGGTTCGTATGACTGTTAACAGGATAGAGACAAAAATTCTGAGTTTTTCAATAGCTGAGTATGACCAATTCTGAGGTGGACTGATTTTTTACCAGGATAGACTAGTTTTGACACGGATAGAGTTTTATCACTGAGTTGTTGATTTGTTTGATTTGTTTTCTCTAGTTTCAGTTTCAGGGATGAAAACACAGAAAACACGCAGTATGAATAGTAACTCCAATCACAACATGCAAACCCTATGGAAGTTGGCTTAGAGAAGAAAACCTTTGCTTGTTGACTTAGGTACACACCCAATAGCTAATCAGAATACAGACGCTAAGTCTCACGCAATGGATTCTCAATACCGTATTATCCGACTCCAAACGCTAATGGGGGCACAATATGACAAGTGTCTTGGGAGAGTTACTATCTCTCTTGCACAAAGATTATCAACCTTTCAAAGGTGAATCGGGTAGCTTCTAATTTTAATTGGATATAGTAAGGGTTTCATTCGATGCATCGAGGTATAAACTCAATTAAGAGGTCTCCCAGCCTTGAAAACCAAGGTTCAATATACCCAAAGGTATTGAGGAGAGCTATTCCTGAGCACTGTTGTTGACTTGATTTTCATCAAATCACGTTTATTTTATAGTGGGTTGGAGTACTTGGCGTTTAGCCATTCCCACTTAGGTCATTCCCCTCACACCGGCCATAAACGCTTTAAGAGTTTTTAAGCTCCTCAAGAGGGTAGGCCTGCTAAAGATGTACAAATCTCAAACAAAGAAAATGCCTCAAGGGGCTAGATTTCTGATTGTCTAAGAAAAGACAAGAGCATACTCTCCTACCTCTCATAATTTTCTAAAAACACAAAAGATAGATTTGTTCATTAACCAGATAGCAAGTTAGGTGCCTAAAAAATTAAAGAATACACTATGTTTGATTGATTCTCTTTAGGAAACCTGTAAAAATAATGTATCAATAGTCATGTTGTTTTTATTCTTTGATGGGTGTATGTTTGATTGATAAATTCTTTGACAAGTGTCTTGCAAGAAATTGGTTAGGCTGTGAAAATCTCAAGCATACAGAAGACAATTCAGGGTTAGCACCAATGTAAACAAAATTGGACAGAAAACCTAAAAAGTGAAATTTGTTTTAACCCAACAGAATACAACATCATACAACAATAAAAATAGTATGAAACAACAAAAGACTTATCATATGAGTCAGAACTGAGCATAGGACAACAGAAGATAAAATCAAATAATCTAAATAGTATGTCATATGACAAACCAAAGGCTTCAATCTAATGCCGTACGACAAAAAATAGGCTTCAATATAATGTCATATGATGCAGTGATACTGCTCGTACGATATTTCATAGAAATTGTACAGACGAAACCTGCAGGATAAAAAAGATGATTTTGAGGCCAAAAAAGTAGTCTTCTGCCCCACGGTGGGCACCAAAAATGTGTGTGTGAAAAGTGGACCTATATCTGTATCTGGAATACACAACACTTCAATTAAGTCATTAGATACATGGTTAGACAGATATAAGCATGAATAATAAAACCATAACAAATCGACCCATTACCTTCTAGTAGATGCGAGTTTAGATTGCTCTCAAATTGCTAAGCTATCTAGTGACTAGACAACACCTAAACAAAGGATTTTCAATCTATATGAGCATGGATTTAATCTAAATGAACGCAGGATTAATCTAACATGATTTAAGAAATACATGAATATTTAAGTTAAATGATTTAAGCAATATGAAGTAACTGATATGCAATATCTCAATGCAAATTCTCAGTGAACCTAGAGCAAAAATAACATAATAACAATATATTCTCCAAGATCCTTGAATGAGAGATGAGAGCCAGAATTTATAGAAAATTCAGAAAGAAACCAAAGGCTGAGATCAAATGATGATGAGCAGTCAAGATTTTCCAAGAGGAAGCACAATCCAGGTAAATTGATGTGATTGGATGCTTTTCTCAGTTTTAAAGGAAATTGAACTAAAATTAAGATAAAATAAGAAAAAACTGATTTATTCTCTATTTCATTCAATTTTAATATTTAATTGTTTTAATTGTTTTCTTTGAGATTATTTATCAATTTTTAATTTGTTTTCCAAGATTATCTCTAATTGATTTCTTTTCCCAAATTTTAATTCTTTTCTTTGTCAATTAATTCATTTTTTGAAGATTTGTGCTCATAATTTTTTATTCCTCTTTCTTGATTTGTTTCTTTTTTTGAAGATTTGTTGGCAAATTGATTTATTTAATTAAATATGCAAAAGATATTTAATTAAAATAAATAAGATAATTTTTTTAAATGATTTACTTGGAATGATCAATTAATTAAATAAATATTTAATTAATATTGAGTGATTAATTTGTCATGTGACATTGATGATTAAACAATTAATTGTGTGCTTGAGATTTATTTAATTGCCTTTGGTTAGGACCTTGGTGATGTTGTCAAGATTAGGGGTCCATGGTTTAGATGACCATTTTTAGGGTATTACAGTTCTGAGGAGTACAGTTTCTTCCAAATTTTCTTCAGTCTATCCACACAGAATCCACAATAAAGCAACACTTGAATCGCAAATCCATAATAAAGTTTTGTCTTCTCTGTAATAAAGTATCAGTTGCATGGATTCAGTTAGTTTCAGATGAGACACAACAACAATAATGGGCTTCAACAAATCAAATCTTTCAGTAGACTCAGGCAACATTATGGTTCAGTGCTATCTATCCTTTTGTGAAAGTAAACATTGTGACCACAATCAAATAAGACATACAAGTGACAAGAGACACTAAACTTGAGGACTGCAGTGGATGTTGGTGTCGAGTCTTGGTTTTCTTTTGATTTTATCTTTTTGGTGACATGTCTTTTAGCTTTTCCGAGATGTCTCTGACTAGAAATTTTATCTCCGGGATGTCTTTGATTAGAAAGGCGAGGATGGGGTATCGTCACCTATTTTTCTTTGTTGTTTGTGGATTGTCTCTTAGTAATGCTATGACTTGTCCAAGGATATGAGGACACTCTGAGTCTAGTGTGAACTAGAGCATTCCTTGTTTACGAATGTCTAATCTCCATGCAAATGGGTATAATGACTTTCTGGATCAAACCTATTTCTGGATTGTCATAACCTACTTGCCATAATAAAGCTCAATGATGATAACACACACGAAGCTCTTTCACTTTCATATCTTCTATCTTCCATCCTCCTTTCTTGATTGTCCTCCATCGTCCTTCTTGAGTTTGTGTAGTTCGCTATCACATGACTGAGCATAATGACACACCAAAAATAACTACATTTCATGTAATTTGCACCTGCATTATCACATATTAGCATTTCATACATACATATATAAATCACAATTGCATCACATCCTGCACACAACACGTGTTAGCAAATTTCACATTTTCCTCAGGTATCTCATCCTTTGCATTATCATACTCATCTTCATTTCATACATTCACATTTACATTTGCATAACATATAAAAACATAAAAAAGAACAAAAATATTGCATTTCATCATGTACATATTTGCATCCATATCATAAGAATCACATCGAAACATGCATCACATAGAAACAAACATCACATAGGTACACATGCGTATAGCTGCCACAAAGATGAATCATATCATATATATATAAAAATCATAAGTTTCATGATACAATGATGTCAAAAATCATATGGCTACAATCACCCGAATGTGTCATCATACAAAATGGTACAAAACTGATACATAGGGAGCCCTCTAAGGCTATGATGAACTCCCTCCCTTAGAACCGCCTGGCCTCGATGGAGTCTGAGCCCTAGAAGGACCCACCCTAGGATCATCTCTCTTGTCCCCTCTATCTGGTGGTTGTGGAGGACCCATGACCCCACCACTAGACGTCTATCTCCTGTCTCTCCCTCATGTGGTCATCGCAATTCGTGATGGTCTACGGAAGCTCCTAGCCTGCTGCTCTAGTGGTACTGCTGCATAGTATAGGTCTCTCTCTAGTAGCCTATCTCCTCCCCAACCTATAGAACATAGGCATATCTAGCTCATGTGCCCTCTACTGCTTGTCTCCCTACCCTCAGTGTTGTATCAGCCTTTGTATAGCATTGAATATCCTGATCCCTCTCTCATTCAGTATCCCTTAGTTGTCTCCTGAGCCTAGTCATATCTCTCTCCAGATCCTGGATCTCATCTGCCTATCCCTGGCATATCTCCCTCAAAGCCAGTAACTCATCCTCCTCCTCTCCCCCCTCACCCTGTCCCTATCCCTGTGACTACTCATGTGGCTGCCCCTGTCCCTGTACCAGTCTGGGAACCTATGCTGCTAGAACCTGTAAAGGCAATCCACCTCTACCCTTCACTATGTGAGCCTGCTGATCCTTCCTCTCCTCTCCACCCTCCCTCCTCAGAGCCACTCTCCCCTCTCCTACTGCACCCCACCTCCTCTATCGGCCTCTTCCTCCACCCTCTCCATCATCATCTTCGTCGCCCCCACTGTCTCCATCTATATGGCTCCCCTGGATCTGTCAGCCATGGAAACAGATGCTCTGCCCAATATGTAGTATACTCTACATCCATCCTTGCATCCTCTATATCTAGCCACATATCCCAAGGCAAGGGAATCATCTCTACTAGTTGTGTCACTACCTAATCATACAACAATAATGGCCCGAAGTGTGTCTGATCTCTCACTATTCGCACATACATCCCTGACCCGCGTGGCATCTGTTGTATCCTATCGAATTGCCTACCCACCCTATCCACCAACTGCCTCTTAAGAACATACGATGTTCACCCAACCAGATACCTACTCCTAAACACATACGACAACTCCACTACGTCATCCTCCCACTCCTCACACTCTCAGTACAGCCTCCATACCACACTGTCGATCTCATCAATGACCCTACGCCAATACTCTAGTCTCCCAATCCGCGGCTGAGACGTAATCATAACATACAAATGTATAAAACTGCATCCATGGCCCCTACCTCTTAAATGAATTGGTTGTGTCACCAACAGATGCTCATATGCCCACCCCTATAATAAGGTCACTCCGCAGCCCAATCGTGTCGATCCATGGTATACAAATTGATGCAACTCATAGTACAAGTGTGCCAGCAAACACAACCCCCATGCAAACCTGGTGTTCTCAGTCACCAATGTCTCCAGAGTCCTCCCCCATCCCACAACCAACCCTCGTGTCACCCTATCTGGATAGAGGAATCCACTAATCACTCATGTAAACACTGTTGGTAGTGTTAATCGTGTTTGTGTCATGGTATCCCAAATCACATATCCAACCCTCATCTCCAACCCGGGATCTTAGAACACTCATCTCAGTGCATCCATGTCTTCATCCTCTAAAGTGACTATCATCTCACCCATCGACAAATGAAACGTACAAGTCTCTAAGTGCCATCTCTCAGCTAATGTAGTCAACAATCCTATGTTCACTCGAAACTCAGGCACATACAAAATATGTTGCACTCCCATAGCCTGAACTATTGCTCTCTCCTCGACTGTCAACTCTGCTCACAAACTCTGAGTCGACAGGAATCTCTCTCATGACTCTAGGATAGGTAGGTCCTCCTGCAGTCAAGCAAATCAACTATGTCACTCCTAGTGGCACTCCCTATTCATCATAAAGTGTTTCTTTTTATCCTAGTGGTACTCCCTATTCATCACAAAGTACTGCTTCCTATCCTAGTGACATTCCTTGTTCATCACAAAGTGCTGCTCTTTTTAGTACTCCCCGTTCATCACAAAGTACTACATTTTTGCACTCCCTGTTCATCACAAAGTGCTACTCTTTTTAGTACTCCATGTTCATCACAAAGTACTATGTTTTGGCATTCTTTGTTCATCACAAAGTGCCTTGATCTATCCTATCCTAGGGCTTCTTCTTGAGTGTATCCTCTCGAGTAGTTTCCTAATTGACAATGTATGTTCTATCACAAAATTATCAATCCTAGCCCTACCCAGTCTTCCCTATAGGACCCGCTTGAGTGTATCCTCTCAGCAACTTATACAATCGACAGCGTATGTTCATCACAGAACTATCGATTTGTCCTTGAAGATGCAAATTTGCTTATATACTGCACATACATGCCTACTATGCACAAATGCGCCTTCATGACATAAGCGCGCTTACAGACTACATAAATACGCTTGCATCTAACACAGACATCATTACATTCATAGATACGCCTGGCACAAACACAGATGCACCTATCCTACCCAGAAGTGCCTTAGCATTTTTCCCATGCTTGACATACCTAAAGCACATTTATTTCTCTACCTCACATGCATTTATGACAACATTTAACGTGGCAAAGTACAAGGAGGTTTTGTTGTACTTACCGGCTCTCCTGCATCAGCTGGCCTCTGAAATCGGCGAACGCGATCAAATCTATGCACCAATGTCATCATTGTTGACTATTGTTGCTCTCTGCTCTCTTTGCACTCTGATCTCTTGGATGTGTGGATGACAATGAGGATGTTTTCCCTCATGGTCTATTTTATAGACTACCCTAGCCTTAGCCCTAGTCTCCCATGTCAGTCTTCGTTATCCCATGACTCTGTCACTTCATCCAGTCAGTCATTCTCCCCTTTCTTTCTTATCGAGAGATTATCTACGATCTTTTCAGGCATTTTCATCCAATCTCTCGAGAGGGCATATCACTCCCGTCTTGGGGCAACTTTGTATTAGTTCATCTAATCTTCTTTGAAACAACGCAACAAGTTGCATTGTCTCAAAGAGGGGCAAAATGTAGACACCTAAAATTGTCCTATCTAATTAAATAAATATATTTATTTATTTAATTATTTTAAGCCTAATTCTTCTATTAATTAAATAAATCTGTATTTATTTAATTAATTCATTTATCCTCTTCTAGCCTTATTTCTCATTTAAATAAATATATTTATTTATTTAAATTATCCTTTTCCTAAATTAAATAAATATGTTATTTATTTAATTGATCCCATTTCTTCTATTAATTAAATGAATCTTTATTTATTTAATTAATTCATTAGCCTTTTCCACCTATGACACATGTCATTCATCTCTTAAATCCTACACTACCTACCCTATTATTATTTTCTTATTTCCTCTAGCTACCCTTTAATCCTAGTGGACCATTTATCTTTTACACCTCTCAATCTTATCCCTCCATTTCTTATTGTGTCTTCTATATAAGGAGATGTTTCCTTCATTATCAACCCCCGACTACTATATGCTTTTGAACTTTCATATGTGATCAATCCTACTTGCAACCACATTTTCGTTCTTTGTTGAGCTCTTGTGTACACATAAAATCTGAGAGCAAATATATCAAGCAAGATCAATGGAGATAGGAAGAATGAAGATCCAAACCCTATTGGACATGTGATGGTATAATCTTTGGGATTTCATTTGATTTGCATTGTCTTAGGTAATCTTCATATGTTATGGTAGATCTTTGTTGATTGTTAGGCTAGGGTTTTGTGGTTGAATTGATTTAGTCTTTCAATGTTGTTGTTTCCATTTTTACCATAAACACTTACAGTAATCTATATTATAAAGTCATTGATGATGATATACTGATCATTCAGGCTTTTCTTGATGACATCATTTTTGGAGGTGAAGATAAGTTGTTCATGGAATTTTCTAACAATATCGAGAAAGAATTTAAGATGTCTATGATTGGGGAAATGAAATTTTTCTTAGGTTTGCAGATTACTCAGACTGATAAAGGTATTTTCATGTGTCAAACTAAGTATGCTAGGGAGATGTTGAAGAAATTTGCTATGGGAAATTCTAAACTGAATAATACTCCTATGGTTACAAGTGAGAAATTGACAAGGAAAGATGAATCAACACCGATAAATCCTACAAAATACAAGTCTATGATTGGAGGTCTGCTATATTTGACTCAGACTAGACTAGATATAATGAATGTTGTTTGTATTTCATCAAGATATCAAAGTGATCCTAGAGAAAATCATGAGAGTGTTGTGAAAAGGATGTTTAGATACTTACAAGGAACATCTGAATATGGTTTATCGTACCCTATAGATGACGACTTTACTTTATGTGCATATACAGATGCAAATTGGGCAGGTGATGTTGATGACCAGAAAAGTACTTCCGGTGGAGCTTTCTTTCTTGGAAAGAAACTTTTTTCATGGATCAACAAGAAACAATCATGTACTTCTTTATCTACTACTTAAGATTAGTATGTTGTTGCTGCTACTAACTGTACACATTTTTTATGGATGAAGCAAATGTTGAAGGATATAAAAGTGATTTGCAATGGACCAATAGTTATTCAATGTGATAACTCTGATGCTATAGACATATCAAAGAATCTCGTATTTCACTCTAAGACAAATCACATATCTATCAAGTATAACTTTTTGAAGGAGAAGGTGGAAGAAAATGAAATTAGATTGGTTTATGTGAACACTAAAGAGCATATTGCAGACATCTTCACTAAACCTTTTCCTAAAGAATCATTTGAGTACCTCAGAGATAGATTAGGGGTTTCTGCCCCTCCTGTAGAAAACTAATTGATGTTATTCGACGTCAGTTCAGTATGCATTATCAGAGATATTATTCATTCTGGATTGATGTGGTGATGATACTACTCATGGGGAGTAGTTAGTCTTGTGATTCAA
This sequence comes from Cryptomeria japonica, assembly GCF_030272615.1. Classification (NCBI taxonomy): domain Eukaryota; kingdom Viridiplantae; phylum Streptophyta; class Pinopsida; order Cupressales; family Cupressaceae; genus Cryptomeria; species Cryptomeria japonica. The sequence goes on along the minus strand of NC_081412.1, from coordinate 443,285,093 downwards.
TGGTTTGTGATTTTTCTTTGATATTTATGTCATATTTATGGCATTGATGTCAAAGGGGGAGAGATTCATGTAAAAAAATTAAGGATATATATACATTAGGGGGAGAAATTTGCAGAACTTAACTGTGATATCATCTATAGAGTATGGATCAGAACTTCATTGCTATATTCTTGAGTGGGAGATTTGTTTGGCATTTCTTGGCACTTGGATGTTTTTCACATCTAGTGTTGCCATCAATGCCAAAGGGGGAGATTGTTGGCCATTTGGAGGAATTGATTATGTGTTGCATTGATGTTTTTGTCATTGATGTCAACACTAGTTGTTTTGGCTATTTACCCATATCCTTTTGGTCCCGGTAGGATGTTTGGTTTCTAGTTGGATTAGATCATGATGATCCGGTATACTCCGGTATGCTTTGCTTATGGAATTTTCTTAGATCTGCTATTCATGCTACTTAGATTCATGTTCAGTTAGTTGATTTTGATTTGGTGATCGGATGCTATCTTATATGCTAGTAAGCCTAGTGTATTGATCCGGTGAGGGTTTCACCAACAAAGCTTTGTTGAAGATCTTTTGATGTTATGCATAAGTGGTGTTGGTGCAACTTCTAGTAAGGATTCAGGATGTTGATGGTGATCTTGTTAGAGACTTGGCCGATTGGGATCTTCTCGATGTGTTTCAAGGATGTCTTATGGGTTGGATATTATTTGTTTGGTCTCAGGCCGACATGTTTTGTAATTATGTAATTACTTTATTGTCTGTTGCCCAACCTTATTGTTTATGGTTGAGGGTTTGTATATATGTGATGTAAGATCTCATTGTAAATCATGTAAGGGATAATGAAGGAATGGTATAGGATTGAATAATGTGATAATCATTCATGCAGAGGATTTGGTCGATCATTGGTGATTGAATTGGGTTTATGCAAAAGGATTAAGTCCTCTAGTATTGAGCTTAATTGGAATTGTATTCAGGCATAAGAGAAGCTATCATTGCAGTTCATTCTTCCTTCTGGATTGTAGTCTAGTTTTTTATGTAGTCAGTGAGACTCCTTTTGTAATGAGCAGTGTGCTCTAGGTTGTTGGCCTTCCTACAAGTGTAGGCCCCTCAATTTATAATCACATACTTACTGCAAAAGTATTATCTAACTATGGGTAGGCTTCCCATCATGGTATTTCCCTTTGCTGGGTTTTCCACGTACAAATCTTGGTGTCATGTGGATGGTATCTATTCTCTATTTGTTGCCTTTGCTTAATTGGTTTATGTATTCTGATATTGATCTTATGTGTTTTGGTATTAAATTTTTAATTGCTTAAGGTTCTATTAATCTGGTGACAACTGATTCACCCCCCCCCCCTCTCTTAGTTGTCTTTCGGTTATTTGAACTATCTAACAGTTTTACAGACCCAGAATGCTATTTATCCAACCTAGAACGTTGATTCTTGGATTGAAAACATTATTTCTAAGACTATGAACACTGAAGTTCAAACTTGTAAAGCTACTATTGAGACTAAAAATGCTAAAGTTTAGACTTGAAGAGCTACTTTTTTATGAGGTATCTAATCATGGTAGCTTAGTGTTTGATGTTTGTGTTTGCAATGGATGATATGTTAGATATATGGTCTGAAAAATAGAGAAGACAAAATTTTAAACAGTTGTCCTTTTGTCCCTAAAATCTAAATATCAACTGTATGTTTAGGGCTTCAAACAAAGCCCAAATTTCTACAGGTTTCACACTAGAATACTACTTCAAACAAATCTACCCTAAGGATTCAAATACAATCTGATAACTCAGCCCAGAGCCTGGAATCTCCATAGCGTAAGTGTAAACACCCTAAAGGGAATGTCCACTTTTACCATTGTCGAGGAGTGGTAGATAGGGGCCTTGAGGATTGGAAGGATGACCCAATCACCCTCTCCTCGGAAGGCTACAAGTAGCCTATGCAAAGCCAAGGATTCTTGCCTCTCCGCTAATGAGCCAAATGATGAGTGTCTTGGGGGGGAAACCTATTATCCCCTTGCACTAAAATTATCGCACCAAGGCTAAAAAGGGGTGGCTTCTAACTTAATGGAACTAGTAAGTGCATCGTTTGAGTGGTCATAATCAGCAGTGTTTTCCACTCTGTTAAAGGAGGCCTCATAGCCTGCAGAGGTTATGCTATACAGGTTTTTATGTGTCACACAGACACTAAGGAAGACATGACGCTATTATGACAACATGTAACACTCATCGCTTGAAACTTTCATCACAAACACATTTATTTATAGTGGCTCAGAGAGGATTGGCTACTTGGGAGGGCAGGCCCGCTAAAGATTATTGTACTACTCAAAGAAAAGCGATGAGTCTGGATTTTTGATCACCTCATGAAGGTGAAAGCATACTTGTCTATCATCAAAGACATAAAAGACATGTTGGTTCTTTTCCTTCCTAATTAGTCTATGTGCCTTTTTTAACCAAACAAATAATGCAATATCTTGTTGTTGCACACAATGTTAGTAGTTTAGCATTCAGTCTTTGGCTATGAAATGTTTTATAACTCCATTCTTTCACAACAGAAATAGTGTCTACAAAACAAAAAGTTGTGAATCAGATTTTGGAAACTATAATTTATAGACAAAACTAAAAATACTAGAACAAAAACTAAAAATGCTAATTTGTCGAATCAGAACGCTACATTGTTGACTGAAAATACTATTATGAGAAACAAAAACACTAAAATAATAAACCATAATGCTAGATTAAGTAGCCGAAATGCTATTTTAGCCCCTAGAAATGCTATTTTATAACATCAAAACTCTAAAATATGGAGTAAAAATGCTATAATATGAAATAAGAGTGCCAAAACAAAAACATAGAAAAAGAGAAAGAAAAATATTATTTGTTGCGCTACAATAGTTTATGAAAATTCCATTTCTAGTGACGTGAATGCTAGAACAAGGACTTAAAACACTGGACTGGAACCTAAAAGAGCTAAATTGTGTTACGAAAATGCTTCCCTGAGAATCTGCGAGAACCTGTCAAGAAAATTCCTACAAGAAAACTTATTAGAAATTTTGGGGCTCATGCCCCATGGTAGGCGCCAAAATTTATGTATGCAAAATATTGTGCTTCTAATCTATTAATAAGTACCTAATCACACATCCTTAATGAAACATTCTATTAGGGAAATTAAATGAAATAAAGAATTGAAATTAAAACTCCCCAATGTCATCTCATCACTCCCTAGTCTTGAGGACTTTGCTGGTTCAAATGATGGCTCTCATATGCATGATTCTAACAAAGTGGCAACTCAAGAGATGGGAATATGATAAAAGAACTAATGCAATTCTATGAAAATCTATATTATGATGAAGCTATCATGAAAGTCATTATGCAAGATACTAAATGAAAATGTTGCTATTCTATTCTATGATGCAATTTTAATTATGCTACGAATGCTGAAAAATGCTAAGAGAGTGCTACAATGCTTAGGGGATCCTGTCATAGCCAAGAGAGAGGGAATTTATAATATTTCCATGAACAGAGGTGGGGTGGAAAGAAATGATGGTGCAGATTCAACCTAGAGAAATCAATGGTCGAGATTGCAAAAGTTTGGAAAGTGGTTAGGAAGACGGACACTTGTCATCCTTGAGGGGATAAGTGGCATGGAATCTCCAACAATATGCCAAAAAATGGGCAAGTGGCATGGAGATGAGAGACATGTGGCACAGGTTCCATGTGTCTCTAAGAGAGGATAAACACTCAAGAAATGGTTAGGATAAGGAAGTTGGAGGGGATATGATTTGTTAAACCCTTAGTTGAATTGGGTGGATTAGGTTAGCATGTGGTTAGGAGTAGAAGCCATGTGCTCAAATTCAAATTTAATGAAAGGGGATATTTAAATACACAAATTAATTAATTCACATATTTAATTGGGAAAAAAGAGGAAGACGATTAAAGTGGAAAGAATGAGAATAAATGAACTATATAAACAAATTATTAAATTCATTTACATAGTAGAAGAATAAAAGACATATTAATTAAATATTTTCGTATTTAATTAACTCTATCTCCAGACCAATTTTCAGTGTATACACCATCTTAATTTATTTATGTATTGGTTTTTTAGTATCATCCCCTTACCTTGTGAGGACTAATATGGATTTATTCTTCTTTGTTCCAAACTTCTTCTTGGGTTCTAATATTCACTCTTCTTTGGTATACTCCTCAGATGATGTGTTGGAGGACCATACACCCATCCTTTAGTAGCCTCTTACTATGGGTAGTGGTAGTCTCCATATAACTCTAGCTCCTCTTTGTAAGTCATCACTTCCAGAAGGTGTTCTTGGATTTTGGAAGAATTATCTTGCATTTTCACACTTATATAGATCATGTCATTCATCTCCATAGAAAGGACATTTCTTTTTCTTTTCACCCCAACATTCAGTCCTACAATGACCTAGTTTACCACAATTGAAACATGTGGCATCATTCCTTCTCTACTTATTTCTTCCTTGGTCTCTTCCTCCTCTATAGTTTGATTTTAAATTCTCGTCATTGTATCTTGTGGTGGGTTGATATGCATGACACAAGAATTCCTACATTATCCCTACAAGGAGGTTGTCTACAACCCCCATCATTCATACTCCTTTCTATATCTGCATTGCAATTATGGCTAGGGAATCCTTGATTACAATTATTTCCTCCATTCTAGGATTGCGGTTGATAATCGCAACAATCCTCAGTGAGGTGGGTGTCTCATTCTCTACTAATAGTGCATTATATTGAATTTTTCTTTATTATTTTTAATTCCACGTGTAATGTGGTTGTTTCCATTTCTCCTTGTTCCTTTGGGCAATCATTTTAGATATGTACTTCTCTAAAAACTAGTTTCACCATTTCTCTTTATCCTTCTTGGTTTCTCCTTTAGCTAAGATTTCATTATGAATTGTCAATTTTGGTATTGATAATTAATTTCTTTGAGAGTTTATTTAGTTTCATTCTTCTCTGATCTCAACCAGGGTTGTGTCTCAATCCAGTAGGCCATTGTGATCAAATCTATATAGGCATCAAATATTCTCCCATCCAAGGATACCTTATATCTTTCAGTGGTTTGGATGTAAAACATTCAATCTTTTGTTGCTTGGATAGTGGTTCTTCTAGCTTGTGGCATACCTCGTTAAATATTTTATCGTATTCTTTCACTAATTCATTCTCCTCCTACACTATATCCCTCGTCTTTCTCACACTTTTTGTAAACATACCCAAAGTAGAAAAAATTATCAACACATATTCTTTAACCTCATCCCAACTACTTCCATGTGTAGAGTATGTTTTGATGTACCATTCTAATTCATCCCTTCTCATTCAAGACACAAATTCCAATAGCTTAGATCTATCTTCTTTCCTTTCCTAAAGAAATTCTAATATTAAGAATATGCATTATGTAGCCTACGTGGTATCCTCGCCAAATACTAGAATCTTAATTGATCCTTCCATTGTCTGTGGTTTTCTTTCTAGTTTTTGTTTTTGGATTTGTGGACATCTCTTCTTCTTTTCTACACTCTAAATTATGTGGGGCTTTTGTTTTATGCTAATATCTCTCTTCAATTTCATGTCAAAGTACTCTCTTCCAAGTATTTCATCCCAAGTGACCTATTTCTCTTTCTCTTCTCTCTTTCCTTCTTCTCTATATTGTAGTATCTCTTCTACCGAAATCATTCTACTCATATAGATGAGGGGTTGGATCTTGATTAGGGGGTTGTGACTCTTCAAAACACCATTTCATCTTTTTGTTTGTAAGTGGCATTTCATTAGTTAAAGACCTTAATTCTTCGTCCAAATTCATTTTAAATTTTCCTTATTTTTCCATTTCCTTTCTCCTTAATTATTTTATGCTCTTATTAAGTGATTCTTCTAAATATTCCTCTTGTATGGGTAAGAACTTTTCTTGAGTTTCTAGGAATTCCATAAATCTGTCATCCAATTTGATTGTTATGTTTGATAAGTTTAGATTTATTTTAGGGTTCTTGGGAAGTTGTGGTAGGGTAGGATCCTCCATGCTACTACATTCCCAAGATAATAACCTTCAGGATCTTCCAAAATAATCAATATTCTTCTCCAAATTGGTTAAGAGTTGTCCCACTTTCTCCCAACATGAATTTGATTTCTTCAAGGTCTTAAATTATTCTTTCTTGTTTTCCTATCTCTTCTCCTCAGAAGCACCCACCTTGGTTTACTCAACTCTCCTCTTCTCCCCAGTTTGCATCCTTGTGTGGTGTGGTGCAAGAGCACCCAAGGCACCATTAGGCCTCTATGAGGCAAATTATGAAGTTTTTGTGTTTTGCAAGATAAAGGTTGTAAATAAGGTATTTTAAGACCATATGTGATGTAATAAGGTCATTGAGACCATTGGATGTTAGGTCAAGTCCTATTAGGGTCATATTGTTAATATTGCTCAAAATTTGTCAAATTGTCAAAAGTTGTCATTTTATGAGAAATAGGTCTCAATGGGTCAAAATTGGTGTTTAATGGTATGTAATGGTTTTTTGGATCTATTTGGACTTATATAAGTTAGTTTGATTCATGTTTCGGTCTAGGATCAAGTTTTAGACAAAAGTTGCTCATATTGTCAAAAATTGTCAAAGGCAACTTTGGTTCAAAAGGTGGTTATATCAGTTTGGAGGCCTTGGAGGAATTAAAATAGGCCCTTCCCATGAAAAAAAAGAGGTTGGATGAAAGATATTCTATGAGGAATACAAAAATTAATAAGGAAATCATTGAGTTTCTGTAATTTCCAAACGCAACAGTCTGTTCTTCAGCATGTTTGTCTATCAAAACTCGGTCATTTGACTTGGGAATTGATTGGAACTTGTGTGGGAATGAATCTATATTAATTTTATCTTTGTCTCATCTTATTTCATTGAGTTTTGAAAAGTAGCCATTTTAGTAAAAAAATGTCCAAACCCTACATAGGACTAGCAGCAAGCATAAAAAATGTAAAATTTTATTTCTATCCAATGTAATACCCCCAAAATGGGTAGAAACTTGTATTATACAATTATCTTTCATATGAATATTCTTTCAGGGCTCCATGCATCAATTTGCACGTCCCAAAAGAGGAGGATATGACTGGTTTTTAGTGTCTCAGTTTGAGAACATAGTGTGCGCATGGTTTTGGATAGTGTAAATGCAACAAAAGTGTTTGGAAGGTTTTGTAAATGAAGAGAGGGATGTGTGAAGGACCCCTAGGCATGATCCAAGTGTTAGGAGATCAATAAATCCAATCAATTCATGGAAGTTTATGACAACTCCCTTTTGTGTGTTGATTGTCACAGTAGGACAATAGTTTGAGTTTTTCCATTTTGCAAAGTTGAAGAGTTGCATTGTTGTTGAGTATGGTGTTAGGAAGAGAGTAGGGAATCCCTAAAATAGAGGTTCCATTTTTTTAAGACCAAATATTGTGCAATAAGCTAAGGAACATTGACTATCAAAACATACAATTATGACTGTCCTAAAAATAGTGAACCCTCAATAATCATTGTTATGTCGTTTTGGGTGGTTGGGGGGGTAGAGAGTCATGTGTAGGCATGTTGTGAAGTATTTGAAGGGATGTCGAAGAGTATTTGTGTTGTGAATTTCCATTTCATGGTGAAAGTGGAGATTGGAGTCTTAGTGTGGGATTGGTGTTAATCATGAGGCTACAAAGGGTGTTGATGGTGTATGAGTGTGGAAAAGTTGTCAGTAGGATCTAGTTATGTTGTTTTGTTATATTTGAGTATATACCAATGCTTGTTTGAGAGTCAATGAATCAAGAGTGTGTCTTGGGGGTATTGGAGAGTTTTGAGAAACTAGTGGTTTTGTGAGAGTTTGAAAGTTTGCTACCTATTGAAATAGGTAAGTTGGGAGAAAGAAATCACAAATTGGAGTTTAGTGTTGGATTCTCTACATCAGTGTCTTTTCTCTTTCAACAATGTGTTTTTATCTTCTTTCCTTATTGTTTGGGCTAGCCATAGTCACTTTTCTTGCTAACACATTTTTCTCCTTAATTTCTCTTACATGTTTCTTTTATCTCATTTTTTCATGGGTATTTTTGGTTAGATATTGCATTACTCCTTTATTCTTCCACATGGTAGTTATTCGTTAGCTTTTCTATTACTCACATATCTTCAAGGATCCTCTTCAAAATTTTGCCCCCTTTCCATTCCTCATCCCCTTGGTTCCTAACCCCCTCTCACAGGGTAGATATCAAAAGGATAGCGTTGTAGATTTTCACACCTTTTCATCTTCTTCTTTTCTCCTTTATTTGATTTCTACTTTTGAATTTTGAAAAGTTCCCCTAGTTTCCTTAGTAATGCCTAACCAAGGTCTCGACAACAAAACCAATGTTAGCAAGAAATATGAGGGACACGGACTAAAGTTCTAAGCCCTAATGAATTTTTTTAGTGTTGTACTTTATACCCTAGACTCAGTCCTATCGAGGGAACAAGAAATTAGATTTTGATAGGAGATTGATTACTTAACATATTATAAATAATACATCATAATGGAACCCAAAAGTATTTATATTATTTATTTAAATTAATTACACCATATGCATCCTCATATCTCCTTATATCCTTTTATATATTCACATTATATGCATTTATCTCTATCTTATAACTACTTTGTCTTCTAGTGATTACATCTCACAATATATTTCTATCTAAGAGATGGGTCGTGATCCATATATAGTATCCCTAATATGCATACTATCTCCCCATTCTTAGGCTCAACAAGCTTGATTCAACAAGATGTTGTATGTTCTCTAGGACTGTGTCTAAATATTTAAATCTAAAATCTTAATATTTAAAAACTATCAAATCTATTGTAAACATATAAACACAAAGATATAAATCACAATTATTAAAATCTAAACTATATTTTTTTAATAAAAACTACCTACAAAACTTTGTTTTTTTATTTAAAATAAAAAAATACTAAATACTAAAATAGAAAAAAACTAAAAAAAGGCCCACTTGGAGGGGTTGTTGGATGGATGTCAAGCTCCACAAATTGGGATCCTGAGTGCTTGCCTAATCGCTATCGGGGAAAAATTAGAACTTTTTTGAAATGGGAACTTGATTGAAACTACCAACTCCCATTTAGTTTTAATCGAGATTCTGTTTTAAAAATCTAGGATAGGGATCCCACCATGAATCAGTATCCTGTTTCATTTTCAGGTCTGAGATCACAAAGCGAAACAGGATCTCATTTCATTTCAATTAGGATCCTATTTTGTTTGGCCCAATTTTGCAATTTTGGCTAAATCTGAAACTTCCACTCTAAGTAGACTAAACTTCATGCATTTACCCTAAAATATAAAACAAAAACAAGCATATGCTAATATGAACACTAGATAATTTATTCTTTGTGGTTTTGTATAAGGATAAACTAAATAAGCACACTTGGCCTATTTGTTTTTATCTCAAAGAATAGAGCCCAAAAAATTGAAAAATTCATATTCTTGTTATAAATTTTTTATATTTAATAACTAAAGTATAACATGCATTAAAAAAATAATATTAAGTAACTACTAAAATAGATATAATCGATTAGAAATCAACAATTTATTTTGATTGAATAAGAAAATATAATAATTATGATAATAGTGGTGAAAAGGAGAGAAAGGCAACAAAGAATGTTATTGCAAATTCAATGAGACAAACTATCTTGCTTCATATTTGGAAAAGTAGATGTTTAGTTGTTTTCTCTAATCAAATTACTTGTCAGGAAGTGGAGATGCTATAGTTTTACTATGACGTTATGTTACAACTTCATTTTTTGTGTAGGCAGTTGGAGAAGAATGCCAACTACAACAAGCTTTTGGAGGAGATCAAGTACCAATGTGTGCAAAAGAATGGTTATGAAACTCTTCAAATTCCAAATGTAATGTGTGATCTATGAGTGAACAACTGATGTTTTGTATATTCTTATGTCACTTTTAGATACCTAGATTGCTAAGTATGTTGTAAAGGTTCTTATTCAGCCACACGTTATGATGTGTTGTAATTATCTTGGTTGTGGTTCTTAGACTAGGTTTTTGAGGCTCCTGTCTCAGCCATTGTAGATGTTTATGTTTAAACTATTGTCAGTTGTAATATTGTTTTGAGACCTTCTCTTTCATATTTAGCAATTCGTTTGAACTACTCATTATATTGTTTTATTTAATTTGTATTTCGCTTTGTTCAATAAAAAAAGTAATTACTATAAAGCATTTGAAGGTAGTCCAAGAGCTTGAAATTGAATGATATACAAAGCTAGCATGAGCTTTCTTTATTGCTCTATTATGTCCCCTTTTCAAAGTACTAAAATAATTAAGAAAAAATTAGAATAAAATTTTTAAGTGGTAACATTACTTTATAAGGAAAACTTAAACGTTATTTTAATAAAGTGGTCATCTAAAAGGGACATAAGGCCTCGTGTAATACTTAATCTAAAAATAAATTCTCAACATTTTAGATGCAATTTTAACAGGGAAAAGAAAATTAAAATTTAAGTGGATCAGAAAATTTATAAAGAATATTGAGTTCATCAAAGGATCACCCACGTTTTGTAATCAATTTTTTTTTTTTTTAAATTGTCTTAGTTTTCATTTGGGATTGGAAAATTAAAACCATGTTTTCCAAGTGAGGTGATTTCATTCAAGGATTGCATTTGTGCTCAAGGTTGGTGCAATTTATTTTTAGTTTCAATTTGCTACAATACAGCTACAATGTTATTATTGTCCCATTATAGTCCTTAATCATTGTGATGATTTATTTCAGTATTGATGATAAATGGTATTTTGAATTTTGTTGAATCATATTCCTAAGGGTTTGTTGTCATTGTTAGAAGTTATGTTTGTTGTTCACATCAATATTTGTAAGTTCCAAATTACTATCATGTCAATTAGACCACTTGAAAATATAAGGGTTTCATCATTCACTTTCATTACATAAATTTATTCATTGTTTAAAAATGTTATCATGGTTATATTAGCCTTTATAGTTCAATATATTGTTATAATTGATTATGTTTGGCATATGAGGGTTTCCATATCTATATCAATATTATTTATTTTCAAACCTACTACAATTTTCATGGTATTTTGATAAATGAAAGGTTTCCTAAATTTATTATTGCTATTAATATTGTCAATTTTAGCATTTATCCATTAGACTTTGGAATCTAAATTTTATTTTCTATACTTATGTTAGCTTCCACAAATAGGAAAAATTACATATTTCATAGGATTTGTAATTAGAGACATTATATTATTGGCTTTCAACTTGCAAAGATACAACATAGGCTTCTAAAATGACTAAAAATTTAGCAACCTAAGAAAACTTCAACTTCTCATTCTTTATGTAATGCCCCAAATTGAATTCTTAATACATTAGCCTAGCAAACATTTATTTAAATGAAACACAAGGAAATTAAGATACGACACTATCAAGTTGCATTGCACATCAATGTGCAACTAAGGTGTTGTGTCACACACAACACACCACACATGACACTGTCATTGCTCCAAGAAAGGTGGCACAAGAAAAGACTTACAATGCATGGGTAGGATGAAGGAATTATCTAACCAAATCCATCCCATGCATACTTGACAACCTTTATGACACCTAGGGAGAACCCAACCAAGATGAAGTATAACTACTAAAGGATCCCAAATCTCTACTAGAAAAGGTGACCACCATTTACAAACATAAGACACACTAATTGACCAAATAGGTGAAATGTCTCCCAACAAGAATTGTCCTAACACAAGGCCTAATCATCCCCAAGATGTTGTAACCATAATATAAACAATCAAATATGAATCTATTAGCATCCTTGAACATGATCTTGAGTTACTCCAATGGATACACTAGTCCCCAATTATAGTTCTAAAAGGAAGCTAAGGTGTAGAAAATACTTCCTAACAATAATCTAGTGGGAGAGATAACACAAATTTTCTTATAAATCTTAAACTACTATAGAATAAGAAACACATACAAAAGGAGATATGACATGTAAATAGATTAACAATAAACACAACATATATCATAAGGAAAACCCTTTCAGGCGAAAAAACCCCACACTCCAAAAGTCGCCCAATATATTATTCAAAAATCAACAATAGGATACAATATAATAGTAGAGAAAACTTCTCATAGCAGTATCACCAACCATATATCTGGAGGTAATAACTATGAGACTATTACACAAACCCCATCTCATGCACCTAAAATATAGGAGATACAATACATGAAACCATCAAACAGTATTACAAAACAATGAGCCAAAACCATTCAAAAAGTTCCACCCATCTTATCTCCAATCTAAGATGCAATATGATGTGTTAACACACACACCATCATGTGTAGCTCCCTTTTATAGCTGATTTATGTGTCCAACACGCTTTTTATAGTTCCTATTTCAAGATATCCAACTTCCAAAGGCCATAACTTTTGAACTAGGTGTCCAATTGACAAACTGTTTGAAGCACTAGAGATGTTGCAACATGCTCTATCAGGCTATAATTCGTTACACAGGTTATAGACACTTTCATGTCATTTAAAAGCCTCTAAGGCCATCAAAATTGAATCTAAAATTTTCTTTCACAACTTTCAAAAATATAAAATTTAATGTCTTCAAATCTAGACATGATATTACAACAAAATTTTATTGGCATGCTTATCTAATGAATCTAAAGCTTTGGAAAAAAAAATTGGTCTATTTTGCACTCAAATGAAAAAATTTCTATAAATAGTAACCTTAAGTAAATGCAAGGTTGAGACATCATTTTCCTAACAATCTCCCACATGTTGAACACCTTGCAAGAGAAAAGGGAGTATCTACACTATAATTTCATTGCTAGAGGCCATGAGGCCCATGAAATCTAAACACCATCTAAACTTCTCTATGCTCACCAGTTTTGTCAATGCATCTACAATATTTGTCAAAGTGTCAACCTTCTCTCTTTCACCTTCACATCCTCTACTATATATCTATAAAGTGGTGAAAAATTAGGGTTTCCACCACAAGAAAGATGAAAATCACTAATGTTTTCTTTGGGACCAATTACATTCAGAAAAGGGGTTGAATCCAATAGATTTAGTCACAAACCAACAAAGATAATGACTTAAAATATTGATTGGATTCATAGTGTGAAATGGTTTTCCCTCTTTTGTTTGTTGAATTGCTGAAATTATGAAAAAGTATTGGAAATGAGGGAAAAAACACAGAAATAGTGAGATATAATCATTTGATTGAGCTACTCACTTGGAACTAAGAAATATAAGTAGAATCTGATCTGATCCTCAAAGAAGCTCCCAAAATGTCGAGACCGTGGTGCTCGTCGCCTTGGTCCCCTAAACTTTTCACACACCAAAGGGGGAATAATTTATCACTATAAATAATGCCTATCCTAAATATCATAGCTCAACACCTATTTCTTGCACACATAAAAGAAAGGGAAATAGGTTGGGAATAGGGGTTTGCCTAAGTCAAACCCCAGTTTTGGAATTAACCATGAAATAGAGATAAAAGATAATTGAATTCTTGTAATTGAAGATTCTTCTTTTGAGGGAGATGTTGAATAATGATTGAAAACAAAAATGATATACCTCCTTCTAAAGTTTTGTTTGTCTCCACATGGGATTAGGGTTCCATGAAGTCTTTGACAAAATAGGATGTGAATGTCCACTTCAATACTTGAATCTTGACTTTGTTGTTGCTCCAAGGCTTGAAGGAAGATTGATTCCTTGCTCAATTTCTTGAATATTTGAATGTAGTCTTTTGTGTGCTTGAATGTATGTGTGTCTCTTATGTTTGTATCTCAAAATGAAAGGGGAAAGCCTCCTTTTATACTTTCCAGTCGAAAAACACATTTATTTTTTTACATGAGCCGACATGAGGCTAGGTTTCCTGATCATATTTGAAATAGAAAAAAGGGTTTAAAGGGGGGCATAAATGGGGAGGACCAAGGCAAGACACCTTGGTCTTACCCCATTTTAGGGCTAGGATAAGTGGCTAAGTTGATATAAATAATAATAACGGGGTCATCCTTGCATGGTGCAAGCAGAATAAGGTCCCAGTCAGGCCTAGGAGCACAAACACTAAGGCATGGACCCAAATGCAATCAAAATTCCCAAGGGGTGCAATTTTAGGATGCTACATTTATCCCCGACTTTAGCAGGAGTATGAAGTCAATCATAATCTTCGTAAAGTACAAGGGTTTACATTGAAAAACTTTCACCAAGGAGGCAAGATACACCAAGCCCTAGTGGACTTTAGGATCTTACAACTTCGATGACAAGATAAAAGGAACATCATGAGAGAAAGAGAAAGAGGGAATCATGGCTACAAAACTAGTAAGGTTCTATTACTATGTGTCATGAAAAGAAAAATACAAAAATTACAAAGAAAAAGACCAAGTTCACTAAGTAACTTAAGTACCAAGATATGCAAAAGAGAGATCATTGAGCAGAATGTATGCCCCTACATTAAAGAGATTGTGTATGCCTCATCGGGAGAAATTTCTTTAAGGTAGGATCTACTGAAAAAGGCAAGCATGTTATCACAATAATATGCCCCCAAGAAAGGACAAATCAAAGGATAATGATCACAAGACAAAAAATGCGAAGTGGTTTTACTTAACTCTGGGGTTAGTATGCTTTTTATGATAAATAGTGTATATCATGTATATTAATTTGCATAGAACTGTCCTCATCCCCCCAAAAAAGAAAAACCACCATGGAAGAAGGGCATATGGGTATCTTGAGTCAACATGGGAGAGACCAAAAGAGATCTCAACAATTTGCATCATCCTCAAGTAAACAACACTAGGAACAACAAATAGAAGAATTGAGAGACAAATAGAGGAAAGTCACAAACAAGAAAGAGAGAAGAGACGAGATAATATACGACACAAATGAAGCTAATCAAGAAATTCATCCGCCTTCCCATCTTGATGAACATTATTTTGGGAAGGTGGACAAAATTCAAGAGGAGCCGCTTCGAGCGGTAGATGGAGCTATCACAAGTTCCAAACAAGGACCATGGTCTACTGATGAATCACTTTGTTCATTACTAGGAGCTATGATTACTTCTTTTGAAAATTGTTTAGATAAATCATCGTCAAAATCAACATATTCATATTCATCATCTGAATTATTAGCATCAACATTTTCATCATGAACAACATTCTCACCTATTTCATCATCAAGATTGACAAAAATATGAGCTCTAATAGGAATAGAACTTAAACCATCATTTGTCTTAATAATTTTACGTCTTGGAGATTTAGGTTGAACCTCTTGGTTAGGAGAAGGTTGAGAAAATGTTATTGTGTCAATAGTTGGTGTCTTCGGGGAAGAAATGGTTTGGGAAGCAAGTTCATGAGCCTAGCACGATGTCTCTGTCGGCATTCTCTTGCACAACGGTTTTGTTTAGTTTTAGCTAAAGGTTGTGAAGGTTTAGGTTCAGTAGGCATATACTTCTTTTCTTCTTTTAAGGAAGGATGCATGGCAGAAGGTCTTTTAGATTGAACAATAGGAGATGTCAGGTGCTTTCCTTTGTAAGATGTAGGAGGTGAAATCGCACCATATAAAGGAGGAATAGAAGGTGTAGGAAGGAGATGAGGTCCATCATAAGGAGGAGGAATAATATGTTTATCCTTAGGAGGAAGAGGGATATTTTCTTTAGGAGAAGGATTATGGTCATCACTAGGAGTAAGACTAAGTGTTGAAGTTTTAGGTTTGCTCAAGGATAAAATCATCTCATTCTTCCATCTTTAATAAGATTGAAACAAAGCATCACTTTGAGGTTTAAGAGATTGGAATTGTTTAGACAAAAAATAATCAAGATTAACATCTCTTTGCCTAATCATGGGTTGGTACATGCTATGATTAATTGTTATGATCTTGCCATCAAGAAGGACTTTTAAGCACTTATGAATAGTATAAGGGATCGCTTTCATGGAAGAGAGCCAAGGATGTCCCAACTTCATAAGAAATTGTTTCGATGTAGGAATAACAGAAAAATTAACATCTAAAGATTTAGTACCAACCTCAACAAGAAGAGTAATAGAACTAATAGCGAGAGAAGAGAAACCATCAACTATTTTAATCACCACATCAAATTTATCATATGTCACTTGATGCAATTGTAAGGTATAAAGAAATTATTCAATTATCACATTAACCATACAAGCTATACCAATGAGCACCCCTCGTGAGGGTATGTCTTTGATTCTCACAGTGATATATAATGGGCCATTGGGTGCTTCAATAGTCTCACTAGGACCAAATGTAATGCATAAATCCTTAGGAGGTTCAGTTTATCAGTAAGGTTCACCACATCATTAGCCTTAAGGCCAAGATCAGTAGGAGAGAAGGAAAGATGATTAGTCTCAATCACATTAGTGGAATGGGAAGGTAAAGAATTAGTAAAAATTTGAAGATTCTTATTAGGAAGAGCTATAGATTTGTTTCCTTTATCATTCACACCAACCACAAATATGGTATTTTTATCAATTAAGTCTTGAATCTTACTCTTTAAGGAATAACACTTTCTAGTCTCACGACCAAGTTGACGATGATATTGGCAAATATCTTTGGAATCAAAGTAAGGTGACAAAGTCTTTGATGTATCAAGTGGCTAAATAGGGGGAAATTTCAACACAGTCCCTTGTAACAATTGTGTCATAATACTATGCAAAGATTTATTAAGAGGAGTGAATTCTTTTTTGAAATATTTGGACAAAGGAGGCACACTTGTTGTTGCGGCTTCTACTTGAGTGTTGTTGTTATCATTGAACTTGATGAATCTCTTATTCTGTTTGAACGTCTCAAAAGGTGGTTGAGCACTTTCACAATAAGGTGATAATTGTGAAGTACTATTCAAAACTACGTAAGGGAACTCAGAAAAGAGAAGTCTATCTCTAATGTCTTTTTGCAAGTTAGAAATGATGAAAATTCTTTGAATATCTTGATCAGGCATAGGAAAAGCAATTTGTGAATACAAAATGTTTATATCTACTAATAAAATCAGTCAAAGTAATCTTTGGACCAATATTATTGTGAAATTGTTGAATGAAAGCATTAGAAAATTGTTGAAATGAAGTAAAGGAATAAGGAGGCAAAGAAAAATACCATTGCAAATCTTTATCCCTAACTGTTCTAGAAAAATACTATTGCAAAGTTTGAAATGTTTTCACATGATTCAAGGGATCACATTTTCCATTATAAAGTTCCAATTGAGGGACTTCCACATGTTTAGGAGGGACAACACGAACAATGTCATTGGATAATGGGTTCGCTACATCAAATGTGGGTACACTATACTTAGATTAACTCATGGAAGCTAATTGTTATTTTAAGGAAGACAAAGTTTGGGCTAAATTATTGATGGTAGCTTTGGTGGATGAATTAAAATTGGACATGTTGGATTGAGAAGGAGCAACATTATTGTAAGATGGAGGAGCTTGAGAATAAGGAGGTGGGACACTATGGTAGGTAGGTATGGGAGATGATTGTGCAACAAATGGAAGACTCACAAGAGGAGGTATGAAGGAATTATGATTAGAGGAGTTTCCCCCTTGACTAACATGTGTAGGTATGACATTTTTTGTAGAGGTGGCCATGATGCTAGATGTAAAAGTGGGAATACTAGCCATAGGAGTAGTCATGGGAATGGAATGATTAACTTGACTATGAGGTTATGTATAACCAAGGACTTCAACACAACTCTTCATGGTAATAATATTAGTATCAACAATATGAGCTATACCATGCAACACATCAACACCAAGTTTATCACTTTGAACAATACTTTTCAATCCTTTAATTAATGGTAAAGCCTCACTTTCTAGGTATTGTTGACTCATCCACTATTGAAGATTTTCAAATTGATTGTAAATCTTCGCCAATTGGGCAACGGAAACCCTAGTTAGTGATTCATCCACATCATGAGTATTAAGGAAAGAATGAGGATAAACAGGGTCATTTGTAGAATTGGAAGAACCACCAACATCTTCATGGAACAAGTTATCCAAATTAGGCTCCATCTCCTTGGTAATTAAACCTTGGGAAGCCTTAATTCTACAACTTCTTCTCATGTGGATATTATAGGTTGGACTAATAGTAGTAAAACAAATGCACAAAGGAGGGAAATTTGAAATTTGAGATTGAATTTTAAAATAATTAAACAATGCAAAATTTTGTAAAAATCAATGTGCAATTAATTAAGCAAATTGATTTGTGATTTTGAAAAGATGAATTCATAAAATGGAGAGAGAATGAAATCCACTAGTAATGAATTTCAATTTTTAAAATTAGGGCTTTGTGAAAATAACCTCTTAATTTTTTTAAATTAATTTGAAATTGGATCTAAGATTGCAATTTTGAATTTGAAATAACATTAACAATCGGATATGAAACAATTAATCCAAAATTTAAACAACCCACAGGTTCAATTTGAAATTTAAAAAGTAGGGTTTTGAAATTAACCTCTAAATTTTTAAAATTCACTTGCAATCAAACTTGTAAATGAAAATTTGAATTTTAAATTGTATAAACACTCAAATTTGAGAACATAAATCAAAATTAAAGGTGAAAGAAGTCAAGTTCACCAAAATGTAAATTGGTAAAAAATTAGGGTTTCCACCACAAGAAGGGTGAAAATCGCTATTTTTTGCTTTGGGACTAATTACATTCAAAAGAGGGGTTGAATCCAAAAGATTTAGTCACAAACCAACAAAGATAGGGGCTTAAAATACTGATTGGATTCAAAGTATGAATTGGTTTACCCTCTTTTGTGAGCTGAATTGCTAAAATTAGGGAAAAGTGTTGGAAATGAGGATAAAAACACATAAACAATGAGCTATAGTTGTCAGATTGAGCTAAACACCTGCAACTGAGAAATATAAGTAGATTTTGATCTGATCCCCAAAAGGAGCTCCCAAAATTTTGGGATTCTGGTACCCATCACCCTGGTCCCCCGAACTTTTCATAGACCAATGGGGGAATGATTCGTCATTGTAAATAATGCCTATCCTAAATATTGCAGCTTCGTACATGTTTCTTGCACACAAAAAGAAAGGGAAATAGATTGGGAATAGGGGTTTGCCTCAGTCAAACCTCGGTTTTGGAATTAACCATGAAATAGAGATAAAAGATAACTAAATTGTTGTAATTGAAGATTCTCCTTTTGAGGGAAATGCTAAATAATAATTGAAAACCAAAATGATATACCTCCTTGTGCATTTTTGTTTGTGTCCACACGAGATTAGGGTTTCATGAAGTCTTTGACAAAATAGGTTTTGAATGTCCACTTCAATGCTTGAGTCTTGACTTTGTTGTTGCTCCAAGGCTTGAATGTATGTGCGTCTCTTATGTATGTATCTCAAATGAGAGGGGAAAGCCTCCTTTTATACATACCAATTGAAAAACACATTAATTTTCCGACATGAGCCAACACGAGGCTAGGTTTCCCACTAATATTTAAAATAAAAAAAGGGTTTAAAGGGGGGCCTAAATGGGGAGGACCAAGGTGTCCTATTGAGCACCAGGGCATGGTGCTCTGGTCCTACCCCATTTTAGGGATAGGATAAGGAGCGAAGTTGATATAAATAACAATAACGGGGTCATCTTTGCATGGTGCGAGCAAAATCAAGTCCTAGTAAGGACTGGGAGCACAAACACTAAGGCAAGACCCAAATGTAGTCAAAATTACAAAGGGGTGCAATTTTAGGCTGCTACAATATCAAACAAGATGAGGCTGAATACCAATGTTCTTTTTTCTAGCATGGCAAGTTGGATTCTTGTAAGAAAATAGAACTCTTACTGTCACAATAGATAGTAATCAACTGTGCATCAATCCCAATATATGAGCACAACTGTCTAAGCCAAATGGCTCCCTTACAAGCATGAGTAGATGACATATATTTCTTTATTGTAGACAAAGTGACTACAACTTGTCACTTACTCATCCAACGAATAGCACCAACATAAATAGTAAAGACATAACCACTAGTGGATTTTATGTTGTCAATGTCGCATGCCCAATCTAAATCCACAAACGCTAACAAAATGTCGAGGTCTAGTAGAATAACCATGATAACACAAGGAATACTTGGAAGTATCCCACAAATATCTAAACACTCTCTTAACTACGTCTCAATGTACCCATCTAGGATTAGCCATATATCAACTTAGGACTCCCACTACTTGGGTAGTGTCTAGTTTTTTACAGCCCATGGCATAGATAAGACTGCAATCAACACTTGCATATGGTACACTGGTCATGTCCTCCACCTCAGTAGGAGGTTTTGAACAATCTTTCATAGATAACTTCATTCTCAATGCAATAGGAACTATGATAGATCTCTATAAGCTATCATGTTGAATCTCTCCAACACTAAATTCACATACTTACCTAGCTTAAACAAAGCTTTTAGTTACCTTTATCTCTTCTGATCTCCATTCTTAGAATGTACCTAGCTACACCTAGATCTTTCATCTCAAATTTTGTTAACAACTAAGACTTCAAATCAAATAATAAATATTTAGTCCCAAACAATAACATATCCTCCACATATAATGCAATAATGAGAATGTGACCATTACCAATTTTAAAGTAAACACAATGATCAAATTTAGACTTTTGAAATCCCAAACTCAACAAATAGGTATCAAACTTTTCATAATTCATCCGAGGAGACTTCTTCAAATCATACAAAGACTTTTTCTACTGGTAAAACAAATCTTTTTTTACCTTTCACAAAAAAATGCTCTGGTTGTGACATATAAATCTCTTCCATCAAATCACCCTGAAGGAATGTTATCTTCTCACCTATTTGCTCAAATTCCCAATCATGAACTCTAGCAAGTGATAACAAAAACTGAATAGATGTCATCTTTACAACCCCATAATATATTCCCTCAACCTAGGAATAACCCTTCATGACCAACTATGCTTTATGATTCTCCACACTGCCATCAGAACCCAACTTTTTCTTGAACACTCATTTGCATCTCAAGGGTGTAGGTCCTTCAAGCAAAGGTACCATATTTTAAGTATTATTCTTATTTTAATATACCATCTCATCATTGATGTCTTTCATCCATGAATCCGCATCACTCATACCCATAGCCTCTCTAACAATCCTAGGCTCATTCGTGTTAGCAATCAAGACAACAATACAATTGGAATGAAAAAATGAATAACCAAATCTATCTTATTGCTACTTGATTATTATAGGCCTCCTTAAAGACAAAGGTTCAAGTTCTTCATTTCTAGATCTCTCCTCATCATTAGGTCCACTAGAAGCTCATAGTTCTTTTTTCTTAGGTGTAGAAGTAATTTTAACTACCTCCTTATTTCGTTTCTCCTCTTTCTTTTGTTGTAGCCCAACAGTGGCAGGTTTCATCTCTCTGAAAATGACACTTCTATAATAGAGAACCTTCTTAATCACTAGATCCCAAATCTTGTACCCTTTTATACCAACACCATAGTTGATAAAGATACACTTAATATTGTTCTCCAACTTATATCCTTTTTCACTTGGAACACGACCATAAGCTTCACAACCAAATACTCCAAGATGTCTCATAGAAGTATTTTTTCCTCACCACACCTCCATAGGTGTCATATCAACAAATGTTGATGTAGGAGATCTACTAACTAGATAGCAGGCAGTGACTATAGCTTCAGCCCAAAATTTATGTTTGAGATTAGCACCACTAAGCATATTCCTAGTCCTCTCCATTAGTGGCTTGTTCATCCTCCCTACAACTCTATTATGTTGAAAGGTGTATGGATTTTTTTTATGCCTCACAATCCCATGGTTCTTACATAACTTGTCAAAATATACTAAGCAAAACTCATCATTGTTTTCAATCTTAAAACACCTAATCTCTCTAGTAGTTTGATTCTCAACAAGGGCCTTAAACTCTTTAAACCAACTAAAGACTTCAAAACTTCTAAGAAAATAAAAAAATGTCCTCCTGTAGTCATCAATGAAAGAAATGAAATACACAAATTTTAAAATCAAAGGAAAATTAACACGATTAAAAAAACCCAAATGTGTTAAGTCAAACAAACTAGAAGATTTGTGAGAAAAAAATAAAATTGAACACGGTTTAATTTACCATAAATGCAATGTTTGTGGAAATTGAAATCAAGATTACAATCATCAAGACCCTCAATGAGGCATTTATTTTTCAAGGTTTTGAGACCCTTCTCACAAATGTGACCAAGTCTTTGGTGCCATAGCATTGTCTTCTCCACTGGGAGTTTCATCTCCAAAGCATCAACACCCTTAAGTACCTAGAAAGTGTGACCATCAGATGTAAAGAAAAAATCCTCTTCACAACCTAATTTGATGGTGAGGATGAAGAATCTAGAGCCCTCTTCTTGGAATAAATAGAAGCACTATTACACTAAATTGTGTGTGCATCCAGCTTATACAAGGTGCCTATCCAAACACTTTTAGCAAGGACCATAGAATCTCTATTCATTTTACATCCTCACAAGAAAACAAGTTGCACACCCATATCACCCAATTTACTTATAAAGAGTAGATTTCATATCAAATTTGGGATGTGCATTACAACATCAATCCCCTTCACTCTGCCATCAAGGAATCTAATATTGACTCTTCCACGACCATCTTCAGATGAGAGACATCACCAAGATACACCTTCTTACCATCATATTCTTCATACTTTGAAAACCAACTCTAATGTGAGGTCATGTGAAAAGATGCACTCGAATCTATCAACCACACATCTTCTAATGCATGTGTTTCCAAGGCTATGACAAATAATTCACAATCATCTTCAGAGAATTTGTTTGATTTTGAATCAGAGGATCTCTTCTTCTTTTTCTCCTCCTTACATTTTTTCTAGATTTGACCAGTTTTGCCGCAGTTCCAATATTTTGCCATGAACTTTCTAGGAGACATAGATCTCCCAAGATATTTGAATTTTACTTTATCATATGTATTATCCTTCTTGTCCTTCTTTTATTGTGTAGGAGCACCTTTCTAAGGTCTTCCTCCTTTTGGTTTTTGTTGGTGTTTTGCTTCTTTAAGAAGCCATTGTAAATGTAATAAGAGCCATGAGCTCATTAGTCTTAATTAGGTCCTAATTTAGATCATCGGTTCTCATTTCTTGTGGAGGAGAGGTTATGTGTGCCATTGATGAGTTTGGGGTCCTTTTAGCATGGTGGTGTCCATAGGATAACCTAATGTAGGCCTAGGAGTTAAGAAAGGCAACTTTGGAAAAGTTGCTCAAAAGTTGCAAAAAGTTGCATGACAACTTTTCAAAGTTCTCAAGCAACTTTTCCACATAATAGGTCAAAAACCTTAGTTTAGCGTGGAAAAACCTAATTTTGGCACACAGACCAAGGAAAGGATACTATATATGGTTTCAAACCCTAAAATGATGGGTTGGATGTCAGATTGTACGGCCAAGAGTAAAGATCTTGACTGTGACTGGGTTTTTGTTGCCAATTGGCACAAATGAAGCATTAACAGGTTGATAATGGATTGTTTTATGAACTAAACAGTGTTGTGAATCTTGCATTGTATTTATACTTTCATTTTGAGCACTTAGGGTAGATTCTTGTGCAGGTTTTTGTGTGTTTGTAATTATTTTTGTGAAGTACTCTGTCACTGTCCAGTTTTGGACTGTTTTGAGAAATGGAATGATAACTCCTATCCCCATTGTGGAATCACCATGAAACCATGGGGAATAGGATTACAGACCCTGTACATTACTTCAAAGCAAGCAGGGCCCTTGAAGATGTAGGGAAGTCTTTCAAAGACCCACTCCTAGGTGAGACTAGACTGTGCCCGGCTAGGAAGGGTTGAAGTTGCAGAGGTCCATGAGAGCAAGGTAAGACAAGGAGGGAGGAACCCTTTCGAGGAGGTGTAGAGGGATGTGTGAAGAACCATTTGTGAGAAGGAGGAGCTTCCACCAATCCAGATAAGGTGGCAAAGTCAATAAACCATCACTGTGACCCAAGCAGGCCTTAAAACCCTTGTAAAAACCCTCAAAAACCCCAAAATTCACCTAGGGCAGTGTACGAACACTTGGAGGCCCAAAAATAGAAAAATATTTGAGCCCTTGCCAAATGATTAGTAGTCCTTTTGGGAAGTTTCATAGGTATGTGCATCGTTTGCAAGAGGGAGCCCTAAAAGTCCGGATTGGAGGCCTAATTGGGCACATTCCTTGTAGCCCTATTTTGTAGGGAAAAAGCAAAATAGTGAGATCGGTAAGGAGTTGGAAGGTTAAAACCTCTTGGGGGCACATGAATGGATGGATAACCATGTCAGAGACCTGTCCTAGCCTTGCTAGGACCTAAGAAGGTGAAGAAGGAGCTAAACCCTTATTAGCCTATGTGAGGGTTTTTGGTGCTTGAGAGTAGATGTGACTTAGGGAGGAAAATCACAGATTGTTGGTGGGTGGATTGGGCAAGGTCAGGGGATTCCACAAGCAAGGGAAGTCCTAGAGACCCTAGGGTGTGGTAGAAACACCTGGTGATCCAAGGAGAGGATCAAGGAGCATAGACTTGGCTACTTTATCCCATACCCATTCCCATCATTTTATGATCTACCATGAACCATAAGAGCCTCCTTAATTGACTCAAAAAATTTCCTCCATATTTCTTCAAAAGGTAACAATGTTATGACCTCGTCCATCTTGAACTTGGTGGTTGTACTCTTAATAGCCATAATAAGGTGGCCCTATGAGTTAGGTAAAGAACACACGAGAAGCATGTAACGATCCTCCTTCTTGATTTTATCACCAATAGAACCCAACTGAGAAATAATCATGCTAGATGCATTGAGATGATCAACAACAGATCCTCCATCTTCTATCTTCACAAATACACCTTTCTTAAGAAAAGCTTGTTTACCAAGGACTTAATTTGATAAACATCTCCAAGATTCTTCCAAATATTCTTCCAAAGATCCTTCATAGTCTTCTATTCATAGACATTTAACATAACAATGTCTACTAAACAAAGCCTTATGAGGCCCTTAGCTTTCCAATCCATCGTATCCTAAACATATTATGCTATAGTTTGAGGTTTTTTTCCAAATATTGTAGCCCACATATTTCGATTTACGAGCATATAGTCCATCTCTAACTTCCACATTTTGAATTTACTATCATTAAATTTCTCCATATCAATTTTTGCAAATGTGCTTACCATCTTCTTCATGCAACAAAATTTAAAAAATACTCTACAAAATATTCCATTTAAATTGAGATCAACATAAAAAACTCTCTACCCAACAACAAGACTAAGACTGGTCAGGCTTTGATACCAATTGAAATGAATCTAACATGCAAAAAATGCTTACTAACATTAATCTAGTAGGGGAGATAACGCAAAATTTCATACAAATATTAAACTGTTACAAAATAAGAAACACATACAAAGGGAGGTATACAACATGCAAATAGATTAACAATAAACACAAGATATATCATGGGGAAAACCCTTTCAGAAGAAAAACTCCACATTCCAAAATCTACTCAATATATTATTCACAAATCAACAATAAAATACAACATACTTGCAAAGAAAGCTTCTCACAAAGCAACCAAAGATCTGGAGGTAACTCAATAGCTATAAGACTCTTACACATAAACCTCCATCTCATGCACCTAATATATAGTAGATATAATACATGAAACTATCAAACGGTATTACCAAACCATGAGCTAAAACCACCCAAAAAGTGGTGCCCAACTTATCTCCAGTGCAAGATGTTTTATGGTGTGAACACACACACCAACACATGTAGCTCCCTTTTACAACTCATTAATGTATCTACATCCTTTTTGTATTTCCTATTTCAAGAGATCCAATTTCCAAAGGCCATAAATTTTGAACCAGGTGTCTAATTGATGAACCATTTGAAGCATCAAAAAGTTCACAACATGCTCTATCAAGCTATAACCTACTAGGATAATTACAAACACATTCACACCATTTTGGAGCCTCTGGGGCCCTCAAAATAGAATCTGAATATTTTGTTCACAACTTTTAAAAACATAAACTTTAGTACAAGAATGAGATTAAAAAAAATGGATATCAAAACTATATTTTCCAAATATAAATGGAATTATTCACCGCGAGTAATAGTAATTAATTTTATTCTTTTCTTATATTGATATATATTTTATTTTTTTACATGTATAAACTATGTATATAGATAGACATAAATCAATACATAAAGATCTATGTCTACGTGCATAAACTCTTTTCATACTGGGATTTCATTATTTTTTTCTTTTTTTTTTTTCTATTTTTGTATATGCGTTCTCTATTCTAATCGCATCTTGATACTTTGTATCACATCTCAAACACAAATTGAAAAATATTTGATGGTTATGACTAATATAATCTAATAAAAACTTAAACTATTATAGGAGCTTTCCTTTTTGTACATGAGATGAGCGTGGTAAAAAATTAAAAATCTTTAAATCTAGACATGATCTTGCAACAAAATTTTACTATCATGCTTATCTAACCATTTTGAAGCTTTGGGGAAAATTTTGAACTAATTCTACTCAAATGAAAAAATTACTATCAATAGTAACCTTATGTAAATGCAAGGTTGAGACACCATTTTTCTAATAGATTCCATGTCACCCACCTATGTATCACCCATAGGTCTACCTTATTGTGCTAGGAGACAAACACACTCCAATAATAGAAATAAAACTTACACAAATGACAAGCACCATACATAGAAAACAAACATATACACCATACAATCAAGATCCCAACCAATAACCAACACGGCTAAAAATGGTTCTCACATTGGGTAAAAACTTTACTAATTCTGGAATTGTTCAGGTTGATGCTTTGCCTGTTGGGAGACACTGCACTTCTGAGAAGGAGGGTGTTTCTAGTGCTCTTTCTTAGAATCTTCATGGATCAGTGTTGGGTTCATCGGATTGGTTTGATGAGGCTGCTAAGGTGAAAGGGGGTTGGATTACTATTAAGGGAAAGAAATCTAAGAAGTCTACACCCTCTTTTGACATGACTCTTTGTTCCCATAAGGGCAATACTTAAGGAAAATCTTGAGGGTCCTTGTTTGTGGATGTTTGGATTGTTACCCGTATGGGTTTTTGTTGGTTCTTTGGCTGCCATATGTTGTTGGCATTTGACTGACCCGGTAAAGATTGTTGTTGTTATGCAACCAATATATGATTAGTTAGTGAATGTGATGAAGAGATTGAGATTCATGTTTGATGACTAAGTTTTGTGTTGTCATTGATGGCAACAATGTTTTTGTAGTCATCTAAGTCTTAGAAGCCAACCGATATTGGTTAACCAGTACAAAAGGCAGTTTTACAGAGAACTGGTAATTAGGATCTCAACTGGTAAACTGAGACAGAGTTGCATTCTAACAACCGGTACAAGCGATTCATGAAGAGTTGGATGATGTGATTTTACAACGATGTTGGTGACAGGTATTTGGAGCTATGTTCTCAACTGCATTGGCAGGTTCAACTGGATGAGAGAGATTTGATTTACAAAACACACAAACTGGTAGAACACTTAACTAGTAGTGATTTAGTCACTTAAATTGGCAACACGACACAAGTTTCAATTTGTTCTGTCCGTGGCCAACATATGT
Source organism: Cryptomeria japonica (assembly GCF_030272615.1). Taxonomy (NCBI): domain Eukaryota; kingdom Viridiplantae; phylum Streptophyta; class Pinopsida; order Cupressales; family Cupressaceae; genus Cryptomeria; species Cryptomeria japonica. The sequence goes on along the minus strand of NC_081412.1, from coordinate 443,257,434 downwards.
AAAGTGTGCGATGTAAGTTTGTCTAGATTCATTGAACCTGGGAAATTGTTCCAAGGTTGTAGCTGACTAAATGTAAATGTTTATAAAAAGTGTGATGAGGTATAAAGTCGATATGTGTGTGTGAAGAGAGAATTCATGAGTGAATATTGTGAATGTGTTTGTGCGGTGATTAGGGAAGTTTTGTAATGAAGTGTTGTTGATGTTTTAAGGATCGGAAGTGGATCTTATCCGACACAGAAGGTGTTACTTGAAGATATTTTCACTGTTGTTTTCCTAATAGTTTGCAGCAGCAAAATCCCCTAACCGGGTAGGTCCTAACAAGCCTTAATATGTAAATCCCCTAACAGGGTAGCTCCGAATCAAAGTCTTAAATCCTCTTGTGAGGTTGACCCTAATAAGTCATTTCTCATAACAAGGCTTATCATTCAAATCCCTTAACTGGATGACTCTTAATCAGGTTTGCTCCTAACAGGGCATAGTTGTAAGACCTTAACCGGTCAAGATTTATATTCTGCAAATAGTGAATCTTGTGGGTACCAACTCCCACCGTGGTTTTTCCCTTTTCAGTTTTCCACGTATAATCTCTTGTGTTATGTGGAATTTATTTTATTGGGCATTAGCTTATGTTGTGATATTTCTTATGTGCTTGATAAGTTATAAGTTGTTAAAGTTGGTGATCAAATTTATATTGTTTTTACTTGCACTGATTCATTGTCATGTCCCCTCCTGGATCGTTATAAATATACAGAGAGAGAGACCCTAAATGAATTTATATAATAATTACCAACAAAGGAATATTTGAAATTTATTTATTTATTAACATTTATTATTTATTATTAAATATTAATTATTGTTTCATTTATTTATTATAAATGAAACAATTATTATTAATTAATATAATAGTTAACAACGAATGATTATCTAAAATTTATTTATTTATTAATATTTATTATTAATAATATTAATATTATTATAAACATAATTAATATATTATAAACAAATACAATGTAATTAGAAACAAGTAAAAGTCATCGCAAATGAGTTGACTCATTGTTAAAGGTAACATTTGATTAAAGCACTAATTACAAAGACAAATAAAAGGTGGTAACAATTTCATGAGTGTTTGTGATTACTACAGCAACTATGATTGGTATATAAATAGCGATCCACTATTATTAATAATAATCATATTACTATTAGCAGCCGAGTTACCTATTGTAGCGAACCACTATTATTAATACCGATATTATTAATAGTGATATATTTATGAGTTAACAAAGTCATTTATAAGTAAATCGGTCTTATTAAAATAAAATGATTCTGTGAAGAAATGAATCAATTTAGTTAAAGCACCGATTGAGGAAAAGTCATATGAAACGATGCATCAATGAAGGTTATTGTTACACATGCAACAAGTATGGGCATAGATCTATTGAATGAAGGTATGGAGCTAATAATCCAACACCTCACATGAATCAGAGATCTGTTGGTGATTGGAGAAGGAATTTCAATGACCGGAGAAGTCCAAATTGGAAGAGACCCTATGCTAACTGGTCTAGTCCATATGAGATGGAGAAAAGAATGAATGTGGTGTGCATAATTTGTAATAACTTTGGTCATGTGGCTATGAACTGTAGAAGAAGGACTAGCAAAGGCAATGTTGCACCTTGGAGAGCTTCTAGTATGGCTTGTTATCATTGTCATAAACCAGGAAATATGGCAAAGTTTTGCAAAGCTAAAGTGAACAAACCGACGAATCAATTAGGTGACCGGAAAGGGAACATGAAAGTTGATATCGAGGAGACCATAGCAGAAATGAATAAAATTTGGAAAAAGAAGGATGATGAGATAACTGAAGTAAAATCATCTAAAGATCCTATTTCTTCACCTAGTGTGGAGAACCCTTCATCAGCAAACTAAGTTGTTTAAAAGCTTAGGGGGAACTTAATGTTAGGTCTATATTAGAACCCCCTGAAGGACCATGAGGTATGTTAAATCTACATACTTTGATGTAATATGATGTTAAGAAGTAATTTTGTGATCAAACCGGTAGGTTTGATGTGCTATGTGAACCGATATTGTGTTTTAAGACATTTTAGGGTTTTACCAGTAATGGCATTTAATGCGATGGAGATTGGGGAATTAAAGGAACTTTTTGAATTTTATTTGTCACATTGCATTTTGTATGAGCACTTGAAGAGAGAATAGAGAATAGTTGAATTTGTGTTTGCAACATCTAACCTGTTTGACAGAGATTCGAAGTGATCGGCAATCGGTTTAGAGAACTTCGTCGGTGTCTAAAACCCTAGTGCAGAAGCGGGAAAAGGTATTTTTCAGAGATCTTGCAATCTATTTCTGAAGTTTGATTTGTTGAAACATCTAGTTGATATTATCGATAGGCCGCGACTTGAATTCAAAAGACATCCATTTAAATCCGAAGAAACTGATCTTGTCAAGGCCCTATCTAGAGTACCCTACGGTGTATTACATGTTGAAGATGTTAAATCATTTTACCATTGCAAAGTGGAAGATCTGGGTATGGTTGCCATTTTTTATCAATATAGAGCGCTATGTGATGAGAATGGTATTTTAAAGGACCAATACAAGAAGGTTACCGACAAAGGGTTTCATCATGCACTCAATTTCATTGATGACTTTGTTGATGAACATGTTAGATATGTGCTTCATAGGATAAATGATCAGTTTATGTGACTTGACCAACCACATAAAATTTCTAAGGAACCATTCACGTAGTCACCGAAATTTGATCAACCAATGAGGTCCCTTTACTGAGATCTGTTCCAAAGAATGATGTAGAAAACCTAATAGGATCCAAATGGGATGGCAGAGCTATGATAGTGAACAATATCAGTGATCCGACAGTGAAATATGCTTCAATGGTGATTGGTTATAGAGTATATTACTCAATCAGAATGAACAGTGTACCGGTAGCTGCTATTCATACTGCTTATCGAATGATACAATAAGATGTTGATTATGATCTATCTAAAGCATTGAGAAGTCAATTGATGCTAAACCCGGAGGCCATTAAGAAGGACAAAATATTGAGGTTCAAATTTGGTCAACTTATTCTTAATCTATTATTTTATTTTCAAAATTATTTTCCTAGTATTGGAGATATTCAATGGATTGGAGGTACACCTTCTTTGATGCAAATGAAGAATAGCATTAGGATGCTAGGTAATGATTTTGATAAGATTGCATGGGGATACTTCAAGTATTTTCAGAAGAAAATGCATGCAAGAGAAAGGATACCAGCAAAGGTAGTCAACCAGTATGAGAAAACAATTTATTTTATGGTGGACATAGATACTTGTATGATGGAAGGAGTAGAACCCCAGACTACTTGGGTTATGCCAATGGGGCATCAAGTTGATAAAGAACTACTAATTGCATATGTTAACCATCTACTTGGACAAACAATTGATTCAACAACAAAATGTTTTGGCACTTACAAGGAGAAATCCCTTCAAGTGCACTCAGAACTTTACCAACTGGTGATAGCTAATAAATTTAGAAAGGAAGTTGAAGCCTTTGCTGAGCAAGCTGGATTCACAAAGGAAGCCATTGCTAAAGCTATAGCAAAGCATGCTACTCAACATGCCTAATTTCTAGTAATCCAACCGACACCTCCACCAGTATGCAAACTAGAGCTAGAAAAGGGAAAGTTATAGAAAAAGAGAAACCAGCAATTGTAATGAAAGATAAACCAACAATAAAATCTTCAAAGATTTAGTTCCAGAAAAGAGGAAAGGTTGTTCATCCTCCAACTGAACCGGTTAAACCTGGTAAAAGAAAGAAGCAACAAGCTCAAAAACCAGCACCGACAGATGCAAATGATGAAGACATTGAATCTAAGAAAGAGAAGAAAGTCTTAAGGACTAGTCGCAAGAAATCTAAGGTTGTTGGAACCTCCACTGTCAAATTTGTGGAGAAACTGGTAAATAAACCTACTACTCTTGATAAATTGTTAAGAAGTATTATGAAATATAGTGTTCTTAAGGGATTGAATAATCTATATGATAATCTTGGTGAGAATGAACAAAGGTTAATAGAAGATGTAGTTGTGTATATGATGAATAAATATAGTAAAGCCCTTATTGAGTTGCAAGGGCAAATTTCAAATTCATTATACAACAAAATTGATGCAAGGTGGCAGGCTGCAATGAAGCAAGACAAAGGATTTGTTGAGTATACACTCAAACGTCTTCAACTGGAAGCCACAAAGGAAGAATTAGATGATATTTTGTTGAATGCAAAATCTTCCTTTAGATCTAAGAAAAGACTAACAAGGATGTTAATTGGTGACTCAATCAGTCTAGCAAGAGACTAAAATTTTGTCAAAGAAGTCTTTAGGTCTAATTCCTTCTAAAGAGGAATATGATAAGGATGATGAACCTGTAAAGCTTAAGGGTGAAGATTTTCTAGAAGGTATTAAACCTACTAATTTTAAGCTCGATGAAATTGTGTTAGATGACCAACTGGTGAACACACAAATAGAACCGGCATTTATTCCTGATGATGATAATGGTGATAATGTTGATAATATAGATGTGTGTGATGTAGATGTTAGATGTCTGAACAACATGAGCAGAATCAGGAACAGGAAGGAAAGAAAGATGAAGAAGAAAAGAAGGATGAGGAGCCACTGGTGGATAATTAGACTATAGATACTCAACCACCACCGGTAACAAACATTAATGAAGATAAGAAAGAAGAGAAGACTAAAGAAACTGAAAAGGAAAAAGGAAGAAGATAAAATTGAAAACAAAGAGGGGATAGAGGAGAATAAGGTAGAAAAGACTAAACCCATAGTGACACCTTTGTCACTTGATTCCAAAAAGAAAGGTGTTGATGAAGAAGATGATGATGATGCATTAAGCATCCAAGAACCCCTTGACATGGATAAACTGAGTTCTACTGAGTTGATGGAGATTGTAACTACCATGCAATCCTGAGCTAAAAAGAAGAGGATGAAAGAATAATAGGAGGCATAGACCATAAGGAGAACAGTAGATATTTTGTCTAGTCTCCTACCGGAGACTGATACACTAAATTTTGCCACACCTATTGACAAGCTTGGACAACTTGTTTTTGATGTCGGAGAGCAGATGAAGTCATTAAAGGATGCAGCCTATGTCAATGTGGAGAATAATCACAAGAAGAAGAGGACAAAGAACTTGATGTTTGAAATTGATCAAGGTAAAGTGGCTCTTACAATTAATAAGGATTATTTGAAGGAAGCACTGGAAACTAGAGGTAAAATCCTCTCTACTATTTCAACATTTTCCTTATTTTGTATTGATTTGAAGAAGAAAAGAGAAGAAGTTGAGCATGAACTTGAGGTTGTAAGTGACTCATTTAAGCCCCTTAATGACTTTGCTATTCATTTTGGAAGATCAATTGTGGAACTTCAACACAAGCTGAAAGTATATGAGCAGGAACAGGTGAAGAGAGTCAGATCCCTACAGGAACTTCAAACACAACTTATACTGAAGGTCAAAGTTTTGCAAAGAGCATACAAGGAATGTGAAGCCATTATTGCTACACCAGAAATGAGCATTGTTGATGCAATGGAGGAGCTAGTTGGACAAATCAAGACTCATGTGGAGATCACAGGCATAATTTTAGAGACATGGCACAATGACTTTAAAAATTTGGAGTCTCGTTTTAGTGATTTTTTTTCCAGAATTTTGTGTAAAGACTTTATGACTCTTATATCTATATACATGCTATGATGCAAATTCTGATATCACATGTATTATTATTTTCATTTGGCATTTTTGTCAAAGGGGGAGTAAGAGTTGAGTCAAAATTATGAATGTAACAGTATGAGTATTGTATTTATTTTGTTTTAGCATACAATTGCTAAGGGGGAGTATATGTCATATAGTCAATTTTTGTTTTGCACACTTAGTTGACAAAAAAATTTCCTAAGTGTTGCCATCAATGCCAAAGGGGGAGATTGTTGGCATTTGACTGAACCGGTAAAGATTGTTATTGTTATGCAACCGATATATGATTAGTTAGTGAATGTGATGAAGAGATTGAGATTCGTGTTTGATGACTAAGTTTTATGTTGTCATTGATGGCAATAATGTTTTTGTAGTCATCTGAGTCTTAGAAGCCAACCGGTAAGGGTTAATCGATACAAAAGATAGTTTTACAGAGAACCAGTAATTAGGATCTCAACCAGTAAACTAAGACAGAGTTGCATTCCAATAACCGGTACACGTGATTCATGAAGAGTTCAATGATGCGGTTTTACAGCAATGTTGGTGACAAGTATTTGGAGCTATGTTCTCAACCGCATTAGTAGATTCAACTGGATGAGCGAGATTTGATTTACAGAACACACAAACTTGTAGAAAAATTAACCAGTAGTGATTTAGTCACTTAAATCGGTAACACGACACAATTTTCAATTTGTTATGTCGGTGGCCAACATATGTAAAGTGTGCAACGTAAGTTTGTCTAGATTCATTGAACCTAGGAAATTGTTCCAAGGTTGTAGTGGACTAAATGTAAATGTTTATAAAAAGTGTGATGAGGTATAAAGTCGATATGTGTGTGTGAAGAGAGAATTCATCAGCAAAGATTGTGAATGTGTTTGTGCGGTGATTAGGGAAGTTTTGTAATGAAGTGTTGTTGATGTTTAAGGATCGGAAGTGGATCTTATCAGACACAGAAGGTGTTACTTGAAGATATTTTCACTGTTGTTTTCCTAACAGTTTACAGCAGCAAAATCCCCTTACCGGGTAGGTCCTAACAGGCCTTAATCTATAAATCCCCTAACAGGGTAGCTTTGAATCAGAGTCTTAAATCCTCTTGCGAGGTTGATCCTAACAAGTCATTGCTCCTAACAGGGCTTATCATTCAAATCCTTTAACCGGGTGACTCTTAATCAGGTCTGCTCCTAATAGGGCATAGTTGTAAGACCTTAACCAATCAAGATTTCTATTCTGCAGATAGTGAATCTTGTGGGTACCAACTCCCACCATGGTTTTTCCCTTTTAGATTTTCCACATATAATCTCTTGTGTTATGTGGAATTTGTTTTATTGGGCATTAGCTTATGTGGTGATATTTCTTATATGCTTGATAAGTTATAAGTTGTTAAAGTTGGTGATCAGTTTTATATTGTTTTTACTTGCACTGATTCACCCCCCCTTCTCAGTGCCTTATAAGTTCATCATATGTATTGTTCCATCTTCTGCAGCCAGTTTCGTCTTGGATTTTTGTTTTGATGTTTTGATTCCAAACCTTTTATAATTTTCTTTGTTAAGGGTTTCAGGGTCCCTTCAAAACCTGTTTTTACCTTCATCATAAACTTAACTAGAACAAGGATGAAGATAAGGTAGGGAGTGTCATATCAATACCCTGTGGTACTAGTTGAGTGGGATTGAATACATCAAACACCTCTCATATATAAGGCAAGGGTACCCAATTGATAATGAATCCATGCAATATGTCCTTTATTTTCATATCAAGCCTATACAAGCACTTTGGTTATACCATAGAATTAACTACTTACTTTATTAGTTACCCAATGGAGGTTAAATTATGCCTTAACTAAGAATTTGTCAACTATCGTATTCTTAGATCACTTTGGATCTCAAAAAACATTAAGAGCCAATCCCTTACCACTTTTAATACCTCAATACTAGGTTCATCATGTCTCAACTCCTTTCTTGATGCAGGGGCATTTACTCCTTCCACAATTTTTTGTTTGATGTTTCATTTTTTTCTAGTTGGGTTTTTAGTTTCATTTTGTTTTTCCTTTCTGCTTCATGTTACAGCTTTGTAGAATTTGTCCCTTGTTTTTGTTCCTGCCTTAACTTTGATAGGAAGATGTATTCACTTCTGAATTCTAAGTCTTGAATACCAATCGACAGTTGCACATCGGTGGTAGTCAGTTACAATGGTTTGTGGTGGCAGTCGATTGCCAAGGCCATGTTGGTAGTCGTTGGCCAACCAATCAAATGTCCCTCTATTTAACAAGCGATGGCGGGTGTATTGGGGTTTGGATTGGTCATGTGAGAAGAGAAACAATCGAAGAGCAGAATAACACAAGTGTAGTTTGACTAGAAGCGTGACCTAAAGAATCATTAGGCTTATGAAGGGATTGGCCAGGTAGTTGGCAAGGAGTTTTATTTTTGTAATTGTGAGATAGATTGATTTCAATTAGAATCAGTAAACCTTGAAATAAGTGGGAATCAAATAATAATTTAAGTCTCCATTGTTCTAGTGTGCATATGATGGATGCCAGAACAAGCACTATTGATACTCTCTCATATTTGTAGCAAATTATTGATGTTATTTCTTCTTGGCTAATACCTGAACTTCCTATCATTAATTCCTTGTCAATTGTTTGTAGTTTTTATGTTTATTATATTGAATTTGTGATCAGGAAGGTGTGCCATCATAGTAGTATCAGAGGCTAAAAGAGATTGGGCTTGCATGAGTGGACAGAATGCCTCCAAGGAGAATGGGCAGAGGTGGAGCCCGAGGAAGAGGCAGAAGAGTTCTTGGTGAAGGAATTCAAGAAATGTTGCAAAATTTGATGGCCTGAATGGATGACATAGAAAGGGCACTGAGAAGGGGAACCCCTGAAGATGACGTGAGTGAGAATGAAGAGGAAGAACAAGAACGGGAAGGGAATGAGGAAGCACATGAAGAACTTGGAAGGTTTGAGGAGAGATTGTTGAGGACGGTATTGAATGTGGGTTTCAAACCTAAAATAGAGGTCCCTACATATTCGGGAAGCCTCAATGGTGAAGATTTGATTGATTGGATTAATGACTTGGATAAGTACTTTGAGTATGAGGGAGTAGAAAAGGAAAGGAAAGTTAAGTTTGCTTGCACCAGATTGAAAGTCCATGTTGCTATGTGGTAGGACTTTGTTCAATCTAAGAGAAGAAGGAAGAATAAAGAGAAGATTAGTTCATGGGAACGAATGGTTGCAAAACTGAAGGCCAAGTTCCTTCCTGGAGACTATCAAGCAAACCTTTTTAAAACACTACATAATCTAAAATAGAAAGACATGAAAGTCAAAGATTACACTAAATAATTTTATAAGTTGGAGAAGGTCTGGTCATAGTGAGGAAGATATGGAAAAAAAAGTCCAATACATGAATGTCTTGAAGTATAGCTTCGAAGATAAATTGAGTCTTGTGTCCCCTAGAAGCCTTGAAGAGGCTTATCAACTTGCCTTAAGGTAGAGGAGAAATTGCAACAAAAACAAAATCAGCAATAGAAGAGAGGAAGAGGTTTTAGAGGAAGCAGACAACAATATGGTAGAGGACAACAACACCATCAAGGTGAAAAGGTTGAAATTAGTAGTAGGACAATCAACAATGATAGAGGAGGCTATCAAATAAAGGTGGAAGATCCTATGGAAGAGGAGGTTCACAAGGTAGAGGAAAAGGATTCGCTAGAAAATGCTTCAAATGCAACCAAGTTGGGCACAAGAGTTGGGAATGCTTTGAATCTTCTCAAGGAAGACATATGAAGTTTGCAAGGAGTAATCAAGTTGTTCATGCTGATCAAGAAAGTGTGGGGTCACATGTGCACCATAAAGAAGAGTCGAAATCAGGAGAGTCATTATTGTTGAAGAGAGTATTAAGGAAGCCCCAAAAGGAAAACCAAGAACGTATACAAACGAGGGCCTTATTCAAACTAAATGTAAGTCAAAAGGTAAATGTTGTAAACTAGTTATTGATAGTGGTAGTACGGACAACATTGTTGCAGCAGAGATGGTAGATAAGTTAGACCTTAAAAGGATCAAACATCCATTTCCCTATAAGGTATCATGGTTACAAAAAAGACATCAATTGTTAGTAAATGAGAAGGCCTATGTTGATTTTGAGATTGGAAGTTATAAGGATAATGTCTTATGTGATATAATTGTTAAACAACTTAGATAACCAAAGGACAACTAGGAGGGGGGTGTGGGGGTGAATCAGTTGTCACCAGATTATAGAACTTTAAGCATTTAAATCCTTATTACCAGAACACATAAACTTAATACCTGAATACATAAACCAAATATCAAAATGACTGATAAAGAATTTAAAAATAAACATAAATCATGGAACAGTTACCATCCATCCATAACACATGACACCAATATTTGTACATGGAAAACCCGATAAAGGGAAAAAACATGGTGGGAAGCCTACCCACAGTCAGATAATACTTCTGTAGTAAGTATGTGAATATATTATGAGGGGCTTGCACATATAGGAATGCCAATAGCCTAGAGTGCACTTCTCATCACAAAAAGGACCTCACTAACTACAAAAACATCGGACTACAATCCAGAAAGAAGAGTGAACTACAAGTATAGCATCTCCTATGCCTAAGTATAGTTCTGGTCAATCTCAATATCGGAGGCCTTAAACCTCTCTTACAAACACAATTTGATCACCTATGATCAACCAAACCTTCTGCATATGATTACAATGTTATTCACACATAGATCATCTCATAACCTTTTTCTATCAACCCATGATCTACAAAGAGATCTTACATCATATTTATACCAACCCAGGACCTAAACAATTAGGTCAGCTACCTAAAAGATAATACAATAAGTTCACAGCATAAACCCATAATCCAATGATCAACCAAGTCGGCTTAGGTTGAAAACAATGTAAACCAATCATTAAATCCCATCGGTAACGCATTAGGAACATCCTCCAACACGTTACAGAAACCGGTCCATAACCTAGATAACACCGGACCCAAAATAGCTTGCCATAAACCAAACCCAGCACCACCAATGAACTGGAACATGAACATGATAACCAATAGCATCCTAAAATCCATCTAGAAGCCGCACAAATGCCACTTATCACGTGCACCAAAAGATCTTCAACAAAGCTCTACGGGTAAAACCCTTACCGGTGACCAAAAGGCTTTACTAAAACTGTATACACATAAAAATGGCTATGAGAGATTAAATAAATATTTTATATTTATTAAATAATTATTCTTCTATTAAATAGTTAATTTGAAAAGATTAATTTATTTAATTCACTTCGTGTCTTTCTATTAATTAATTTAATTGAAATATTGTATTAATTAATTCATCTATCCTATTCCTTTAATTAATTAAATATCTAATATTTAATTATTCTTCTGATTAATTAATTGAATATCTAAATATTTAATTATTGTCTTCAATCATTTGAATATCTAATGTTTAATGATTATTCTCCTATCCTATAGTCTCAAATATTAAATGACTTCTTAAATTATTTAATCTATTATCCAACTCGTCTTCCATCTCCACTTCATCTTCCCTTTGCCAACTCATCCATCATGTGGCTAAGGAAATTAATCATTTATCTTCAACTTCCAAACTTAATTAAATATTGTGTATGTACACATATTTCATAGCCTTCTTCTATATTCTCTCCAACATCTCTACATCTTAGGAAGGACTTGAGTCCACTTGTCCTATCATGCCTAAATTTTCTCCAACTATCCCTAGATTCCCTCAGTCAGCATCCAATCAAGGTGAGATGAGTGACACTTGTCTTCTCCTTCCCTCTTTCTCTCAACCTTCACCTTTGTTTACAGCCATCCAATTTGCAGATCTGATCATGACCGTTGATTTGAGCCACATCATCTTATCCTCTCAAGGTCTATAAAATCAGGAGTTTGAGTTGAGAGAGATTTATACTTCAAGTGAATGTGCAAGCCAGTCATTTGTAAAACTTATGCATCCGCGAGTTTTAATCTTGAAGAAAATAGCATAATCATATAGCAATCATTTAGCATAATCATTCAACATTGCATATCATAGTATCAATTAACTGCTAGTTATCAGTCCATTCTTCATATGTCATCTTGGAGGCCATCAGTGCTTGTCTGAGAGCACACCATCTGCAACTAGGAACAGTGGAGTTAGGACACAATGAAACTTAAACCATGAAGGTAAAAATATTTTTTTATTTTAATATGTATTTCATGTAGTTTCATTGGTTGAATTTGGATTTCCTGTAGTATTTCCTTTGTATTTTGTGAAACTAACTTGTTGCAAGTAGCATTTTGAGGATGAAATTCAAGTCAAAATATTTTAGCGCCCACCATGGGGCTCGAGGCCTCGAACTCATCTTTCTAATATCCTATCTTATTCTCGCAAAAGAAAATTTAACGCATTTGTAATGCAGATTCACACATGTGTGAATTCTGATAGCGCTTTTTTTGATAGGTTAGTGCATTTGTCCTTTAGGTTAGTGCATATGTCCTGTAGGTTAACACTTTTGTCTGAGAATCCATGCATTTAATCTTTAGGTTAGCATTTTTGTCCTTTAGGTTAGCATTTTTGTCCTATAGGTTAGCTCATTTGTCAGTTTGGTTAACGCTTATGTTAGATAATTCTCATTTCTTATTCCACAGGGCAGCACTTTTGTAGTGCAAGTTAGCACCTTTGCCCTGTAGATTAGCACTTTTGAGGTGAAAGATAGTGCATTTGTTAGAACAACACTTTTATTTGCAAGTGATAGAATTTCCTTGCGGGTCCGAATGTCCAAGAGATTAAATTTTTCAAACTACTGACATGCATGTGCAAGATTGTGTTTAAAGCAAATTTTATGCATTTCCTCACTTAGTTAATTAAGAGCTCTATTTTGGAAAGTAACACATCATATCTTGCTCATTTAGTTTAACTAAGGGGATAAATTGACAGCATACAACTTGCATTTTGAGTGACTTCTTTAAAATAGTTGCACATAGACTTTAAAAGGTTAAAATAAACTTGTGTTTTCCATGCTTGATGAAGTAGTAGGTAAGTATGCTCTCACCATCATACAGTGATCAGAAAACTAGACCTACTTTCTTTTATGTATAACCTTTAGAGGGCATGCCTTCCCAAGCTACCTTAAGGGGGCTAGTGAAAGGGGAACGACCCAAAGTGGAAACGGGCTTATACTGAGTCCTTCCAATCCACTCTAAATAAATCGTGTTTGTGACGAAAGTCCCAAACAACATCTGTTGATAAGTTCATATCGACACTATGTTTCCCCATAAACCCTATGGAGCGTAACCTCTATAGGCTGGGAACCTTCTGTATTTACAGAGTTGAAAGTGCCGCATGTATGGCCACATGACTGGAAGCCCTTACTAAAAAACCACTTGTACTAGTTGCCAAAATCCTTCTAGTTGTTGGCATAGGAGGTCGCACCTCTGAAGCGGCTCACATACATATGGTTCTTAGTAGAGATATAAAGTTTGTCATGGGGAGTTTTCATGGAAATTGGTGCTTGGCTGCCCCGGAGAAGTGAGCGTTGAGGGTGGAGTCAGTGGGGTCAAGCATTTAAATATCCGCTTTGAATAGCATAGCCTCAGGGGAAACCCCATGTGAGATTCAACAATTATTGTCTCAGCCTACCATAAGATTTGTACTTTCTTATGCATTTTGTTTCTTAAACATTTTCCAAATGGTCAAAAATTGAAGAAAATCATTATCTAAAAGTGAGCAAAAATTCAACCAATTACCAAAAAAATTGATCAAAAGGGTAGTACAAAGGCTTTCCAACATTTAAACACCAGATCAAACTAAAGTTTCAAAACATCAGTATCAAAACACTTCTTGAGTAGATTTGTCTCTAAACCATCATGCATTTTCAAACTAGTTCAACAACTGGGTCACTAACCCAACAGGCTATTCCCGAAAGGTTTATATAAGCATAAACATTCAACAAGCTATTGATTCAAACATCTTAAGTGCAAAAGATCAACATCATTGTCAAGTCTCTCATCAGGATATATCAAATCCTCTATCACGAAGCTTGATCAATTTATCCTATGTTCATTATCTTGGATATATCTTTCCTATTTTTAACCTAGGTTATATCAAAATTAGAATTGCACCAACATTGGAATCAAACAAACTTGTAAAATGTCAGATGCTTATATGAATTTTAAGTATCGCCTTGAGAAAAGAAAACCCAGTTATAAAGCTACTCAGAAAATAATAAGATTCGTGTATATCAATCACAAGATCTTATTAAAACATAGGACATTCCTACACCATTTTCACCATTACTTACGTGGATGCGGAATAGAGTTTGATGAAGAAATTTTGCAAGGACGTGCTTTTCAACAAAGAGACGCCTTATCATAGCGAACAAACAATAGTGGTAAAATCAACAAAGCATATCTTCCTAAACCAATAATCACCTATTAACTTTATCCTTTGAAAATTTCAAAAAAATTGAAATAATCACATGCAAGTTTGGACTAGAGCTTAATATGAACAACTTAGAAAACAACAAAAACAAATGGAGGAAGAAGATAATCCTTTATTCCAAACTTTTGGGTATACCTTTGTTGACAAAGAAGCAATCAATAATACCATTAGAGACCTTCAGCAAGATTTCAAATTTGATAGGCTAATGGAAAAATCATTGGCAAAACAAAAAGAGAAATATCTCTTGATGTTGGCAAAATCTGGAGCTAAATTGCCACAAGATTTTAACATAGAAAGCTTAAAACAAGATGCAGAGGCAAGTAACACCCAAAACACAGATGATCCAAATAACGAAGATGTAAACAAAGAAAGTCACGAAGAGATGAGAAAAGAACATGATGATACAAGAAAAGAGCATAGTGATAAAAGAACTGATGAAGAAATAAAGAGAAGTTATATGGATAATCCGTTGTTAAACCTTACTCAACAAATGCAAACTCTACAACAATAGATGCAAGATATGCAAAATGGAACAAGCTCCAAGAAGTATTCATTGGAAGATATCTGCCCATATCCTTTCGATAAAAAATTGAATATGGTACCATTTCCACAACATTGCGAGATCTCTAAATATGACAAATACGATGGAAAATCCGATCCTCGGGATCACATTAGGGAGTTTTGTACTATGAGTATGGAGTTTGCCCATGATGAAACTTACCCGATGCGTCTTTTTCCTAGGAGTTTAAATGGACAATCAATGGAGTGGTTTTTAAGATTACCATCTGGAATAAAATCTTTTGAAGAACTCGTGAATAAATTTATTTCACAATACTCCTACAATATAAGGAATGAGATAACAATGCTGGATTTATGCAATGTTAAACAAAAGAATGGTGAATCTTTTATGATCTTCTTACAACGATGGAAATGCGTGTTTAATAGGTATCCAAGAGATGTTCCTGATCAATAAAAAATGGGCATATTCATTGATAATCTTATCAGTGAAATGAGTTATCGACTAAGAATGCAATTTCCTCCCTCCTCTGCCAAGATGATTAAATTGGTCTGAAAATAGAGAACACGATGGTAAAGAAAGGAGAGCTAAAACTTTACAATAATTCTTACAACAACAATGGATACAATGACAAACCCAAGTTCTGGTCAAAGAATAGGAATGTCAGCAATGGAGGAAATCACGATAATAGTGCTACAAAACAACAACAACCAATTTTTAATCTATCAAGTCAAATCCCAAGCAATAATAATCAAGAAAACAATAATACCAAATCCTTCTTCTCCAATCCTCGAAGGAAATTCACAAACATTGGAGAACCATTGGAATTAGCTTTAAAAACTCTTCTTGCCAACAAACTGATTGTGTTACCAAAAGCAAGAAGCTATGAACCACAAGTCAAGCCAAATTGGTGGAATGACAATCATTTTTGTAATTACCATTGAAATAAAAGACACCAAACAAACAATTGTAAAAGATTGAAACACCTTATCCAAGATCTAATCAATAATGGAACTATCACAATGGATAGCCACAAGACAAATGAATCACACCTAGCTTTCAAAACTCCACTTCCGAATTATGACAAAGGTGAACCATCCTGATTAAAAGATGGCAAAGGAAAAGAAAAAGTGAACTACACTTATACATATGATGATGTGGTAAATGTTATCATTGTTAAAGATAATACACCTTCAGAGCCAATCAATGTTATTACAAGAAGCAAAGCAAAGGTTACCTTTCCAGGTATAACTAAAGACCCACCATCCACTTCACAACAATACAATTTAGTAGAGAAATTACAAATTATACCTGCTCAAATATCAATTTTGGAACTTCTCAATGTTTCACCTATGCGTAAGGAAATTTGGGAAAAAGCTTTAGTGGAAACAACAGTTTCAAAAGACTTGGATATAGATCAGTTCCAAAACATGGTGGGACACCTTATAGCCCCTCATATCATTTTCTAAAAATGATGGCACGTCTTTACAACATCCTCACAATGCTCCCTTACATGTTGAAGTCACCATTAATAGAACACGTGTCAAACGCGTACTCATAGATGGTGGAGTCGACTTAAACATTTGTGCATTAAGTTTGATAAAAGCTTTGGGATATTCAGAAAATGCAGTGGATCCAAAGAAGAAAATAACCATTAAGGCTTATGATGAAGCAGAACGTTCTTCTAAAGGAACTATGGTGTTACCAATCAAAATAGGACCTATGGAAAGGAATACATTGTGTCGGATTTTAGATTTGAACCTCTCTTACAACATTCTTCTAGGAAGACCATGGATTCACAATATGCAAGCAGTTCCTTCTACGTATCATCAATGTGTAAAATTTTCTCATGAAGGACAAGAGATCACTATAATTACAAACTCTAGTCAATGTTGCAATAACTTGAAGCCAACACAAGATACAAGAGTTCCACATAACAGAGAATCAGTATATCCTACCAAAGAAATTCAAGAAAAGTTATGGGAAACCTTTGAGAAAAAACTCAAATTAAATGATGAAGGAATGGGAAAATATTCTTTGCATAATTTTCCACTTTCTCCTAAGTCATATGGAAAGCCTACAAATATCCAATCAAAGACCTCAAAGAAATCAAAAGATATGTTTAATGGAGCATTTGTTAGAGTTGGAACCCTTGAAGAAGAAATCGAAGACAAGGACATTCTTGGTTGGTTGTACAAAGATGAAAATGAAACTATAGCAACAACTGCAGAAGTCAATATTCCCATAAAACAATATGGCAAAGGTTATGAAATCATGCAAAAAATAGGATATGAAGGAAAATGACCAATTGGTAAACAACATCAAGGTATTTCAGAACCAATTTGTCCCCACTCACAATCTAAAGAAGATAAGTTAGGACTTGGATATCTAAAGTCAAATCAAATGCACCATAATTATCAACAATCAAAGTGGAGAAAGAAATCAGTCTCTAAAGAAGCAAATTGGCAAGAAAAGCTACATCAAGCAACAGAAATAATAACCAATAAACAAAAGAAACAAGAAGAACATGAAAAGCAAGAAGAAGAGACTACCATCAAAGGAAAAGAAGAATCATGTCAACAAGTTCAAGAAATACGAGCAAATGTAGAATCTAAGCAAGATATTCCAGAAGCAGTGAAAATAAAGATGGCAGAATCATGGACCTTTTTACACCATACAACATTCCTGTATGGTATAGTGGGGTAGTCCTAGACCATGGTTCAGAGATAGATTCAAACGAGTATGATTGGGGTCCAGATGTCTTATCTAATACATCAAGTAAAGAAAACAATGAAGAACAAGCATCTATTACAAAGGAAGACTTGTTTATTAAAAAACAAAAGATGGAGTTAGAAAGAAGATGAGAAGAACTCAAAATTCAGAGAAAAGAGGCATATACAAAACAACAAAGGAAAGGGAATGACAAAGACAAAGAAGTAACGCCACAAGAAGTACAAACAGAGATAGATCAAGTATCTGGAAATATCATATTTTTATCAAATAGAGAACAAGATGTATCAAGACGTGGTAGAACCATAGAATAATTAAGAAATAGTCAAGTAGGATTGACTATTAGTCCAGAAGAAGTTGAGTTTGAAAGAAGACAAAATCTAGCAAAAGAATCCTCTTTATCATGTACACAAGTATGTCGACTTCAAAATGCAAATGAAGTCATTGAAAATAATCAAGAAGGAATTTGCAGTATTAAAGACGTGTGTGTTGATATAATTGTTAGAGTAATCAAGCCTTTACTTGAGTAATTAAACAACATTTGTTTAATTATTTAAGTTCCCTTTATCTCTTTTTACACTTAAGCTAACATTAGGTGCATAATAATTAATTCTTTTATTAATTATTATGTGCAAGCCTAGGTTTTCCCTTTTAGGGTTTCTTGACCTATTAGAGGTTAATTTTCTTTTCTTTGTTTCATTATCACATTACACATTTTGTGAATATTGAGCTCTCATACTTTTTAGCATATTTTATGTGTATTTGTTTTTATGTTACTGCTTCCTTGCTTCTCCCTGTAGGAGGTTTATTCAGCTTGCAGAGATCATTTGGGCTCCTATGGTGTTGTATTTCTCAACTCTCACATGGTATCAGAGCTTCAGATCTGCAACTATCTGTTTTTGTTTTGATATTTTTTGCATTGAAAGCAGATTTGGGGTTTTTTCAGAAGTTTTTTATGCACCTAGGAATAGGCCTCTTTTTCTAAGCACTTTGAGCGTAAACGAACCTCACCATCGTGCTCAGAAGGCCCAAAAACCCCTATGGTCATATAAAACTTGAGTTGTTTTGACTCCTAAGCATCTAGGGGTATTTTTTCTTCAGTACCAAGTCGTACGACCCTGGCACATAGCTCGAGAAAAAAATTTAAAAATAAAAAATTTGCCTTTTTATGGTATGCAGGCTGAAGTTTTGATTTTTTTTTTAAAAATCAAAAAACATTAAAAGGTGGAAGTTTTTTTTCAAAAAAATCAAAAAAACAAAAACTTTTTTGGGGGGTTTCGCAAGGTCCCTGTACCTCCGTCGGCCCTGTCAGCACAGGCCCCTGCCGCTAGCAGCCTCCTTGCCGCCAGCCCTCGTCAACGCCTTCTTGCCCACCGACGCTAGCCTTCCCGCCCACCCGTCGTTGTAGCACCACCTGCCAGCCACCGTCGCCCCACCGCCGCCCTTCTCTGTCGCTCCACCACCAAAATGCCGCCAGAGTGTCACTCGCGGGCCTCCTTCGCTCGGACCGGCCACCAGACCGCCTCCCTCTTGCCTTTAAAAGGGGGGGTTGGTTTTTTCTTCATAACTTGAACATACGGAGTCATTTTTTTGAAAACGAATAGGCATCGGAAAGCTGGTTCCCAGCTGGTCCTTGCGGTGTTGGATTTTTTTACAAATTTTTTTGTTTGACTGTACTTTTTTCCAGTCAAAGTTGGGTCTCTTTTCTGCACTTCTAGGGCTATAGAATGGGCAAACGGACTCTGTTTTTCAAAAATGAATAGGTGTTGGAAAGCTCTCAGCATGCTCTATTCAGATATGTGATCTTGTTTCTCATATTTTTCATCAAGTACATGAGATTTAAGTTTAAGTTTTTTTGCTTATGCACTACTTCCTTCTCATCAGTATGTACTAGGGTTTGGGTTTATTTATTGTGGCGGTGTTTTTTCTCGCTTTCTGTCATTTATATCAGAATTCTAGAATACCAAAACTCTCAAAACAAACAAACCCTTCTGCATCTTCTATCTATTCTGAAAGATCACATAATAAAAAAACCACAAGCAGGTATAGGTGCAAAGTTTCATGGTAGATCTTTCAGTTGAGTTGTTGACATCACACAACTATCACACCTTGAAGCCTCGCATCATGAGGCTTCTCTAGGCATGAGGGTTGTGGTCTTGTTTGGATGAGGTTCAGCCTCTATTGCAGCATCCTTATGAGTTTCTTCAGCACAGAAACAAGATGGATGAGGCCATGGGTTTTCTCTATTTGCATGTCTCTAACAGTCTTCTATTTCACCTTGATGAGTTTCTCACTCCTTGCGCTATGTGGTTGAAGTTTGAGTCTCTCTTCGAGAGGGTTAATGAGATTCGGGAATTACATATTGAGGCAGAGTTGGTTTCCTTGTCACCTGATTCCTTTCCTACCATTGAGGATTTTTTGAACAAGTTCAAGACTGCCAGATTTGTTCTCCAGGGGTGTGGCAAGATCAAGACAGACACAGAGTGCATTCACTTGATTCTTTCGAAGCTTCGGGGTCATTTTCAATTTTTTGCCTCTACTTTCTACTCCGTCATGGATGGCTTGGGTGCTCGTTTCACCATGCCTACCTTTGATGTGTTTTGTGAGCATTTGTCCCTTGAGTAGTCTCATCTTTCTCAGTTTGACATGCTCTTAGGGCTCAATAACAAAGCATTGGTTGCTCAGTCCTTTTAGGAGAATCAAAAGAAAAAAACGAAGCCAAAGTAGAATTCTACAAGCAGTGAGAATTCCTCCAAGCCAGCTCCTAAGTCTTATTCTAAACCACCATTTCCTCCGAAACATGGGAAATCTTCACAGTCTAGTGAGTCTTCCTCCAAGACTAAGAAGAAATCAGGAGACACTTGCAGTTTTGTGGCAAGGAGGGACATCCAGTTTCTAGGTGTTGGAAATGCTTAGAGGATTTAGAGGAAGCTATGCAGCAACATCACATCTCCTCACCTCAAGAATCTTCTCTTTCCATAGGGAAAGGTCATGCTCTCACTGCTCAAGCTTTGACCTATGGGTCTACTTGGATATTAGATTCTAGTGCTTCTCACAATATGACTCACACTCAACAGTTGGTTACTTCTCTTGCCTCTTGTGGTACTTTACATATTGCAGTGGGTGACTCAGTGCAGCTTTCAGTCTTTTGTTCAGGTCTTGTCTCTTTGGATGGGGGTACTCTACAGGATATTATGGTTGTCCCTGACATCTCGATGAACCTCTTGTCCATTTATTAGATTTGTCATTTTGGCTCTAGTAAGACAGTTGAGTTCTCACCACATGATGTGGTTATTTGGGACCTCCATGACTGATTTGGTTGTGGCTACTGGGAGTATTGATACTACATCTCGTCTTTACAGATTTGATGGATTTGAGCCCTCTATGGGTGTCGGTTCGTCTCTTATAGCACATGCAAATTTAGTGAGTAATATTTGGCATGAGCACTTGGGCCATGTCAATTACAGATATCTTCAGCAAATGAGTACACAGGCACTTGTTCTTGGGCTCCCACATATTTCCTGCACTGATGGTGTTTGTCATGGTTGTGTGCTTGGAAAGCATCATAGGGATCTCTTTTCGAAGGGAAGAGCCCCTCGTGCTTTGGAACCCTTGGAGTTGATTCACAGTGATCTCATGTCATTTCCTACTCCTTTTTCTGGGGCCAAGTATGTACTCACTTTTATTGATGACTTCTCCAAACACACATGAGTGTACTTTCTTGAGTACAAGTCTGATGCCTTTGATTCATTTTGAATCTTCAAGACCTTTGTAGAGAAGCAGTCTGGTTTTTCTATTCGGTGGATATGTACAGATAATGGGGGGGAGTATGTGAATCAAGCTTTCAGAGATTTTTGCATTGAGCATGGTTTGCAGCATTAGTTCACAGTTCCCTACACCCCTCAACAGAATGGTGTCATTGAGCGCAAGAACAAAACTTTACGGAAGATGGTGAATTGTATGATTCAGTCCAGGTCCATAGATTCATCTTTTTGGGCTGAGGTAGTCAATTGTACCAACTATATTCAGAATCAGATGCTTCACAAGGTGATTCGACGTATGACTCCTAAGGAGGATTGGTCTCATGCCAAGCCTGATGTTTCTTTTTTCTGAGTGTTTGGCAGTGAGGCATGGGCTTTTATTCCTGATGCTCAGAGGAAAGCTATGGAGCGGAAGAGTCGACCCCTGATTTTTGTTGGCTACTATGAGGATGTTAAGGCATACAAGTTGTTTGATCCTGATTCTAGAGAGGTCTTGTTTCAACAGGATGTTCAGTTTGATGAGCGGCTTTCCACAATGGATACCCTGTCTCCAGTGTCTACTCCTCTGCCTACTCCTCCCATTGTATCTCTTCAGGATTATTTTGAGGATGATTCTGATGATGTTGCTGATGATCCACCATCCCCACCTCCACCTGCTCCACCTCAAATGCCCAAGTGGGCTCGCTTTACTGTTGAGGCGACATGATCTATGGCCGGTGATCCTTCAGATACTCATCACACCCATTCTCATACTATGGGTTCTAGTCTTTTGAGTCATGCCATTTCAGATGATCCTCAGAAGTTTTCAGAGGCTATAGGACACTCTGAGTGGGATTGTGCTATGGACGAGGAGAATTCTTCTTTGATGAGGAATCATACCTAGGATCTTTGTCCTCTTCCTAAAGGCAAAAAGATGGTTAAGTGTTGCTGGTTGTATCACACTAAGTATGTTGTTGATGGTTCCATTGATAAGTATAAAGCACGTCTTGTTATGAAGGGATTCTCACAGCTTGAGGGTATTGATTACTACAAGACATTTGCCCCTGTCGCCAAGATGAACTCTATTTGCTTTGTACTATCTCTTGCAGCTTCTTGGGGATGGCCTATTTTTCAGATGGATGTGAAGAGTGCTTTCTTGCGTGGGGACCTTCAAAAGGAAATCTATCTAGAGCAGCCTCGGGGATTTGTGCAGGACAATTCTTTGGTTTATAGACTTCAGCATTCATTGTATGGTCTCAAATAGGCCCCTCGGGCTTGGTATGAGAAGATGGACTCTTTCTTGCTCTCCATTGGTTTCACCCGCAGTCATTTTGATCACTTAGTGTACATTCAGCTTCTTGAGGGTGATATCTTGATTCTTGTACTCTATGTTGATGATCTCCTCATCACAAGCAGCTCATCCTCTATGATTCAGCATATTCAGCAAGCTTTGATGGACCAGTTTGAGAAGATAGATCTCAGTCTTCTGCACTAATTTCTTGGTCTTCAGGAGATTCAGTCTTCTGATGGGATCTACATTTACCAGCAGAAGTATGCTCTTGACATGCTTCGGTGCTTTGGCATGCTTGATTGCAACCATGCTCCCACTCCTTTTCAGTCAGGGATTGTTTTGATTACTACTTGTCCCACTCCTTTAATAGATTCTACACTTTACAGGTAGTTGGTCGGCAATTTGTTGTACTTGACACACACTCATCCTGATCTTTCCTTTATAGTTGTCCTTGTCTCTCAATTCTCCCATGATCCTCAAGAGAGTAATTGGCAAGCTGCCAAACGTATTTTGCAGTACATTCAGGGCTCTATTTCTCATGGCATTCACTACACATCAAGGGAACCTCACATTGTTGGCTACACTGACTCAGATTGGGTTGGTGATGTCACTGATCGGAAGTCTACTTCTGGCTTTATTTTTTGTCTTGGCTCTGGTCCTATCACATGGTCTTGAAAGAATCAGACTGCTCATGCATTACATCTACAGAGACTAAGTACTGAGCTGTTGTGCTTGCCAATCAGGAGAGCTTATGGCTTCGACAGTTGATGACTGAGTTTGGTTTTCCTCCTAGTAGTCCCATTGTTCTTTGGTGTGACAATCAAAGTGTTATTCATATTTCTCGCAATCCGATAGAGCATCAGCGGACGAAGCACATTGAGCTTCACATGCATTTTATCCGCTAGTTGATTCAGGATGGTTCTCTCATTCTGGAGTACATTCCCATTGTCGAGCAGGTTGCAGACATCTTCACGAAACCTTTTGCATCGCTGCGCTATCTTTAGTTGCGCTCTATACTTGGGGTGAAGGAAGTTGTCCTTAGGGGATCTTTATGAAGCCTTTCTTCCTTCTTATTTCTTTCAAAATGTTCTTTTATCTCTTTTTGGAGAGGAGTTTTTTCCCACTGGGTTTTCTCTTTTTTCTTTGTTTCATAAAGATTTCATTGTATTTAGGTACCTAATCAGGCCTTGTTGTTGGGACCCATCTTCCCTACTTTCAGTAGTTGTTCTAGGTTTTAGCTTCTCCCTAAGTCTAGCTTAAGGGGGAGTGTTAGACTAATCGGGTCTTTACTTGAGTAATTAAACAACATTTGTTTAATTATTTAAGTTCCCTTTATCTCTTTTTACACTTAAGCTAACATTAGGGGGATAATAATTAATTCTTTTTTTAATTATTATGCGCAAGCCTAGGTTTTCCCTTTTAGGGTTTCTTGACCTATTAGAGGTTAATTTTCTTTTCTTTGTATCATTATCACATTACATATTTGTGAATATTGAGCTCTCATCTTTTTGAGCATATTTTCCGTGTATTTGTTTTTTTGTTATTGCTTCCTTGCTTCTCCTTGTAACAGGTTTATTAACCTTGCAGAGATCATTTGGGCTCCTGTGGTGTTGTATTTCTCAACTCTCACAATAATACATTTGTTTAAGGGACAAACGTAAGCTGAAGAACCATTTGAGTGTGAACTACAAAATACTAATACTGATTTTGTTAGAACTGATTGGAAAACACTTGGGAGAGACAATTCTCAAAATCATTCGATCTATGACATTACCTACTCTATGCCAAATTATGATCATTATGTCATGAACTTTGAAGCACCTAATGATGACAATGATTGTGACTTACCCCTTCTTCATCCTAAACTAATTGATTGGGATAATTTAGAAAACCCTGAATTAAATATCTTTTCCAATGATCATTACTTAGCCATGTATCTTAATGCTATCGAACCCATAACACCTAAGATATCTTCCATTGCAGAATCAAGTAACATTTCTTGTAGTCAAGAGAACGCCAAACTTTCCAGTCACAAAATTGAAATAAAACAAGGAAAGAGACCTACTGTTAAAAGCCATCTCATGGCAACACTAGATCAATCAAAAGGGAAAATAAAGGACATATGTGATGGTGAAAACTTCTTTGAGGCACCTGAAGATGGAAAGTTTGACATTATTCCTGCATATTTTTAGGAGAGATCTGCTATCCTAATAGAACCAACAGAAGAAGTAAACATTGGTACATCAAAGGATACTAAGATACTTCATTATGTTGCCTCATTATCAGATGAAGAGAGGAAAGAATACATGGAATTCTTTAAACAAAGACAAATAAATTTTGATTGGTCCTATGCAGACATGCCAGGACTTAATCCAGATCTTATCATTCATCATCTTAATATGGATTTAAAAGCAAAACCAATTAAGAAAAAGCTAAGAAAGATGTATCCACACATTGCTCTTCTTGTAAAAACCGAGCTGAAGAAACTATTAGATGTGGGTTTCATAAGACCCATTGCTTATCCCGAATGGGTTTCAAGTATTGTACCGGTGTCAAAGCCAGATAAGAGCATAAGAGTCTGTACAGATTTCAGATATTTGAATAAAGCATGTCACAAAGATGATTTCCCACTACCAAACATTGATATAATTGTGGACTTATCAACAGGACATGAGATGTTTTCATTAATGGATAGATTTTTAGAATATAATCAAATAAGAATTGCACCTGAAGATCAAGAAAAGACAACATTCATCTATGCATGGGGAACTTATTGTTGGAATGTTATGCCATTTGGGCTTAAGAATGCAAGAGTGACTTATCAAAGGGCTATGACGACAATTTTCCATGATATGATGCATACATTTATGGAAGATTATCTAGATGATATGATTGCATAATATCATACAAGATGAGAACATTTGAATATCTTAAGCAAGATTTTTGACAAGCTGGAAAGATATCAGTTGAGATTAAATCCAAAGAAATGTGCATTTGGAGTAACCTCTAGAAAACTCCTTGGGTACATTATATCAGCTCGTGGAATTGAAGTAGTTCTTGAAAAGGTCAGAGCCATCATGGAAATTGAGTCACCTAGGAACATAAGTCAATTGAGATCTTTACAAGGAAGATTGCAATCAATCTGAAGATTTGTCTCTCAATTAGCAGATAGATGTTGTCCATTCACCCATATTCTACATAAGACTATTCCATTCAAATGGGATCAAAAATGTGAAGCTTTTTTGCAAATAAAAGAATATCTTATGAATCCTCTAGTACTAGTATCACCAACCAAAGGGAAACCATTGTTGCTCTATATCTCAGCGAAAAATGTATCATTAGAAGCTCTCCTAGCTCAACATGATTAAGAAGGAAAAGAAAGAGTATTGTATTACATCAGTAGAAAACTTGTTGGCTATGAACTGAATTTCTCCTCAATAGAGAAGACATGTCTAGCAGTTGTGTTTGCAACTCAGAAGCTGTGACATTATATGTTGACTCATTCTGTGAAACTAATAGCAAAGATAGATCCACTAAAGTATTTGTTGAGCAAGTCAACCTTGACAAGAAGACTAGCCAAATGGGTTATGATACTGAGTGAATTTGATATAGAGTATGTTGACCGAAAAGCTATCAAAGGACAAGTCATTTTTTATCAATTGGTTGAAGCCCCTATACAACATGACATGCCTTTGCACATTGAATTTCCTGATGCAGACATTCTGACAGTAAGTAAAAAAAATTGGGAATTGTACTTTGATGGTTCTTACACATGATATGGATCGGGCGCAAGAATCTTTTTCATCACATCTCAGGGACACACAATTTCGAAATCATATAGATTGTGGTTTCCATGCACCAACAATACTACAGAATATGAAGCAATGACTATTCGGTTCAAAATGTCCATTGAATGGAATGTCAAAGAATTACATGTCTATGCCGATTCACATCCTATCATTAACCAAATAAATGATGATTTCCAAACTAAGGATGACAAGCTTATGCCATACAAACAGCTGGTAGAGGAGTTTAAAGAACACTTTAAAGAAATATCATTCACCCAGATTCCAAGAAATGAGAATAAAGCAACAAATGCAATGGCTACAATAGCATCTCTCTTACAAAATCAAGAGAATCAACATCGTCACGAATTTATCGTGGAAGATATCTTAACCCCTACCATTCAATCCCAGCATATCTACCAAATTTTCCTTTTATCGGGAACCAGTCAATCCTTATACGGTCAAACTTATCAACACTTAAAAGAGAATATCCTTCATCTTGACCTATCCCGCAATCAGAAAAAGAATTTTATCCGTCAGTCCTCTCGCTATACTATTATTGCAAATATCCTATATAGGCGAGGTCTAGATGGTACTTTATTGAGATGTCTTTAACAAGAAGAATCTGAGAAAGTTCTTAATGAAGTTCATGCAGGTATTTGTGGCACACACTCAAGTGGCTTAACACTGGCTAAGAAACTTCTTCATATGGGTTACTATTGGCCTACTAAGGAGAGAGATTCATTCACATATGCTAGGAAATGCAAACAATGTCAGATCCATGGGAATCTCATTCATGCACCAGCACAAGAATTATATCCTATGGCAGGATCATGGCCATTTTCTCAATGGGGCCTTGATTTGGTAGGAAAGATAAATCCCTCATCTTCTAATGGACATAAGTTCATTCTGACTGCTACTAAATATTTCACTAAATGGATTGAAGCAGTGCCTCTAACAACAGTGACAGGAAAACAAATATCATCATTCATTTTGAATTATATAATCTAACGCTATGGAGTTCCTATGACCATTATCACTTATAATGGAAGACCATTTAAGAATCAAGGTGTGAAGGAGCTATGTGAACAATTTCATATCCAACATAGGTTTTCTACTCCATATTATCCACAGGGAAATGGTCAAGCTGAGGCATCAAACAAAACTATCTTAAAAATTTTAAAGAAAATAGTCAATGAAGCTGGAAAAGACTAGCACATTCAGCTGAATCTTGCTCTTTGGGCATACCGAACCAACATCCGCACTCCAATGGGGGAAACTCCATATTGTTTGGTCTATGGATTAGAAGCCATATTACCTATAGAAGTAGAGATACCCTCTCTACGATTATCCTTGAAAGGTCTTATACCAAAAAAAGAGGAACGAGTCTCTCGACTCCAAGAACTTGAATTGATTCAAGAACCATCATCAAAATGCAATAGATCATTTGAAAGTATATCAACAAAGAATGGCAAGAAGTTATAACCACAGAGTAAAGTCGTGCATTTTTCATATTGAAGATATAGTTCTAAGGGAGAATCCAAGAAATCAGCAAGATCGAGAAAAGAAGGGAAATTTTGAACCAAATTGGCTAGGACCTTTTGTCATAGTAGCAGCATATGGATCGAGAGCATACAAGTTATCTACCCCTGAAGGTGATTGGTTTGATGAACCTATCAATTCTATTCATCTCAAGAAATTCTATGCTTGAGATATAAAGTCCTGGAAAAAAATCAATAAAAAGCATTTAAAGTCTTGCAAAAAAATCAATAAAAAGCATATAAAGTCCTGAAGAAATCAGTAAAAATCAGAAAAGCAGAAAAAACCCTAAAAAAACATAAAACAGTTAAAAGAAATAAAAAAAGAAAAAGAGAGAGAAAAATGCAATAAATTTAGATGGTGAAAACCTGGTAAACATGTGCTATCTAAAAAGTAAGTTCCGCCATCTATGAGATCGCTTTGCGCACCTATTCACTCCATCCTATCCGCTTCTACCACATCTATCCACTCCATCATATCTTAGTTTATCCATTCCATCTTTCGCATCCATTGCTCTGAACCATTTAGCAAAAAATATGCAGCTTACGAATAGTTATCAATCTTTGACACACTTGTCGTAGTCACTATCTTAGATTTTATTAGAATCAACCAATCTGCATTTGTATCCCGCCATGGTTTGGACCTTGATCAATTCATATATCCATAATAAATTTTTGTTTCCGCTTGGGGCAAAATCCTAATTCCTTTTGCTAAGGTGATCTTTTGAATATTTGAAAATCCAAAACATTCAAAAAACTTGGAAAAACCAAAAATGCCTAGGGTTTTGAAATAGATAACGAGCAACAAAGCAATGAAGGTCAAGGCATTTCATGACAACTAAATCATGAAACTCGGAAATCGAAGTATCAATAAGCAAGTAATAAAGGATTATCAAAGATGATTCATCAAGATGATTATATCAGTTAATGACCATGAAAACATGTGAATGACATGCAAGATTCAGTGTTTATTTCTTGATTGTATTGCTAATCATGTACTCTATGCGACTCAAGGATGTCCATGACTAGAGAAGCTATGATGGGGCATGATTATTTTGTTTGATTGTTGTCTGTGGTTTATCTCTTATTAAGGTATGTACTTGTCTCAAGATATGATCGGCAAAAGATCAAGCAGGACGTTCTGAGTCATGCATGAAAGGGGATAATCCTTGTATGTTCTGCAAGCAATACTCAGGTCAACTTGACTCATTGTATCAAGTTGCTTGTATTAACTTGCTATATCAAAATCCATGTAAGAAATACTCAGGTCATCTTGGATCATTATGTCAAGTTGCTTGTATTTTCTTACATTTTAAAGCTCAATGATGAAATCGAGCACTGTTACAAGATAACATATGAAGAATGGTAGTATAATTTTTAGTTAGATCATTTTAGATTAGTTCATTATTCGTCTGCATTATAAGCATTCATTGCAAGTTGCATTATAAACATCTCATTTCATTCAGAAATCAATGGTCAACAAATAAAGATTGAGTATACTTGGACAAACAAAAAAACAAATTGCATTTGATCATTACAGGTGCATTCGTTTTTAGAATCATTTCAAAAATTGCATTTAGTTTGCATTCAATTAAGTGCATTTCATTAATCATATAGTAATCATCATTATTATTTGCATTAAGATCATTCTCATTTTAGTTCTATTTTAAGCTCATTTAGTTGCATCTTTACACTTAGATTCATTCATCGTTATTTGCATATACAATAAAACATTTGCATTTTCACATCAATTTCATTTGCATCCATGTGCATCAAAAACATATTGCATAATCATGCATTTGCATATAGATCACTGCATTTAGATCATTTCATTTACACATCATTTAAAGTTAGTAATCATTTTCAGTTGCATCCAAGGTTATCAAAATCAAAAATAAAAAATATTTATCATTACATCATATAGATCATAATCATAAGGAAAAGAAAAAAAAGAATCATCAATGCATATAGAACACCATCATATAGAATAACATGCATATAGAACATCATCATATATAATAATATGCATGATAAGCTATCGGGGCTTCTTACGACGAGCTGGTGACAAAGGCGAAGGACTTGTTGAAGAAAATTTTTGTGTAGTGCCTTCTCAGTTTCTTTGTTGTTGTTAGTTTTGTTGTCCTTTCTATTCATTGGTTTTTTGCCAGTCTTTTTGTATGCGGCTCTTAAGCTCTGATCTTTTTGGTGTCTTTTCTTAATATCTTATGTAAAGGTTTCGGGTCCTAAAAACCTGCTTTTTTAATTAATCAGAACGTGCATAATAAAGATCGTCATCATATAGAGTCCATGTCTACATATAGATAATCATAAAATAATAAAAGTCCAAGTATACAATGATATCAGATAAAAAATACAAGTGCCTCAAAGTCAAGTCACGGATGTCCTGTACCACTACCACCTGACTCTGTTTGTCTATGTGGCTATGGATGAGAAGATCCTCCAGATGCCTATCTCCCACGATCACCACTCCTCTGAGGAGGCCCCATGACTTCACCACTGCTAGTATCCATCAACACGGTGGTATGATAACTACCTGCTCTCTGGCTCTTTGTGACTAAATCCTCATATAGTCGTCGCCAACAGGAAGTCTCCTTCCCGGCCCAAACTAGTGCTCTAACAGTATCAGCTAAGAGAGTGCCCGATCCAACCTGTTGAATATGATCAAGAAGGCCCTGAGTATCCTATTGTCTCCTAACAGTTGTGTCTCTCTTTGTCCTGAGTATCATGTATTTGTGCTCTAAGATGATCTATCTGTGCTCTGAGACTATCCATGGTATCCTGCTCTGGCACATCGTGCTCTGGTACATCCTGCTCTGGTAAATCATGTTGTGGCACATGAACACCAATCCTCTCATCTCCACCTCCTTGTCCACCTGCTGGAATCTCAGTCCGAGTAGCTCTCAGAACCTGTCGTCTAATAAGTGGCACATGATCCTTTGGATCCTCATCCTCTCCACCATGAGCTGCAATAACCCTAGGGTCTAGCTGAATCTAACCAAAATCAATGCCTCTCCCGCAACCCCCATCCAGTCTAGTCATCCTACCTCCTCCTATCAACGGCAACCCTCTCGGTGACCTCATCCTTGCCCTGCCAGTATCCCTCCCAATCTGTCCAACATCTCTCCCACCCATAGGAAGCGGTCTCCCAATCCTACCAACTGGTCCAAACGGTCCTCCATGGACTCTCAATCGACCTCCTCTATGTCCGAGTCTCCTACCGCCACCACCTCCATCCCCACCCTCATCTCCACCTCTCATGGCCTCCTGAGTAGCTCTAAGCTCTCATCTCCGTCTCCGTCTCCTAAAATCTAGATCATCTGAATCGTCATCCTCATCTCCTGAGCTAGGAGGAGGATCTGTTGGATCAGTAATATGAGGAAATGGATGTGCCAATATGTACTAAGCATAATTTGCAGTAACCCTGGGATCAAGAATGTGC
The DNA here is from genome assembly GCF_030272615.1 of Cryptomeria japonica. Taxonomy (NCBI): domain Eukaryota; kingdom Viridiplantae; phylum Streptophyta; class Pinopsida; order Cupressales; family Cupressaceae; genus Cryptomeria; species Cryptomeria japonica. The sequence continues at coordinate 443,226,153 of NC_081412.1, read as the reverse complement.
AATCTCATATCATAAGCCACCCTATGAGTAGAAAGAAACTATGCACGAACAATCTCAAATGACAAAGAAGGTCCCCAATCTCGTCTATCTCTGTACTGTCGAGCATATATCGTGACACCAATAGGCATAGGATGAATGATACCGAATTGTCTAAGAATGTGACTCATCAACTGTCTCTCAACAATGTATGGAGTTCGCCCAATAAGATATCTACTCTGCATAATAAATGGTAATGTTTGTGCATCATCCATCCATGGCTCACAATCAACATATGGCCTCCAAGTAACACTGTCCAAGGAATCAAGAACCCAACGCCAATACTCCATCTTACCCAGCTTATGTTGAGTAAGGATACCTACATACAAATAAACATATGGTTGCCTCTCTCCACAAACTCTATGATGGATAGGTCGAGTGATAGCAATGTGCTCTCAGCACCAGATCTATAGAAGTGTACATCATGTCGATAGACTAGCACTCTCATCATAAACAACCTGATCAAGATCATGATATAAGTGAGCAAGCATACAAACACCCCACGCATATTGAGTCCGATGTTGCATCATGCTCCGAAGAATCTCACCCCAACCAACAGAAAAACCTCGAAATCTCCTATCTGGACAAATAAATCCCCCAATCAAACCTGCAAGAATCACAGGGAGAGTCTCGTAATACATAATCATATCCTCCCATCGGATCTCTCCTCTCTAGATTCTCTCATCACCAAATACGGCTCTGCAAGGCTCTGTCCCTACACGATCCTGAAAATCATACTGAATTAGCTCGCCAATCACTGGGATATGAAGAATCCTATACACATCCTCAAGGGTAACACTAATCTCACCTATGGGCAGGTGGAAAGTGTTATGCTCGCTATGCCATCTCTAGGCTAACGCTGTCAACAAATCCCTATTATGGGTAATATCAGACATGTATAACAGATGGCGTAATCCGCAGGCATCTATATGTCTCACCTCTGCCTAAGTAAGCTTTGGCACTAAGTGTCGCATTGCCGGGAATTTCTCCCGACAATGGAGAACATCAAGTTTCTCCTGTTTATCAAGAGAATTCGATCAATCATCACTCATTTATTTATCAAATCAAAGAGATTGCTAATCTATCATATCAATCTTTTCAAAATGAAGCAAATCAGGTTATCAAATCATTTTAAACCTATCAAACATGGTTTTCTATCAATCAATGAGTTCAATCAAAACTCTGTTATGCTCTTTCATCAAAAACTAAATTGGTTTCTTAGAGCTAATCTATCGAAACAAATCAAATCGATCTATCAAACAAAATCAATCAATCAATCACGTACCTATTCATCATAATTGCGTATCAAACACACCTAAATCTAATAAAAAAAGTGATTTTTGGCTATGAAATCTATCAAAAACATTCACCTAGAGCATATGTGCTAACCTTTTTAACAAAAGTGTTATCTTATTCAATGCAGACGCTAACCAAAGCATATGCGCTAACTGTTTTAACAAAAGCGATAACCCTATGAACATATGCGCGAAACAAAACTTTAGTGTCAAAAGTGCAAACACACAATGCAAAAGCGCTAACCTAAGCAAATGCACTAACATTTCTAACACATGCGCTACCAAAATGACCAAATGCGCTAACATTGCCAAATGCGCTAAAGCTAAATATAAATGCACTAAACCTAAATACAAAAGTGCTAACCAAAAACCGAAAATCGCAAAAAAATTCAAAAAATCCAAAAACCTACTAAAAAACATGAAAAAAAATTGTACGACAAGTTGAAAACAAAGCTCGGGATAAGATACATACCAGAAACCCATATTCGGGAGGTCGTTGATATCGTCGAATGCGCTCAAATCAATGGTTCTCCAAAGGAATCACCATTTCGCCACCTCACCAATACAATTTTCTTCACAAGCTGATAAGGATGAAAATGAAATTAAAATTAACCTTGGTTAATTTTATAATTACTATTTGAAAGGGTAATTAATTCTTTTCAATGGGGCAATTTAATTTGTTTTTTTACAAATGAATTTAATTGATGGAACTTTTCAATTATCATGAGATCAATCGTTCAAACTAAATTTTCAATAATTTCATGATCAATCTCCCGAGGGGGCACACAATCAAAAAATTTATCTCCATCAGGCGCGCTATCGAGACTTGATTTAATCTTTGAAACAATGTGGTCTCGACATCATTTCAAAGAGGGGAAAAATGTATACACATAAAAAAGGCTATAAGCGATTATATTTATTTAATAATTATATTAAATAGTTAATTTGAAAAGATTAATTTATTTAATTTACTTCGTGTCTTTCTATTAATTAATTTAATTGAAATATTGTATTAATTAATTCATCTATCCTATTCCTCTAATTAATTAAATATCTAATATTTAATTATTCTTCTGATTAATTAATTGAATATCTAAATATTTAATTATTGCCTTCAATCATTTGAATATCTAATGTTTAATGATTATTCTCCTATTCTATAGTCTCAAATATTAAATGATTTCTTAAATTATTTAATCTATTATCCAACTCACCTTCCATCTCAACTTCATCTTCCCTTTACCAACTCATCCATCATGTGGCTAAGGAAATTAATATTTCTTAAATATTAATTCATCATTTATCTTCAACTTCCAAACTTAATGAAATATTGTGTGCGTACACATATTTCATAACCTTCTTCTATATTCTCTCCAACATCCTATATCTTAGGAAGGACTTGAGTCCACTTGTCCTCTCATTCCTAAATTTTCTCCAACCATCCCTAGATTCCCTCAGTCAGCAACCCAGTCAAGGTGAGATGAGTGACACGTGTCTTCTTCTTCCCCCTTTCTCTCAACCTTCACCTTTGCTCATGGCCATCCAAATCTGCAGATCTGATCATAACCGTTGATTTGAGCCACGTCATCTTATCCTCTCAAGATCTATAAAAGCAGGAGCTTGAGTTGAGAGAGAGTTAGACTTCAAGTGAATTCGCAAGCCAATCATTTGTAAAAATTATGCATCTGTGAGTTTTAATCTTGAAGCAAATAGCATAATCATATAGCATAATCATTTAGCATAATCATTCAGCATTGCATATCATAGTATCAATTAACTGCTAGTTATCAGTCCATTCTTCATATGTCATCTTGGAAGCCATCAGTGCTTGTCTGAGAGCACACCGTCTGCAACCAAGAACAGTGGAGTTAGGACACAATGAGACTTAAACCATGAATGATCATGATACACATCCGAATAGCATGAATGATAGATCCAAACCAATTCCACAAACCATAGCATATCAGATCCTACCAGATCAATATCATAATCAACCACTCTACCAGAACCAACCAGAAACCGGTAAACAACCAAAACAACTGGTGTTGCCATCAATGACAAAACATCAACGCAACACATAATCAATTCCTCCAAATTGCCAACAATCTCCCCCTTTGGCATTGATGGCAACACTAGATGTGAAAAACATCCAAGTGCCAAGAAATGTCAAACAAGTCTCCCCCAATGGAAGGCAACCAACAATCTCTCACAAAATGATATAGCAATGAAATTCTGAACCAAACTCTCCCTTTAACTGATATTTTGTTAAGCTCTTTTTTTCACATATACCTCTCCCCCTTTGAAATCAATGCCAGAAATCTGACATAAACATCAAAGAAAAGTCATAAATCCTCTTCTTCTTACAACTGACTACCCCCCTGAGTAGTAGCACTACCACATCAATCAGAATAAATAGTATCTCTGATAATGCATACCGGGTTGATGCCAATCAACATCACTCAGGTCTCTATCGGAGGGGTAGAAACCCCCAACCTGTCTCTGAAGTACTCAAATTATTCTTTAGGCAAAGGTTTAGTGGAAATGTCTGCAATCTGCTCTTTAGTGTTCACATAAACTAGTCTGACTTTATTTGCTTCCACTTTTCCTTCAAAAAGTTATACTTGATAGATATGTGTTTTGTCTTAGAATGAAATACTGAATTCTTTGATATATCAATAGCAGCACAGTTATCAGAGTGAATAGCTACCGGTTCATTGCAATCCACCTTTATATTCTTCAACATTTACTTCATCCATAGAACATGTGTACAGTTAGTAGCAGCAACAACATACTTAGCTTCAGCAGTAGATAAAGAAGTGCATGACTGCTTCTTGTTGATCCATGAAACAAGTTTCTTTCCAAGAAAGAAAGCTCCACCAGATGTGCTCTTTCAGTCATCAACATCTCCAGCCCAATCTGCATCTATATATGCACATAATGTAAAGTCGTCATTTTTAGGATACTACAAGCCATATTCAGTTGTTCCCTGCAAATACCTGAAAATCCTTTTCACTGCACTCTCATGATTTTCTCTAGGATCACCATGATATCTTGATACAATACAAATTGCATTCACTAAATCCAGTCTAGTATGAGTCAAATATAACAAACCACCAATCATAGACTTGTACCTGGTAGGATTTATCGATGTAGATGCATCATTATTTTTCAATTTCTCACTTGTAACCATAGGAGTACTAACCGATTTACAATTTTCCATACCAAATTTATTCAACAGCTCTCTATCATACTTAGTTTGACTGATGAAAATACCTTTATCAGTTTGATTAATCTGCAAACCTAAGAAAAATCTCATTTCCCCAATCATAGACATCTCAAATTCATTCTTCATATTGTTAGAGAATTCCATACACAACTTATCTTCACCTCCAAAAATGATATCATCAACAAAGACTTCAATAATCAATGTCATCGTCAATGATCTTATAGAATAAATTACTATTAGCATTACCTTTAGTGAAATCAAGCTTCAAAAGATATTTATCCAGTCTTGCATACCAAACTCTAGGGGCTTGTTTCAGTCCATATAAAGCTTTCCTTAACCTGCAAACCATGTTTTTGTCATCTGAAAGTGAAAATCCATCAGGTTGCTCAATATAAACTTCATCTTCAAGATCTTCATTCAGAAATGCACACTTAACATCCATCTGATAAACCTTGTAATTCTTATGAGCAACATACGCAAGAAATAATCTCACAACTCCAATCCTAGCTACCAATGCAAAGGTTTCATCATAATCAATTCCTTCCTTCTAAGAATATCCTTTACAAACCAATCTAGCTTTATTCCTCACTACTTGTCCATCCTCATTCAATTTAATCATGAAAACCCATTTAATTCCAATAACATTCTTATTTGTAGGTTGGGGAACTAAAGTCTGTGTGTTATTCTTTTCTATTCGATTCAATTCTTCTTCCATGGCTTCCATTCAATATTCATCTTTACAAGCTTCAATTACTGATGTCGGTTCAACTTGATAAATAAAACATACCTCATCAGTTGCCAACCTTCTTCTTGTCATCACTCCTTTGCTTTTGTCTCCAATGATCTGATCTTCAGAATTATTCAACCTTACATACCTAGGAGTCTTTTGATTTTCTATTCCTCTGTCCTAATCTTCAGTTATTGTTGAATTTTCTGATACTGTCAGAGAAACTGGTTCAACATTATGTCTCGGTATAGGTGCTATCGGTTTAGTTATGATCATTTACACTGTCGGTTCTCTCTCATAAGTTCTGATTTGACTTATGTTCTGCTCATCCACTTTGACATTTGTGCTCTCCGCAATTCTCTACAATCTTTTGTAATAACATCTATATGTCTTACTTTCATTAGAATAACCAAGAAATATTCCTTCATCACATCCAGGATCAAACTTTCCAATGGAATTATCTCTTTTGATATAGCATTTACTTCCAAACATTCTGAAATACTTAATTGTCAGTGTATGACCAAACCATAACTCATAAGGTGTCTTAACGGAATCTCCTTTGATATGAACTCTGTTGAATGTACATATCGTCGTACTTATAGCTTCTCTGCAGTAGATATGAGGTAGATTAGCTTCCATCATCATGGTTCTAGATGCATCCAAGATAGTTATGTTCTTCATTTCCACAACTCCATTCTGTTGAGGTGTCTGGGGTGTAGACAATTGTCTCCTTATCTCATTCTTCTCACAATAGTTGTTAAATTCACCGGATGTGATTTTTCCACTTTTATCTGACCTTAAACATTTAATCTTCAATCATGTCTCTATCTCAACTTTATCTTTAAAGATTTTAAACTTTGCAAATGCTTTAGACTTCTCCCTTAAAAAAGTAACCCACAATATTCTAGAATAATCATCAATGATTAACATGAAATATCTATCACCCTAAAAACTTTTAATTCTAGCAGAACCACACAAATCAGTATGAATAAGATCAAGAACATCATTAGATTTGTCTTGTATACTCTTAAAAGAAATTCTGACTTGCTTTCTCATTTGACATTCCTTACATATCGGATTATAGGCTTTTACAAACTTAGGTATATCTCTAACTGCCTTAGTAGAACTGATCTTCACAATGCAATCAAAATTCACATGACACAACCTCTTATGCCATAGCCAACTCTCATCAATTTGTGCAATCAAACATGTCTTCTCACCAGAGTTCAAATGAAAGATATTACCTTTAGTTTGTGTACCGGTTGCAATTTCCACTCTAGATCTGTTAATAATCTTGCATTTTCCATCCTTGAACTGTAACTGAAATCCCTTATCCACCAATTGTCCTACACTCAAAAGATTATGCCTTAAACCTTCAACATAATAAACATTATCAGTAAGAACAATTATATTGTTCCTTTTCCCTTGATCATGCATACTTTGTCATCTCCAAATCTAACCAGACCACCGTCAATTTTTTGCATAGATAAGAACTTCATTTTATCTCCAGTCATATGATGTGAACATCCACTGTCAATTACCCAATCATCCTTGTCTTCAATTTTAGCAGCAAGAGCCTTCTCTTCAAGTACCAAGTCATCTTCCTTGATAGACAAAAATACCCATTCCTTTCTATTACCGGATCCACTAACTAAATCTTGTGTCAGTTCATCATCAAAATCAGTCACACCTTCCTCATCCACATAGTAGCATTATTTGTCTTGGTTTTTCATATACTTATGCTTGTTCTGATAATCATGGTTAGGCCTAAAAGATCTTCTAGTTCTTTCTTCAAATCTTGAATTCCTTTCAGGACATCTAGATGCAAAATGACCTATCTTATTACATGCAAAGCATTTAAAAGATGAATTTCCTTCATACTTACTTCATGTCGGTCCTTTAGGTACTCTTCTAGCAAATAAGGCTTCAAGTTGCTCAAACTCCTCATCTTCTTTCTTCATATCCTCTAGTTCCTTCACATATAAAGCTTTCCAATCACTTTTGTCGGTAGATAATGTATATGCATGAAAATCAGGTTTAGATTTAACAGCTCCAGAAGGTCCAAATTTCTCAAGCTCAAAAGCAGATAATTTCCCAACCAAGGTATCCCTATTAACAGAGGTGTTTGCCATAGTTCTCAACTCATTAATTACAGTAGCCTTCATCTTATAAACTGGTGGCAAAGCTCTCGGTACTTTAGAAACTATTTCATCTTCACTCAGAAATCCACCACAACATTGAATTCTCAAAACAATCTCATTAACTCTCTCCATAAAAGCAGTAATCCTTTCATCTTCTTCCATTTTCAGGTTCTCATACCTCACTTGATAACCATCAAGTTTAGCCATTTTAACAGTAGGGTCACCTTCATTCAAAGTCTCCAATTTGTCCCATATAGCCTTTGTAGTTGATTTGTTGGTTAGTCCCATTATTTGTTGATCAGAAAGTGCACACAAAAGGGCTTCTCTAGCTCTTTATCTAGACCTATCAGAGGAGGATTGTCAAATGCCGGATTAAATGATGTAACACCATTCTCAGTGATCTCCCAAATTTCCTTTCCAAGACATCTTAGATGAGTCTCCATCTGAATCTTCCATACCCTGTAATTTGTTCTATCAAGCCTAAGAATTTCTCTCCAGAAAACAGTTACAGATGAACTAGATGAACTTGAACTGCTAGATGCCATAGGATCTTCGTCAAGTGGTTAAGCTTCTGCAGAGAGGACCAAGCTCAAATACCAATTGTTAGACAACTCAAATAAACAAAGGACAACTAAGAGGGGAGGTGAATCAGTTGTCACCGGATTATAAAACTTTAAGCATTTAAATCCTTATTACCAGAACACATAAACTTAATATCGGAATGCATAAACCAAATACCGGAATGACTGATAAAGCATTTAAACATAAACATAAATCACAGAACAGTTACCATCCATCCATAACACATGACACCAAGATTTGTACGTGGAAAACCCGATAAAGGAAAAAACCACGATGGTAAGCCTACCCACAATCAGATAATACTTCTATAGTAAATATGTGAATACAATATGAGGGGCTGCACATGCAGGAAGGCCAACAGCCTAGAGCACACTGCTCATCACAAAAAGGAGCCTCATTGACTACAAAAACATCGGACTACAATTCGAAAAGAAGAGTGAACTACAAGTATAGAATCTCCTATGCCTAAGTATAGTTCCGGTTAAGCTCAATACCAGAGGCCTTAAACCTCTCTTACAAACCCAATTCGATCACCTATGATCGACCAAACTTCCTGCATATGGTTACAACATTATTCGCACATAGATCATCCCATAACCTTTTTCTATCAACCCATGATCTACAAAGAGATCTTACATCATATTTATACCAACCCGAGACCTAAACAATTAGGTCGACTACCTAAAAGATAATACAATAAGTTCACAACATAAACCCACAATCCAATGATCAACCAAGTTAGCTTAGGCCGAAAACAATGTAAAACCAATCATTAAATCCGGCCAATAACGCATCAAGAACATCCTCCAACACGTTACAGAAACCGGTCCATAACTTAGATAACATCCGACCCAAAATAGGTCGCCATAAACCAAATCCAACATCACCGATTAACTGGAACACGAACATGATAACTAACAGCATCCTGAAAGCCATCTAGAAGCCTCACCAACCCCCTTATCACTTGCATCAAAAGACCTTCAACAAAGTTATGCCGCCAAAACCCTTACCAGTGACCAAAAGGCTTACTAGAACAAATGATAGCTCTTGAGTCATCAAATCCCGAACCAACTGATCATGATACACACCTGAATAGCATGAATGACAGATCCAAACCAATTCCACAAACCATAGCATATCGGATCTGACTGGATCAATATCATAATCAACCACTGTACCATAACCAACTGGTAAACAACCAAAACAACAGGTGTTGTCATCAATGACAAAACATCACTGCAACACATAATCAATTACTCTAAATTGCCAACAATAATGTCCATGGATGTTTGCCATGTATTACTTGGAAGACCGTAGAAATTTGACAGGAAAGTGGTGCATAATGGAAGGGAGAACACCTATACAATTGAGAAAGATGGAGCAAAACATACCTTGGTGCCTATGAAGGAGCAAGAAGCAGAGAGCAGCAATAGTAGCAGCAATAAGGTAATGTTGATAAGTAGTACGGAATTCATCCATGAAATAAAAAATAAAGAAGTAGGATTTGCTTTGGTTCTTAAGCCTAGGCATATGTTAACCACCATCAAACTTGATGATTTTCCTCCTGAAGTGCAATGCATTTTGAATGAACATTTAGCTATTATTGCATTTGATTTGCCCAGTGAGTTGCCACCTATGAGAAGAATTAGCCACCATATGGACTTGATTCCAGGAGCTAACCTTCCAAACAAGGCAACCTATAGGTTGACACCTATGGAAAATGAAGAGATAAGGAAGCAAGTGGATGACCTTTTGAAGAAGGGATTGACAAGGGAAAGCCTAAGTCCTTATGTTGTTCCTACAGTAGTTGTACCAAAGAAAAGAGGGGAACGGTGTATGTGCACTGATTCAGGTGCTATTACTAAGATTACCATAAGATATATGTTTCCCATTCCTAGAATTGAAGACTTAATAGATTGTTTGAGTGGTTCTATGTATTTTTTTAAGATGGACTTGAAGAGTGGCTATCACCAAATAAGAATCAGATCGGGTGATGAATGGAAGACAACCTTTAAGACTAGTGATGGTTTGTATCAATGGTTGGTTATGCCTCTTGGTTTGTTTAATGCACCCAACAATTTTATGAGACTAATGAATGAGGTTTTGAAACCATTCCTTGGTAAATTTGTGATTGTATATTTGGATGACATTTTGGTGTTTAGCAAGTCCAAAGAGGAGCATATAAAGCATTTGAGACAAGTTTTGAGGAGGCCACATGAAGAAAAATTGCAAATTAATTTGAAAAAGTGTGTGTTTATGTAGACCGACATGATCTACTTGGGTTTTGTGGTGTCCAAAGATGGGCTAAAGACGGATAAGGAAAAGGTTCAGGGCATCATTGATTGGCCAACACCTAGAAGAATAATGGAGGTAAGAAGTTTTCATGGTCGTTCTAGTTTTTATAGAAAGTTTATAAGAAATTTCAGTCATGTAGTGGTACCTATTCTAGAGACTATTAAGGGAAATAAAAGACCATTTGTTTGAACTAAAGAGGCTGAAGATAATTTGAGATTTGTTAAGAAAAAGGTAAGTGAGTAGCCCATTCTTGCTTTGCCTGATTTTGACAAAGTGTTTCAAGTGGAGCATGATGCAAGTGGATTGGCTATTGGGCCAGTCCTAAGTCAAGAAGGTAAACCTGTAGCATAATTTAGTGAGAAACTAAATGAGGTTAAAAAGAAGTATTCTTCTTATGACTTGGAATGTTATGCAAAACACTAGGCACAACACTAGTGAGATGTATTCTTGGCAAAACACTAGGCACGTGGGATTTAGCTTTGGCTCAAGCTAAGTTTGCATTAATGATTCTCATAATCGCAATGCTGGTTTTAGTACATTATATGTTGTCTATGGTATACATCCAAGGGGGGTGTTTGAATTCCAAGATCTTGGTGGTTTGGAAAGGCATAGTGCACTAGGTGAAGATTTTGATAAAATCATGCATGATCTCCATGAAGAGGTCAAAATGAATATTGAATCTAGCAATCAACAATATAAACAACATGCTGATCAAAAGCAAAGGGAACTTCATTTTAAGGTTGCAGACCTTGTCTTGTCTCATCTGAGGAAGGAATGGTTTCCTGGTAGTATCTACAACAAACTTCAGATGAAGAAAGTGGGTCCTTGTAAGGTTCTTAGAAAATTCTCTGCCAATGCATATGAAATAGCTCTATCTACAGATTTGGGCATCTCTCCTATCTTTAATGTGGCAGATCTCTATCCATATAGGGGTGATGTACAAGATGTTGTTGTTGAGATAGAGAAACCAGTCAATATAGAACAGCAGGGGACTCCTTCCACTCCGTCCATAATAGAATGCATTCTTGATACACAATGGGTGAAGAAGACCCGGGAGAAGGAATACTTCAAATATCTAGTTAAGTGGCAACATCGACTAGTAGAGGATTCTTCTTGGCTCATTGAACCAGAGATCATTAAATTGGGTCATACTATTGTTGATCTCATGAGCAAGAGCTCATGATCTTTTCTCTACCCGAGGAGCTTGATGCAGGGGCATTTACTCCTTCCACGGGTTTTTGTTTGATGTTTCATTTTTTTTCTAGTTGGGTTTTTAGTTGCATTTTGTTTTTTGTTTTTTCTTCTTGTCATAGGTTTGTGGAAGACGGCCCTTGTTTCTATTCCTAACTTAACTATGACAGGAAGATTTATTCACTTTCGAATTCTAAGTCTCGAATACCAATCGACAATTGCACATCGAGGGTAATCGGTTGCCTAGGCCATGTTGGCAGCCATTATCCAACTGATCCTAATGCCTCTCTATTTAACAAGCGACAATGGGTGTATTGGGGGTTGGATTGGTCGTGTGAGAAGAGAGACAGTCGAAGAGCAGAATAACATGAGAAGTGCAAATCGACTGGAAGCCTGATCTGAAGGATCATTGGGCCTATGAAGGGATTGACCAAGCAATCAACAAGGAGTTTTGTTTTTGTAGTTGTGAGAGACCAATTTCAATTAAAATATGTAAACCTTGTAATAAGTGGGAATCAAAAAAGCATTTAAATCTCCATTGTTTTGTTGTGCATATGATGGATACCAGAACATGCACTATTGATTCTCTGTCATATTTGTAGCAAACTGTTTATGTTATTTCTTCTTGGCTAATACTTAAACTTCATGTTATTAATTCCTTGTCAATTGCTTGTAGTTTTTGTGTTTGTTATATTGAATTACTGATCAACAAGGCATGTCATCATTTCTAAGCATGGCACAGAAAAAAATGCATAAAAGTAACAAAATTTTGAACATGATCTTAACATATCACATCAAAAATTCATTGAGGAGATATGATTTCCCCCTAAATCAATCAAATTCGTTGCCAATTTGAAATTTTCAATTTTATTTTTATCAAGGATAAATAATAAAATATCTCAAGATTGCATTGATCAATGCTTGATTTTCCACTTTTTTCGTGAAATTGCAAAAAAGTCAAAACATACCCTTTCGATTCTATGGCAAAAAGACAACCCTATTATAATATATAAAGTCAGATTCACATTTCCTAAGTTTTGGAAAAAAAAATTGCCATAGTAAGAGCACAAAATGAATAAGTTTTAGATTTCCTAATATATAACTTAATACACTATAATTGCATAATAATCACTCTACAATGGGATTCATACGCTACCTTAAGGGTAAGCATAGCATTCATAACCCAAAGGAGTACAAAATCATGGGAAAATAAGAGGATTACCTCAAGTTCGAAGTTCACACAATTTTCAAATTTCTTCAATTCAATCAAATTTACTGGTTAATTCACACACAATGCAAATACACCTTGTCGTTCTCCCTCTGATCCCAATTATAAGTTCACATAATCCAAAAGCAAGAAAATCCCACCAACTTTCAAATTTTAATTGGAAGAGTTTTTGAGAGAAAATTCTTCCATGAAATTGCCAAGTCTTTTTCCTTTATGTACTTTTTCTATTTCTCATATTTTTTGTTTTCACTTTCTTTGTATTTTTCTAACAAAAAAAATCTAATAATGCATTTCATGAGAAATCAAAATACTAAGTCATTTCCTTGTAAAATTTAACTGAAACAATTTAAATTAATTCAATGGCATATTTTCCAAATCCAACAAATTCATATCTTAGCATTATTTTTCCTTTTCTCAATTTCCAATCTTAAATAAGACATTTCAACCAATTAGAGTGCAATGATTAATTCATCTAACAAAATTTACGTGAAAATGGAAACTAAGCCAACCACTCAATTAAAATCACACAAATACAAATAACCCATAACACAAATAAACTTCAAAAAATTGCATTGGTTTAGATATGAATTTACATAGAGTCATGCATGACTCATCTATATACACAAGCCAAATGTGATACCTCCAAAAAAACCACCAGTAGAGAAATAACGCAAACTTGTACACTTAGGTGGAGAAAAACCCTATATCTACATTTTTAAGTCATGAGTTAAGTACACTTGGAGCATATATAATCGTCAAAACAATGCATAATAACCCAATGAGGGTCCATCATCATATCAACCATAAAATTAGTGCATCAAAGTTTTCACACAATCATTAGAAATTTTACTCATGAACGTGTATAAATATGTATATATTTATATATCCTCAAAGATAAAGTAAAGCGGAGCCACTATCAATTCTAACCATAAAGATATCACATGCATCTCACAATATCCAATCTAATCTAGATGTCAGTACAAAATAACTTGACAAGAACACCTCAATGCAAAATAATGAAGTATAATGATTATTAGGTATACATCTAGGATCACACAATATCCAAAATCAAATGATAGATGCATTACATCCTTCCCTCCTAGGAATAGGCTTACTCTTGGAAGATTGCAAAAAGATGGGGATATATAAATCTCAATTGCATTGCATCCTCCCAAGTAGTTGAATTCTCGTCGAATGGGCTTTACAATATCCTTATGTGGTCTATCCCTCATCCTTTAAGGGCCAACCTCCAACATAGAAAAATATGGACAAGCTCCAAAGCAAACAGCTTTCCCTCCTCAACCTGCAAGACACCCCAATCAAGAAAATGGGTCACATCTAGAATATATTGCTTGAGAGATAAAACATGGAACACATCATGCACAAGAAGTTGCGAGCCAATAGGCAACTGGACCAATTTTCTCAATTATCTCAAAAGGCCCAATAAAATAAGATGCTAGCTTAGAACCTTTTCCATAATAGATTGGGCTCTTGTACAGTTGATATCTCAAGAATACACAATCATCTACTAAAAAATGTACATCCAATATCTTGGCATCAACATACCTTTTTTGATGATTTAAACACTTAGCACTTGCTCCATAATTCAAACTATCTTCTACTCCATATCATTAAGCATATCAAGGCCTAAAATAACATAGCCCTCCAACCTATCCCAACTTAATGAGGTCTAAAAAGGTTGGAGATACAACGCCTAAAATGTTCTCATGCCAAGAGAACTATGGTACCCATTATTGTAGGAAAACTCAACAAGGTACTAATAGTTCTTTCAAGTAGACTATTGGTCCATAATATGCATGTGAAGCACGTCCTCAATCACCTAGTTCACTCTCTTTGTCTAACCATCTATTTTAGGATAGCAAGTGGAATTAAAATTAATCTAAGTGCCTAAAGAATGTTGCAATGATGTCCATACATAGAAGTGAACACTAGATCATGATTTGACAAGGTACTACGTGCACACATGTGTTATCCTCCATAAATGCATGTGCCATAGGTGCAACATTATATTGCAATCGCATAGGTGAAAAATTAAAAAAAAATTGGTCAAATTGTCCACTATCACCATGATGGTATCATGAAGATGTGAGGACATAGGTAAACAAACAATTAAATCTAAGGAAATTGTCTCATTTCAACTCAAGGATAGTGCTTAGTCACAAGACCCCTGCTAGATGCTAATACTCCACCTTCACCCTGGAATACTCTTGAAATCTAGCCAAAAAATCATCAACGCCGCATCTAATCCCTACCCATGGAAACAATTGTGTAAGATTAGCATGCATCTTCTTCACACCAAGATGCATTACATACAAGGAATGATGCACCTAAAACAACACAATCGTGTAAAGATCTCAAAAAATTGGAAAATAAATATGACCAAGATGCCAAAAACAATTTATTTGAGAACTCAGGAATAGCCCCAAAAACCTACCCATGATGGCTCTTTGGGAATCTATCTTTAATAGACAATTACTTTTAGACATCTAATAGACATTATTATTTCTAGATATCCAATAGACATACTAATGGTTTAGAATTTGACAAATTCATGTCAATTAGTAATGTCTATTGGAGGTCTAGAAATAATAATGTCTTCAACCTATGACAAAGAATCGTGTGTTTGTCAAAGCTCTAACCTAGGTTTTGAACTCATTAAGAGGAGTTGATGGACAAGGGAATTATGGCTTCATACTTTTAAATGAACAATATTTTGCTACATATTCGAACATGATAGGTGTCAAATGAAAATTGCATGACCCATTTCAACCCACCTCTATCTACTTGTCATTATTGCAAATCAATGTCTCACTTACCTAAAGAGCACACAATTATACTGAGAAGGGGGGTGAATCAGTATAATGAAAATTTTCAATTCAATATTTTATATGATAGAATCAATCACTAAAAATAATTTTGCATATGAACGCAATAACACAAAGATTTAAGTGGAAACCCAATGCGAGAGAAAACCACTGAAAATGAATGCTATATATTTATGTTCTTTTACGAATTTTGTGAGTGCCAACCTACTGGAAGCACCAACCCCCAAACTCGGTTTTGTGAGCACCAACCCACTGGAAGCACCAACCCCCGAACTCTGTTTTGTGAGCACCAACCCACTGGAAGCACCAACCCCCGAACTCCTTTTTGTGAGCACCAACCCACTGGAAGCACGAACTCTCTCTGCTGAAATTGTGAGCACCAACTCACTCTTCACAAATCTAATTTTCCATCTTGAACATGTTGTTGTATCAATGGATGATGGACAATAATAACACTCTTTAAATCTGCATACACATCTTCATACAAATATGTCATAATTTCTTTCTTAAATCTGCCTTACTCTTCATTTCAAATATGCATGTGCTAAGTTTATATATCTGCTATTATATTCTAAACTTGTGCTCTTTTAGGACTGATTGTTCATGTTTCTCTTTGCACACCTCTTACTTCACCTACGTGAGGTATACTTTCAAAAATCCACAGTTTTATACAAAGTAAATATATCCAGCATATCAACATCCTTCTCAAAGCATTTTTAAAAATTCATATATATATGTGTGCTAGTTCCACCAATTGCAAACCAACATGACTTTTAGTTTGAAAAGTCATATCCTTCAATATTTCAATAACTTTTTTTTGTTAAATTCTATTAATAAACTTTTTACGAGAGTATTGGTTTGCCAAACACTTTTGTTTATATTAATAAACTCTTATGCCACTATACCTTAGACAATACTTTTCATAATAAACAAACCACCGAACTTAATGAAGCCCAATAATATGTATTGTAAAAATAAGGTATGTAATTTATTTACGATATTATTTTCTCCCAACCAGTATTAAGTTCGTTCCGCAAAACACAAAGTTTAATAATTTTTGCTGTCGAGATTTATTTTTCACTTTTAATTTTGCCGCTCCATATCTATCTCTGCTTTAATTAATTTAAAGTGTACCACCGATAATATTGTTCAATATATTAACGCTCATGAGGTGTCGTAAAAAATACTTGGTTAATACATTTGCCATCAAAACATTTTTTCGCTTTAATAAACTTGCCCCTATATTAATATATTTGTCGATAATTATAAAGTCCTTCCATATTATATATCGGGTAATAAATATATCGGATTATTTATAAAGTCTTTCCATTAGTAGTTTTCATTTGATTTCTATTTTTGCCTTCAGATAATGATATAGATACGAACCATGCTCACTGTAATCTTCTGCTTCATCGTGTTGATTTGCTAGGAAACTTCCAAACCAACACCCGACTCTCGGATATATTTTAGATACTTTCATTCTTTATGTGATGTCATTTTAGATGCTTCCTGATTTCAATTAATTTGACATCAATGACAATACTTGCATCAATCTCCCCCTTTGTCATTGATGGCAACCTTATAATCCAAATTGCTCCCCCTCAAACCAACACTCCCCCTATCTCCAATTTCTCCCCCTTTGACATCAATGGCAAGGTATTTTCTGTTGTTTGTAACCTGCCCCTTTTTAATGTATGCTTCATACGAAGTGCTTACTTAGAGGATGAGAGTGATATTACTCCCAATTTATCCCTTAGGTACTCAAAAGTCTCTTTTGGAAGAGGCTTTGTAAAGATATCTGCTAATTGTTCCTGTGTTGGAACATATTCCAACTTTACTTGCTGCTCAAGAACCTGGTCTCTTAAGAAATGAATTTTGATAGGGATGTGTTTTGTCCTGGAGTGCATCACTGGATTCTTTGACATACTGATTGCACTTGTATTATCACAATAGATAGAGATAGGATGATCATACTCAATCTTAACATCTTGCAAGGTTTGTTTCATCCACAATACTTGCGTAAAACATGTTGTTGTTGCAATGTACTCTGCCTCTGCGGTAGATAGAGCTATTGAAGCCTGTTTTTTGCTCAACCAGGATACAAGGTTGTTGCCAAGGAAAAAGACTCCTCCACTGGTGCTTTTGCTATCATCCTTGTCACCTGCCCAATCAACATATGTGTATGCTTTGAGAGTGAAATCATCACATTTTGGGTACCACAATCCAAAATTCATTGTACCCTTCAAATACTTGAAGATTCTTTTAACTACCTGTGCATGTGTTTCCTTTGGTGATGCTTGATATCATGTTGCTACACCAACAACTTGCATTATATCAAGTCTAGTAGTTGTTACATATAAGAGACTTCCAATCATGGATCTATATTGAGTCTGACTCACATCAGGGGATTCATCATTTTTACTAAGTTTGCAACCAGTGACCATAGGAGTACTAACAGGATGGCAATCCTCCATTCTGAATTTCTTCAACATCTTCGTAACATACTTAGTCTGTGAGAGAAATATCTCTTCATTTGATTGTGAAATCTACAATCCCAAGAAGAAAGAAAGTTCTCCAAGCATAGACATCTCGAATTCTTTTTGCATGTTAGAAGCAAATTCTTCACACATTTGATTCTTACTACCACCAAAAATGATATCATCTACATAAACAACTACAATCAGCAAATGATTACCTTCACATCTGAAGTACAAATTACTGTCTGTTGCTCCTCTTTTAAACCCTTGTGTTTGAAGGTAGTTGTCTAATCTGGAGTACCATGCTCTAGGGGCTTGTTTGAGACCATAGAGTGCCTTCTTTAATCTGCATACATAATCTTCCTCTTCTGACAGGATAAATCCTTCAGGTTGTTCAATATACACTTCCTCTTCTAAATCGCCATTTAGAAAGGCTGATTTCACATCCATTTGATAGACTTTGAAACCCTTATGACTTGCAAGAGCTAGAAGCATTCTGATAGCTTCCAATCTAGCAATTGGGGCAAATGTTTCTTCAAAATCGACTCCCTCCTCTTGTGCATAACCCTTACACACAAGCCTTGCCTTATTTCTTGTAATTTCACCATCCTCATTCATTTTATTGCGCAAAAACCACTTGGTCCCAATGACATTTTTGTTTGAGGGTCTTGGAACAAGCTCCCATGTGTGATTTCTTTCAATTTGGTCCAACTCCTCATTCATAGCATTTACCCAATACTTGTCTTCACTAGCTTCATCAAAATTCTTTGGTTCTATCTTAGAAAGTAGACAGAAATGAGCATGTTCTGTGGTGGTAGCTAGTCTCCTCCTTGTCTGAATGTTTGTATCCAACTCTCCAATAACCAAGCTTTCTGGATGATTTTTCTGAACAAACTTTGATGGAGTTTTTGATGGTGTTTTTAAAGGTGTCTTTGATGGTGATTTTGATGGAGTTTCAAAACTTTCTTGTTCCTCATTTTCACTTTCTTCTTTTAATTCTTCTTCATCACTTTGTTCCTTAGGATGATCTTTTATAGCTTTCTCAAATTGCTTTCCTTCATCTATCTTCACATTAGCACTTTTCACTATCTTGTGAAGTCTTTTATTGTAGCATTTATAAGCTTTGCTTCTGCTGGAATATCCAAGAAAGATTCATTCATCTGATCGGGCATCAAACTTTCCCAAGTCCTCTTCATCTCTTCTAATGTAGCAAGTGCTGCCAAAAATTCTAAAATAATCAATAGTTGCAACCCTTCCTTTCCATAGTTCGTATGGTGTCTTGTCGTTGTTTACCCTTATTTGCGCTCTATTCAATATGTACACTGTTGTGTGAACTGCTTCTTTCCAAAAAGTGTCTGCAATCTTTGATTCATTCAACATAGCTCTTGCCATTTTTCGAACCGTCCTATTCTTCCTTTCAACAACTCCATTTTGTTGTGGAGTTATTGTTGCTGAAAGTTGTCTTCTTATTCCATGTTTTGTGCAAAAATCTTCAAACTCATTTAAAGTGAATTCCCCTCCTCAGTCTGATCTAAGACACTTAATTTTGACATCCATCTCATTTTCAACTAACTCTTTGAAGGCCTTAAATTTTGCAAGAGCTTCAAATTTTTCTTTTAGAAAGGCGACCCAAGTCATCCTAGAGTAATCGTCTATGAGTAGCATAAAATACCTTTCCCCTTGCAAACTTTTTGTTCTGGTTGGTCCGCATAAGTCTGTATGTGTCAGCTCTAGAGGCTTTGAAGACAAGTATTCTTTGGATTTAAAACTTACTCGAGTTTGTTTCCCAAATTGGCATTGTTTGCAAATGACATTAGATGGTTTTGTAATTCTAGGCATATCCCTTACTACTTCCTTTTTGCTATCTTGACAAGATTGTCAAAGTTAAGGTGGCCTAGCCTTTTGTGCCATAGCCAGTTTTCATCCTCTTGAACAAAATTACATGTTTCTTCATTTATTTCATTTAGAATATATAAATTATTTGCAATTCTATGGGCATTTGCAATGATTCTTCCATTCTTTTTAATCTCACATCCCTTAGACAAAAATGTCACACTATGTCCTTGATCACAAAGTTGGCTAACACTTAATAAATTTTCTTTTAAGCCTTTGACATATAGCACATTCTCAGTTTTAGTCTTTCCATAATCTAAACTAAGTGTTCCTTTACCTTTTATTTCTCTTTTGTGTTATCACCAAACCTTATTGATCCTTCATATGTTGGTTCAAAAGAGATGAATTTGTTTTTGTCCCCTGTCATGTGCCTTTAGCATCCGCTGTCTACATACCATCTATCCTTCTTGTTCTTTGCATAAAGAGCTATTTGAACAAATAAGGATTCTTTCTCTTCTTGTTGTTTTTTCTTCGAAGTCCTTCTAGATTTTTCCTCCCTTTTGATAGGTACATCTCCCTTTCTTGGTAAACTAGGGAAGATAGTTCGGCAGAATCTAGCTGTGTGTCCAAAATTGTGACACTTATAACATATTACATCATAATTCATTAGAGGAGAATGAATTATATTTCTTTGGAGTGAAGTTGGAAATATTTCTAGTATGACTTCTACAATCAATTGCTTTATGACCAAACTTATAGCATGAAAAACAATGTCCTTTGAATGGATAATAATTATTAGTTACATGTGATTTCTTTATGTGAGATGTTTTCAACATATTTGTGGGAGGATGAGATTTTTGAGCATCATTCTTCCTTCTTTTGTTTTCTACTGTCTTCCATGAATCATCCAAAGTTTTTGACTTAGTAGCATTTTTTGTTTGATCCTCTTCATGACCTAGACCTGATTTAATGAACGTAGGTCTTTGTGCCTTAAGAAGTCGATCCATTTTCTTGGTGCTGTCTTCAAATTTTTTAAGTTTCCCCAAGTCTTGTTTTAAGGAGACAATTTCTAATTTTAATTTGTTGCATCCTTCCTCTTTTCTTTTAAGCTGATCCCTTATTTCCTTTTCATTCTTCTTTGCTTCCTCCAAGTGTATTTTTAAGTCTTCCATGAGCTTGCTTGATTCTTGTAATTTTGTCTTATATTTTGAGACCCTTCCTTTTAGCTTTTCATTTTGTTTATATGCATAATGTAACTCTTCTTCAAGATCTACATCTTCTTCATCACATATAGCCTCTTGTCCTTCTTCCTTCTCATCTTCATCATCTTCAACTTTCATTGCCATAAAAAGAATCTCTTCTCCATCACTGTTGGACATATCTTCAGAACTTTCCTCCGATGAACTGGAACTTTGCTTAGAGTAGAAGCTTTTCTTATGTTTTGTGTAGTTCTTCTTGAAGTATTTATTTCATTTCTTCTTTGAATAGCTTTTCTTCTCCTCTTCACTGCTATCACTTTCATTTTGAGGACACTTTGAAAAATAATGCCCAACCTTGCCATAATTGAAACATTTGAAAGAGAATTTGCCTTTGTATTTGCCTTTGCCCTTTTTGAACTTTCTCATGAAGTAAGCTTCAGCCTCATCTGATTCACTGCTTGTACTCTCTTTTGGTGTATGATTTTTGTTATTGCCCTTCTTTGATGCTTTGAAAGATACCTCCTTTTGTGATGGTTTGTCTTCTCTCCTCATTTCATAAGTTGTGAGGATTCCAAACAATTCATCTTTTGTTAATGTTTTTAAATCCTTCATTTCTTCTGTTGATGATATCTTAGGATCAAATTTCATTGTCAATGTTCTCAACAACTTTTGAACGAAAGGTGTGTCTTCAACTTCTTCTCCTAATGTTGTGATTGCATTTACGATTTCATCTACACACAAAAAGTAGGTGGTGATATCTTCATCTTCCTTCATTTTAAGGCTTTCAAATTTCATTCTAAGTGATTGAAGCTTGGCCTCTCTTACCTTTTCATCCCCTTCATAGATACTTTTCAGTTTGTTCCATATCTCTTTTGCTGATTTGCAATGCATGACTTTTGTAAATTCAGAATCAGCCAGGTTGCATAGGAGAGCATGTTTTGCTTTGGCATTATTCTCACCTTTCCTCTTTCCTGTTGCATCAGTCGGAGGAGTTGATGGAGGTGTGTATCCATCTACCACGGATTGCCAAACATCATAACCAAGTGCGTTCAAATAGGCTTTCATCTTGATACTCCAAAATGCATAATTTGTCCCATCGAAAATTGGATTTCTAATTGCATAGTTATCTACCATTGTGCTCTTTTGAGGATCTACCTTCAAGTTGTAAGGCTATCTCCGAAGGAACCTGCTCTGATACCAATTGAAGAGCACACAGTTATACTGAGAGGGGGGGTGAATCAGTATAATGAAACTTTTCAATTCAATATTTTATATGATAGAATCAATCAATAAAAATAATTTTGCATATGAACACAATAACACAGATTTAAGTGGAAACCCAATGCGAGAGAAAACCACTGAAAATGAATGCTATATATTTATGTTCTTTTACGAATTTTGTGAGCACCAACTCACTGGAAGCACCAACTCCCTAACTCTGTTTTGTGAGCACCAACCCACTGTAAGCACCAACCCCCGAACTCTGTTTTGTGAGCACCAACCCACTGGAAGCACCAACTCTCTCTGCTGAAATTGTGAGCACCAACTCACTCTTCACAAATCTAATTTTCCATCTTGAACATGTTGTTGTAACAATGGATGATGGACAATGGTAACACTCTTTAAATCTGCATACACATCTTCATACAAATATGTCACAATTTCTTTCTTAAATCTGTTGTAAGCTGATCATATTCATTTCAAATCTGCATGTGCTAAGTTTATATATTTGCTATTATATTCTAAACTTATGTTCTTTTAGGACTGATTGTTCATGTTTCTCTTTGCACACCTCTTACTTCACCTACGTGAGGTATACTTTCAAAAATCCACAGTTTTATACAAAGTATATATATCTAGCATATCAACATCCTTCTCAAAGCATTTTTAAAAATTCTTATATATATGTACTAGTTCCACCGGTTGCAAACTAACATGACTTTTAGTTTGAAAAGTCATATCTTCCAATATTTAAATAACTTCTTTTTGTTAAATTCTATTAATAAACTTTTTACGAGAGTATTTGTTTGCCAAACACTTTTGTTTATATTAATAAACTCTTATGCCACTATACCTTAGACAATACTTTTCATAGTAAACAAACCACCGAACTTAATGAAGCTCGATAATAGGTATTGTAAAAATAAGGTATGTAATTTATTTACAATATTATTTTCTCCCAGCTGCTATTAAGTTCCGCAAAACACAAAGTTTAATAATTTTTGCTGTCAAGATTTATTTTTCACTTTTAATTTTGTCGCTCCATATCTATCTCTGCTTTAATTAATTTAAAGTGTCGCCGATAATATTGTTCAATATATTAACGCTCATGAGGTGCCGTAAAAAATCCTTGGTTAATACATCCGCCATCGAAACATTTTTTCGCTTTAATAAACTTGTCGTTATATTAATATATTTGTCGATAATTATAAAGTCTTTCCATATTATATATCGGGTAATAAATATATCGGATTATTTATAAATTCTTTCCATTAATAGTTTTCATTTGATTTCTATTTTTGCCTTCAGATAATGATATAGATACGAAACTTCCAAACCAACACCCGACTCTAGGATATATTTTAGATACTTTCATTCTTTATGTGATGTCATTTTAGATGCTTCCTACTTTCAATTAATTTGACATCAATGACAATACTTGCATCATTACCAACATTAATTCATTAGGTTTCCTCTTCATCTAGGGCATTCATTCTAGAGGGAGTGAATCTATTCCTTTGATTTTCAAATTGCTACAATCAGATTTTTTAGGGCAAGAACCCAACTAGGTTAAGCAAGGTTTTGGGTTTCATTTTGAAGAAATTGGATTGGATTCAACATAAGTAGTTACATAACCAACATAATAGTGTTATTCACAAGAAGCCCTAAGGCTTCAATTTTTAGTTCTTGGTAAAGGTATTTTGGTGTTGTAATGATCTAGGTTCATCATAAATTTGTAATAAACATCTTTAATGTAACAACCTAAATGCAATCCTAAAAAATACCACAATTTTTTTCTTTGTATTATTTTCTTCAAGTTACTAAGTGTTCATTCATTCGTATTACTTTACTACTCTCTATAACGGTCTAGGTTTATTAAGGTTGTATACACAATTATCTTTAAGAGTCATTTTGTGTTCTTTTGTTTACAGGTTATCATTGACTTGGTTTAAAAGTTTCCCTCTAAGTTTTATATAATTCCTATTGTTACCAAGTGTACTTGTATGCATATTTCTCATAAGCAAAAAATTTTGTATACTTTCACTAATGTATATTGAATTATTTTTATACATATATCTATATTCAAGTGATCAATATATTAATACATTATAATGTATTTACTATATACATATGCAATTGTAGTATACAATTCACAAAATATTTATTAATCATGTACAAAAAATATTTACATAGTCAAAAAAATTGTAGAATATATGTATATATATACATATATAATAAAAAAAATTGTAGAACATACATACATATAGATATGAAAAAGAAAATGTATTTATATATACAATTAATATTAAATTGCATATAATATTTGGTTGTATGTGTTTTTTGTATATAAATTAATAAAAAAATGATTATTGAGATCTTTACTAATAATAATATATGAATTTAAAAAAAACATTAAACATTTTAGGGTTCAAAATATAATGTGCAGGCAACTTATATATGTAGGTCACACTCCATTAAAGGGGGCAACATGCATATGCAGGTGGTGACCCCCTCACGGGGATTTGTGGTAGGCTATGTCATGCAATTTTTTTATATGTATTTTTTTTATAGAAAAATTTTATATAACTTATATTTAAAAAATATTTATTTACATATATTTATAATTCGTTTAAATCATTTATATCTATGATTATTTGCATAGACCTAAAAAACATGGAGATAGACATTTTCCAAATCTTGAGAGAAATACATACATACATACATACATACGAGAGAAATAGAAGTAAATGCATACATACATACATACATATACATACACACATACATACATACATACGAGAGAAATAGAAGTAAATGCATACATACATACATACATATGCATACACACATACATACATACATTATATATATATATAAGTTTTTAAAAAAAATCTACAAATAAATTTTAAAAAATGAAGAAAAGAAAATTAAATTTTATATATCAAAATTTTTATTTTGTAGATAGAATTAAGTTGATATGTATGTATCTATATGTGTACATACATACATATATGTGTATACATGTATATATACATGTATGTATATATGTATCTATAGGTATATATACACGTGTGTGTATGTGGATGTGTATATATGTGTGTATGTATACATGTATATATGTGTGTATGTGTATATATCTGTGTGTGTAATCCTTGCTTTTATGGAGTTCAAGGTGTAAATTTCTTTAAGAAATTTAAACTTTATAAATTCAATTAATAATTTTCCCTAATGTAGAGTTTTCCTATATTCATATATGTCAAGAAAAATTTTAACTAATATAAGATTTGTAAAAACAAAATCCTCCTTTTTCCTATCCTATGGTGTTGAAAGGAAATCTCCCTATTTTTGTTACCACTTATGAATTCAAATTCAAATTTGAAAAACAATTAAGAATTTATTCTCCTATTTTTTATTTTATTTTTACAAAATAGGGAGAGAGGTATTTCCTACCTAAATTGCAAAAATTAATCATCTCTCTATTGGACCTTAGTCTTGATTAGATACACCTAAATCCTACAATTGAGATTTCCATAGTTTGTAATAAATTAAATTGATGGATTTTGGATTTGACTATGTAATCAATATTTCCATCAATGTTTTGAATCATGCTCTATGATCCATCACCAAGATGAGTTGGCTAGAATAAGTAAAAACCACAAGACAAGGAGACCCACAAAGCACCGCTAAGCATTTATTAGTTGTATCTTAGCGAACAACATGTTGAGTTATCCATATGGATATGTAGGTAGATCCTAACTTCACCCCTTTAAAAGGTTCGTAATTAAAGGAATTTGATTTATGAGGTTGCCAAGTACGTTAGTAATTTCAAATAATTTTAAGTAATTTGATGTGAAATTTGTGTTAATGTGTTGTTTATTCAAGATTCAATTTCATTTAGTTTTGGCATTCTCTCTTTATTTTGAAGATGCATATAAGATGACAAACTCTATAGGGAGAAGATAAAATATTGTGATAAGAGTAAGGTCAAATTGCACAATAGTCAAAATCTAGGATTTCTATTGCTAGAATCCCCTGAGCACACCACTCAACATGGGGATGCATGCATTGAATTTAAGGTTGTGCCCTACACAAAAAGACAAATAGAAAGGCATCACTACATGATGCATAGGTAGTTTGTGTTGAGAAGGATTTTGGATACCGGCAAATCAAAAGATCATTCTCATTATGTTTGTTGCCATGCTTTGTGGATAATACCATGACGAGAATTATTGAAATCTAGGATTTATGTTGTTGGAATTGCTTGAGCAAAACACTCAATATGTGGACGTATACATTGAATTTAAGGTTGTGCCACATAAACGGCCATGATCCAACAACACTCCTAATAGCTATGATACCCATTTTAATGCTAAAATTCCAACACCATTTCTTAAAAATTAAATATGAAGTCTTGCAGTTGGGTCCTATAAATTCCTATATATAATATGACTCTCCAAAGTACTTTCCAAAATTTGTAATACTTGGGAAATAATTTAGTCTCCACTCAACACTTTATGTCCTCCAAGCATCACTCCTATTACCACACGACTCTTCTTTAAGTGGAGTGATGACTTTATTAAAACCTTCAAATGCCTTCAAGAGGTTGGGTTGTAGAATTTAGAGTCCTAAAGGAATTCAAACTCCTCCAAAACCAACAATAACCTTTTAAACAATCATGTGCTTTCATTTCACATGATTCAATAGCTTTAAAAAGTGTGGCTAGGGTATTTGAATGTGTTGTTACTTATATAGGGTATTGTAATCTTCAAAAATCCTCCATTGAATTTAGCAAATTATATCTTGTAAATATCTAATTGATTACACAACTAGACTGATAAATTAAATACCTAGACCAAAGCTCAAAATTTCAAATAGTTTATTTTCTCTCCAAAACTTTTGAAAATTCTTTGTAGTCGCCAGTTAAGCACAACTATGAATCCTAAGTGAATTCACTCAATCAGATAAGTGGGTTTTCATCTAGAAAGATGATTGTCAAAAGGATTTTGTCCTTCAACTAAAGAATGAACCAAGTTCAATCTCTCCTAACTGGGATTTGCAAAATGCGAGTGTCAAAAATGCCTTTCCCATTTTCATTTTCTCCTTTTATACACTTTTCCCACAAAAAAAATAAAATAGTCTCCAATTTATCGCCAAGAAACTTTATCAACCTAACTTTACATTTTAAACTCTAAAAAGTCACTTTATAAAATAATTGATTAAATTAAGTCGCCCAAGCTTAAACAACACACCTTAATTATATTTTGCACAACCACCAAAGTTACTAAATAATGGCCCAAATTATGAATTCTAACCCACCATCAATATCATAGGTGCAAAGGCAACCGATTTGTGTGCAAGTTCACATTATCCCAAGATGACAAACTTCTCCAAGAACTATGGAGCGCTCCAAAATGTCAACTCTACCCACAAACTAAATCATCATACTCATCTTAGCTCTTTAAACCCTCTACCACTATTTAAATACCTTCCCAATAATGTTGGTGTTCTCCAAGAAATTTGGGGGTTTCCAAGAATGTTGGAATGGACTAGAAAAGGGACATTGCATGTTTTAGAGTGAGATGCCTAATGTGAAGACATCAATGTACCATTGAAACATCTAAGAGTATCCCATAACAAAGGGGTATTGGATATTGTCAATGGTTTAGGATTGCCAATGCTAGAGGATGTTTAAACCATGATGGCTCTACTAAGAGAGAAGGTTTGCAAAGGATTCAAAATTGTGGGGCTTTAGAATGTGGTAGGCCTCAAATTCTACTAATTGAATTGGTGAATATCTCAAGCATTGGGGTTCCTTCATGAGCCAATAAGAGGCAAAGTTTTTTGCCTCACGATGCAAGGATCAAGCATTTAGGAATGTTAGAATTGTAGTATCTACATCGGGTATGGATTTGGTACCAATGTTGTTGTGGTTTATAATGCTAAGTTAGTATAGGGATTTAACACTTGTTTATAGTTAGAATCATCACAACATGGTCTATATATTTTTAATTTGTATCTAGCCTTGCTGATGTATAAGAGTTTGTGGTACTACTTTTATGATTTTATAGGCCTGATATCAACATGCTTATGTAGCTGAGATGGAGAGGTGTTATAAAAGCCTTACAATCCTAATCCAAGAATGATAAAGTTTGGTGAGATTGTGGAGATAGGTAAAATTTAGAAAGGAAAAAAAATGCTCAAAAAAAAAGAAAAAAAAAAGCCTAGCAAACAAATAACATTTTTTTATTTTACAACTTGGGTTTTGACGGAATTGATAGGGATGATGCATAACAAAGCTAGGAATATGCAACCAACCCAATTCAAAGATTAAGACATACAAACAATTCAATGACTATCTATCTAAGTTGAAATTTTCTTTAAAATAGAAATGAAATTATGAGACTTTGAATATTAGTGAAATTCAGAGAAAGGAAATTGGTGAATTAATTATTTGCAATCTTAGTGGAATCTAATTATTAATTGAAAATTAAGATCTGCAATTATGTAGGAGATGGATTTTTCAAACCAGAAATTGAAACTATAGTTGAAAGTTCGAAACCCTAAATTTATAAGAATTAAAAACATGTAAATCATAGACCTTAAATAGTGAAACTAAAGGTGGGCTTAATGAATTCCGCCAAATTCGCAATAAGAAACACATTTAAACGGATAGAGGAATGATTTAGAATGTTTTACCATGTCAATTGAATCTTCTTGTACTTGTTGGAAAATTCTTGTCCATGGAAAAATTATCACGATGCAATTATCTGCTCAAAGGGGGTGAAATCAATGGCATTACAAAAGCTAAACTAAATGGCACCTCTATTGTGATAAAAAAAAAATTCAATCTAAATTACTTTTATCTTGTGCCAACCCTCCCTATATTGGGGCCCAACACGTTTTAAATTGTCTTAAATAAAGAAATTTATACTTATTTGTGAGGGTCAACCCATGCCTTATTATGTTGGCCAGACTTTTGTATTTAAGCACCCCTTCTTGACATTTAAATTTCAAAATAAAAAATTATATATTCTCTATAAGGAGCTGAACCCTAATGGAGACCCCAAGGTTGTGTGAAGAGGTGCATACAAATTGAAAGATTATCTCCTTTGGCAAGCATCATGTCTTTTCATGAATTTGCCCCCCTTGAAAAAGATATAAAGGTGTATTTGTGAGTTGTCAAGGCGAAACTTAAACAAATATAATTCCTATTTTTAGAGCAGATCTGAAGAAGAAAAAGGCATAGTCTTGGAGCAGATCTAAGCCAAGTTTGTAGCAGGTCCAAAGGCAAAATCATAGCCATTACATGATCAGAAATGATACAGATTTAATACAGATATTTGAGCAAATGTATGGCAGATCTTTGAAAGAGATTTAAATCAGTTTTTGATGAGATTAATGCATACTGGAGAAGATGAATTAGAGTTGATACAAAAAGAAGTTCTGAATAATTATTATATTGTTATTTTGAAGGTTGGTGAATTCTATCTAAGGAGATCGAGAGATTGGTGCCTCTCATTGAAAGAGATCGGTGTCTCTTACTAGGTTGGTGTCTAGTTGTAGGGGATTGGTGTCTCATGTGGGTTGGTGCCTACAAACCTTTGTAAAGAAGATTTCATTTTGTTGAGGCAAGATTTGGATGGTAGATCCAAGAAGATATTCGTTGTGCTTTTCTCCCAAAAGGGTTTCCACATAAAATATTTTCTCTTATTTGTGTGGATGTTCTTGTTTGCCTCATTGTGCTTACTAAAGTTTTAATAAGTAAAAGATTGTCTTATACTAATTCACCCCCACTCTTAGTATAAGTGAAGAAACCAATCAAATAATCTGAAATAAATTTCACAGCTTTGATGTCAGAAACCTATTCTTAGGATTTGGGTCAATTGGAAGCTTGGAAAATATATTGCGAAGCAATTGAAGGGTGCAAACCATTGTTAGACATTGGTAGAAAGCTCCTATTAACTTTCTTTGAACATTGGTGAAAAATTTGGGCATGAACACAGCATTAGAAATCTTAAAAATTATATACTCATTATCTAGAAAATGTATATTAAACTTTAGGTGATAGGGCCCAAGAAGAAGCTAAGGAGCACTAACCTAGGCGATCATTTTTTGAAAATGTCCAATGAGGGTCAAGTCTATGCCTCTAGTTTAAATGTGTTTGTGGGTCCTTTTTGTGCCTTGGATGTTCAATTGCACAAGTCAATTCCACACCCCATCAAATTTGGTCTAAAACAAAGCTTCTTGAGGCCCTAGAAGTCTATTTTTCTAAGTTTTGTAATTTTTGTAATAGATCCATCACAAAATAGTAGGCACCTAAGAAATCGAAAATTTGTGCTATATCTTTCCATTGGAATAGAAATTTGATATTGTGCTTCGTTTTGTCTATAAATAGCATTTTAGGGTTTTTGAACCAATGTTGGGATAATTCAATGGATAAAACAATTTGAGAATATACAATGAATGAGTGTCTTTTGTAAGTTAATCAACTCATGCAATCAAACTAAGCATAAAGAAAATTACAAGTGATCTTGATTCCATGGATACGAATATGTAGGCAAGCATATATAAGAAGAATTTTCATCAAGTACAGGTAATAAATATAATAAAACTTAGGGTTCTTCATCTTTTCATAAATTGGGATTTAGCAACTTACAAAAGAGATTCAATGTGCATTCCTTGCATTAAAGATTATTAACATTGCATCATTAGTGAATGGTAGTGTGTACTTCTAGATAGTGAGATGATATAGATCTTCACTCGAGACATTGATTTCTTTGAAAGTGATATATCAATCTTCTTGGTTGAACTAGAATAACTAATTGAATTCAGTGAAATGCTTTCCATCTGCCTTATGGCTCAATATATTATTACTTGTCACATAGTAATTAAAAGACTTCTTTGAATATATTAAATGTATGTTTGGATGTGATGCATAGCTGTAATTGAGAATACATGATTGTTTTTCCTTTAAAAGAGAAATTTTGTATCCACTTTTGCGGATCATATTGTGGTTTTTAATGGCCAAGTAAACAGGTCATTACATATAGTAGGGTTGGCCTCCATGATTTGCTTCTCTTTGTTTGGCATGGGTGGAGTACTAATGATGGTCTTAGAGTTGGTGTTGGGGTGGACATGTCAACCAACAATGATTGCTTGGTATAGCATTGTTCATCCAAATGCCAATTGCTTAAGTATGAGAGACAACTCTACAAGATGACACATATATTCCTTCATTGATTTACCCAACTAGTTGTATATAGTTGAGGCTGAGGTGTTATAGTCAATCCAACATCCTCAAAACTAGCTTCTTCTAGCTACCAATATCCACACTTAAGTGTGCCATTGTTCACTTTACCTACAATTGTTGGGGGAAAAGGTGTCCTACCTCCTCCAGCTCAATGATAAGGCTTGTGTCACTACAACAATGTATTAGTGATTGGACTCTATGATTTGTTTTCTCTTTGTTTGATATGGGTGGCAATACCAATTATGGCCTTAGAGTTTGTGTCCTAGTCTACATCTTAGCCAATAGTGCTTTTTGGTAAAACATTCTTAATCCAAATGCCACTTGCTCTTGTGGACATTGCACAATTTGGTGGTAACTTTTTATGGATTCCTATCTAGCAAAGCCTTGTCCAAAGGAGCTTTTGAAAAATTGTATTGACACCAAGAGTCCTAGCTATGCTGCTCATTAGTAAACCTGATACTATTATTGTTGACAAAATTTGACTCCTTGCATTTACGCTTGAAATTCTCTTAGATCTTGATAGCATACATATAGATCCCTCCCAATAATATATACTTTAGTTCCATTATTCTTGTATTTATAAACACAAGTCACTACGATATTTCCAAAACCCTTGTCTTTTAATCATGTATACAACTTCCATTGACAGGGCATGGAATAAACTTCATCGTATATTCTCATCCTTGATGAAAATGTTGCAACTTCTTGTACTAGTGATACTAGGTGTTCATAAGATGGTACTCCTATTTAATTACCTCTTAATAGAATTATTCAGCTTTAGACCATAGTGTCTCTCTTGTCAAGTACTCCTCTTTTCCTTCATTGTCTTCTTGATTGTTTTCAAGATTACAGTGCTATTATTACCTTTTGAAGTCTGAAAAAGAAATTCTAGGCAAGTATGATTTGGTCAAGCCATTTTTCTAGTTCATCTGCAAATGAGTGTCAAACCCTAAAATGGCCTACTACAACTTCGGACATTGATGAATTGCACCAATCTCCCTTCTTTACTTCCCAAGGGATAGAATGATTGATAGTTTGAAAATATCTTCTATTCCATCTTTGTATGCCATCTAAGGTAGTTTGAACTCATAACAAAGATACCTTTGAAGAATCATGTGTCTCAAGACAAGATACTTTTAAGAGTCATGTCTCAGGAGCATACTTCCTATTGTTTGACCTCATTCAATGGGACATACATAAATGGAACAAATTTTTCTAATACCGTTGACCCACATTTGCTTGGAAATCTTGTAAACAATGCACTAAATTGCAAAAACTTTGTATTTTATAAACAAGGTTGACAGATTTAGACAGAACGATTTGACAAGTATTGCCCATTTAGGTCAGAATCATAGTTTATTGCAAAGGCAGGCTACAGAGGTTTTGATCCTGACAAGCTAGTTGTCACTAGATTGTATTGCAAACAGTTACCTGGATCAATATAGCCAAGCTGGTCAAAATCACAAAGTAGAACATTTGAATCAGTCAATGTAGAAGAAATTATTCATCAATGTAACAGAAATACAGCCAAACAATAATAATTTGTTCAGCACAACAAAAATCCTGTCAATGGAATTCACAATAGGTCAGACAGCACAATCAGAATCAACCACTCGGAAACATTAAAAAGACAGTATCCAATGCATGATGGACTAGGCCAAGAAACGACAGAAATCTTTTGCATAGACCTTGAAAATAAATTGAGAAACATGAATTCAAAAGGAAATGGTATCAGATACAGTAAAAACTTCCAGATTCTCTTTACAATGGTATTCAAAACATTCAAAAACTTTAGAAAACATAATGAGAACTTCTGAAATGGTGTGTTTTTTGCCACAAACCTGAGAAACTCTTTTCATTATTTGGAACTTCTTTTTGTATCAACTCCAATTCATCTTCTCCAATCTGCGCATTAATCTCATAAAAAACTGATTGTGTTTCAACAAAATCTGATACCGAATCCTCCTCATCACACTTTTAAACCACTTTTCACCTTGTAACCAGACTTCCGAGTGTTTTGCTTCTTAAGTTCATCATAAAGCACATTGAAATGGTTTTCATATGAGATAACAATGCATCTCTGCACAATCTGATTGCACAGCCAAAACAAGTGAAAAAACACATACATAAGATCTCTAAAAGACTAAATAACATAGCTATAGGGAACAAATACAAAAAACTAAAGAATAAACTTCTCAAGGTCAACCTTGGCATGGGTTATCCAGCTGTGTTAATAAAAGAATGATGTCTTCGTAAAACAATCTGAGATAATTGACGAACCTGCCAGTGTTACACCATGAACTATGAATTAATGGTGAAATGGTTTACATTCAGGTGCAACGATTTAAAGATCGTTACACTGGAGCATCTCAAATGACTACGACTTTTCCATACATTCAATCAATTAAAAACCAACCTCCTGACGAACTGTAGCTGAAAATATGAGCGACTGCCTGTGTCTTGGTACAACATCTATAATTTTGTGAAGGTCCTCATGAAATTCCAGGTTTAACAACCAATCAGTGTCATCAAGGACGAGTAATTCCAATCCCATTAAACGGTTGGAAAAGGCTGGTGCATTGTCAATATGTTCCAATAGCCTCCTAGGTGTAGCTACTACAATCTGAATGATATAAGAAAAAAATAAATAACATTACCAACACTTTTTTTATGCCTGTATTTTTTAAAGGCGGAATCACAAACATCATAACACTGAAGAGCTTAATTTTTTTACATAAACACAAGCATTTTCCACTAACACTGTTATAAGCATATATTTAAACAAATATTATCATATAAAAATTTCAAGAGATTCAACAACCCTTGTTTGAGGAAACAATTTGTAAATGATAATATTAAGGTATTACAAAACTTTGCAATAAACTCAACTGCAAAGAACAAACACAGTGTGTGCGCTTGTGTGGGTGTGTGCATGCTTTAGTGCATGTGCAGGTACATCCATGTGTGTGTACTGTGTACACATGTATGTATGTACATGTTCTTTATAGTTGAGTTCATTGCAAAGTTCAATAATACCTTAGTATCATCATTTACAAATTAATGCCTTGAACAAGGAATGTATATATAAAAAAAACTACGAGGATTTATGTATGAAAGGAAAACCTAAGGTAAATATATTTTTTCGTGTAAACACAAATTAATTTTCAGCATCTCTATAATCAACATCAATATAACAGACATGTCAACATTTTTTCGTTATAAATTCTGTTTTAAACTTCATCCATTGTCTCTATTCTTGATTGGATAAAGACCACACATGGAAAACAAAAACCTGAAAAAATTATACAGCACCATCCACAACAGTATAGCCATAGCATCAATATAAAATTTAAACCAAAGTTTGAAAACTCGGACTCGGCGCAGACTTTGCAGCTCAAAATAGGACTCGGTGTATGGTGTAAATAGGCATACTTCGTACGGACCACACGTGGCAATTTTACAAAGTGAAACACATCCGTATGTGGAAATCCCGTACAGCAGAGGATGAAGAAATCCATACGCTGGATTGGAGGAGAGTTTGTACGGTAGAAATATACCATACAGTAGGTGCAGAATCCGTACAGTTGAAGCAAATCAGACGGTTGGGGGGGTCGATTTGTAAATGATAATATTAAGGTATTACAAAACTTTGCAATGAACTCAACTGCAAATAACAAACACAGTGTGTGCGCTTGTGTAAGTGCGTGCATGCTTTAGTGCATGTGCAGGTACATCCATGTGTGTGTACTGTGTACACATGTATGTATGTACATGTTATTTATAGTTGAGTTCATTGCAAAGTTCAATAATACCTTAGTATCATCATTTACAAATTAATGCCTTGAACAAGGAATGTATATATAAACAAACTATGAGGATTTATGTATGAAAGGAAAGCCTAAGGTAAATATATTTTTTCCTGTAAACACAAATTAATTTCAGCATCTCTATAATCAACATCAATATAATAGACATGTCAACATTTTTTCATTATAAATTCTGTTTTAAACTTCGTCCATTGTCTCTATTCTTGGTTGGATAAAGACCACGCATGGAAAACAAAAACCTGAAAAAATTATCCAGCACCATCCACAACAGTATAGGCATAGCATCAATATAAAGTTTAAACCAAAGTTTGAAAACTCGGACTAGGCGCAGACTTTGCAGCCCAAAATAGGACTCGGTGTATGGTGTAAATAGGCATACTTTGTACGGACCATACGTGGCAATTTTACAAAGGGAAACACATCTGTATGTGGAAATCTCGTACAGCAGAGGATGAAGAAATCCATACGCTGGATTGGAGGAGAGTTTGTACGGTAGAAATATACCATACGGTAGGTGCAGAATCCGTACAGTAGAAGCAAATCGTACAGTAGAAATTGAAGATCATTTTCTTCAAGTGCAATTAGAATTCTATATTTCCATGAAGTGAAGTTTGTTCCACCTTCAAGCCTATCTTCAACCTTGAGTCCATTCACCATATTGATGCTAAGAATTACTCCTTAGAACGGGGAGGAGAATAGTGAACTTCGCTGCTTCAGAGAAATCTGATCACGATCTTCTTAAACCCGCTCTGATACCATGTTATTTTTATAATCAGATAAATATACAGATATAAGACAATTTAATCAAATTTGCACAACATATGCCCTAGGAAAACCCTCCAACATGAGGGGAAAAACCCAGCAACAAGATCTCTTATTATATTGAACAAATAGGTACAATAAGAAGCCTTTACAATATCAAAATGAACCGCTTCACTCTTGAAGCACGATCAGAATGAATCAGTCTGCTAAGGATACACGAACTATTCTAGATGATACCTGATGTACTCTAGAAGTGCAAACTGCTGTAGATGTTCTGCAATCTGGAGTGTGAGAGTGAACTACTGTATGTATTCGAACTGCTGTGTATAATATTTGAACTGCTGTAGATTATATGCCATCTAATGGAGAGGGAACCGATCTTTGTTTATACCCATACGTGGGGGTCTCTTCACCAAGGGTCGGCTCCATTCAAATCAACACGTCTTTCCTCAAGGGTGGAGGACTTTTACCAAGTCGGCCCTTCAACAAAATAAATATATTTTATTAACAAATCGTTTATTTTAATTGGCATATAAAAATATGCAAAGCCGAAAGGCTAATTGCATATTTGACCATAGTCAGCCAAGGAGACTCCCGCAGCTACAATTGACAACACACCCATCTTGGAGCGAACTTCATGTGCACCACTCTCAAAGGGAAATTCCTACAGAGGCCTTCCCTAAGGAGATGAAGAAAAAATCAAGGGGATCACGTTAGAGGAGAATTGAAACAAGTCTCTCAAGGAGCAAATTTCAACATCAAGATCAAGATACAAGGAAGATATCCTTAAGGGAACTTCATAAGCAAACACAAGGTGGTGATTACGCAAGAAGCATTCACTTACACAAGGACATGATCCACAACACCAACAACATGAAGGGAGTCACAAAGAAGGAATTCCAAAGCAGAGAAGCAGTTGTGCCATCAAGAGTTCGTACCAAGGCATCATCAATATTTCAAAACCAAGAGCAAGTCAAGATCTATACCTTGCACCTCCATGATTAAAACATTCAAGAGGATAGTTTCAGAAGAGTTAATCAAAGTTAGAAGATCATCATCATCACTGCTGAAGCTGGATAATGTTGAGTATCAAGAAATATTTCTTCATGATGATCTACCAAGTCTACAAGTGCAAGTTGAAGTGGCTTCCTAGTAATCATCCCAATCACTACTCCACCAATTGAGGAGTTCCACATCAACGCGTCCGGATTCAATGAACTAGGCTCATCATATGAAGGCACAAACTTCGAGGCACCTACCCTTATTATCTATTGGTTAGATATTCCAGAGATGACATGTGTCAAAATGTTGTAATTATTTCATTGGCCAGAATTGAGTTTGTTGTAACAAACCATAATTAGGGTTTTCATTGTAAAATCTCGACCATTGATCTCAAATTGATCTGAGCCATTGAATTGTATTGAGAGCATTATAAAAGGCTCAAGCTCTTCATTTGTAAAGGTCAATAGAGAGATAATAGAAGAATAGATAGTTTAAAAAGAATAGGGTAGAGAATAGTTCAATAGCAGATAGCAATTAGAATAGAAGTTAGATTAGGATAAGGTAAAGATTGTTGCTAAACCTTGTTGTAAAGAACAATTGATTTCATTGAAGTTATGGTGAATTTGATTTGTTACTCCAACAACTTGCATGGTCTTTACTTCTCAACTTACTTTCACGTTGATTAGATTGAGTGGAAGAAATTGTTGAATGCATTTGTATGGAATCCGTTCAATCCATACCACTAGCCTCTTGCTGATTGTAAGTGTGCCTTGCGTGGTCAACTAGTCATATGAGCTTAACTTCAAATTGTTATACATCCATTGTTTATGCATTAACTTGAATGGTGATCAATGTTTGATGATAATGATTTGAACATCATTGAATTATCCCTTAGAAGATTGCACTGAGCTTGTGTCAGATTGTTCAAGTTGATGGTGAGACCTCGCCCAGTAGGATTCCATCGAATCATTCACTCTTCTCTTGCATTCTTAGGAGTAAGCTTAGACTTCCTCAACCCTTTCTCTTTTGCCTTTTTTTGAACTCGAGCTAGTTTAGGATAAAAAGCATCACAAGATTGCAGCATCAGATGATTAAGTTCCAGCGATTCAAGCATTCAACAATTCAACGTAAGTCCCCTTGTGATTCCAGCATAATCACATCAAACCAACGAGCTTATCCATATGTCGTGACACGACATACAAGAACCTTGGAGTTGTCTCAAGTGATCCTTAAGCTAATCTTCAGCATTTGAGTAACTTTGTTCAAGAGAGGATAAGATACTTTTGGATATTTTATTATGTCTTCGCATGTGCATGAAAAACACATCAACAATCACTGAATAAGGTTGGCCAGTAATAACTAGCCCTCATTATTTTGATAGTTGTAGTCCTTGCAGAGAAGTGGCCCCCCAAAGAGCCATCATGAAATTATTCTCATAATCTGCTGACCTGATTATGCTCAATACACCTTAATAAGACTCCATTAGAGTCTCTTCTGAAAAGGATGCCATCCACTAAGACATAGGGAACGGACTGCAACCTGAAATGTGGTCCAATCTAGACCTTGGGGATATCTACCTTCCATTAAGAAGGTGGTCATGTCACTCACCCAACTGAACTGAGTGTCGTTACTAGTTGGTTCATCCTCTTGTAATACAAGGGCGACCTCCGAAGGAGTCTCAAAAGATGCGACAAGCTGTTCACATAGGCCCTTGCCTCTTACAAGCTTGGTGAGCTTGATCTGGATGTCATATTCCATGACCACGGTTATCCACCCAACCCTCTTCTCACTGATGTCCTTGTTTAGAAGGAAATCCTTGACACTTGCATGTGGAACTAGGAGTTGGATCTTGTTGTTAGACAGGATGTGTCTAAACTTCTTCAATGCTCTCACAACAGTGTGGACCTGCTTTTCTATATACGTATACCTAAGCTCATAATCCTTTAATCCCTCACTAAAGAAGGCAATGGGTTGCTCCAAATTGTCATTGTTTAGTTGTGTTAGGACAGCTGAGATGTTGGATTCTCCTCCAAAGATATAGAGGATAAAATCCCTTTCATAGTTAGGATTGACAAGAGTAGGTGCCTGAGCAATTGCTTGCTTGATTTCTTCAAATCTGGCCTTCCCTTCCTTGGTCCAACTGAAGGCTAAAATTTTCTTCAACATGGAGGTGAGGGGTTTTACCATGGTGGCAAGGTTGGGAAAGAACCTCCTCGCAAAGTTGATCCTACCAAGGAAACTTTGTAATCCTTTTTTGTGACTCAGAAGTGGAAGGGAAAGAATAGCCTCCACTCGCTCTGGCTCAATGGCTAAGCCTTCTTTAGATACAATGTGTCCTAACAATCTTCCTTGATCAGTGGTGAATACACATTTGCTTGGGTTCAAAGACACACCATATTCCCTACATTTCATGAACACCTTCTCAAGATGATCAAAATGCTCAGTTGCATGCTTTGAATATACAATTATATCATCAAGGTATATAAGCACAAACTTTGCTAATACACTATTGAAAGCCATGTCCATTGCTCTTTGAAAGGTGGCACCTGCATTGGTTAGCCCAAAAGGCATCTTACAATAAGCATAGGTACCCCACTTAGTAGTAAATGCAGTCTTGTATTGGTCTAACTCTTGGACCAAAATCCGATTGTAGCTTGAATACCCATCCAAGAATGAAAATCTTTCTGAGTCACTGACCCTTTGTAGAAATTATTCCATGTAGGGAAGGGGATAATGATCTTTAAGGGAGGCTCTATTGAGGTCTCTAAAGTCTACACATAGTCTAATTTCCCCATTCTTCTTTCTTACAAGGACAAGGTTAGCCACCTAAGAGGAATGTTTGATAAGGAAGATGATATTGGCTTCTATGAGTTTGGTTAACTCCTTCCTCATTAGTGGCTCAATTTTGGGGTTTATTGGCCTTTGCTTTGGTCTAACTAGTTTTGCATTCGGGTTTAGTTCTATAGTATGTTGGGCTAAGCTAGGGTCAAAACCCTTCAAATCTTCATAGGTCCAAGCGACTATGTCATCATATTTTTGACAAAGCTTAACAAAGGCTTCTTGTTCAATTGAGGAACATACCTTTCCCAAATTTAGTGACTTACCCTCAATAATAGCATCTGGCTTATAATCACCTTTCTTTGCAGCCAAGTTCATCTTCTTCCTCAGTTGATCATCCAAGTTGAATATGCCTTCCAAAGTAACTAGACCTTTAGGTAACTTGTTGGAGTTGAGCTACATGATCTGATCTCCATATTGGTTTTGCATGATAGATTGATTTTTAGCAGAAAATTCTGCTTCATTTTGCAAGAAATTGACTATCTGGTGATCACTTTCAAATACCTGCCAATTTCCCTGATTATCTAGGACGACGGGCCTCACAACAAGCCTAATGTGTTGTTCCTTCTTGCTTGCAACATAAGCTGGTATGTCAAGTTGAGCACCAACTGTTGTCAACCTATCAGCATGTCTATTTTGACTCCTAGGAATGCTTTAGATGTTGAAGGCCTCAAATCCTTCAATCAAGTCCCAAACCCTATGCTTGTATGATTTGACTAAGTTGTTCTTTGTTATACTTTGAGCTCTGATATGATTAACAACCAACTCACTATCCCCAAATACTTGCAAAGATGTGATCTTTCATTTTTGTGCAAGTTGGAGACCTTGACCTAGGGCTTCATACTCAGCCACATTGTTGGTTCACCCAAAATGAAGCCTAAAAGAGAAGTAATATTTCTCCTGCTTAGGAGAAACAAGCATTATACCAGCACCCGCAATATTCTTGTTTCTTGAACCATAAAAAAGAATGCTCCATAACCCCTTCGAATCTTCTTGTGTCTCAATAAGGTTAGGAATAGGAGTACCCTCCTCGTGAATCCAATGCGTGCCAAGCCCGATCTCCTCAATCTTAGCTAATGGATCAAACTAAAAAACATCGGCCCATTCATCTAGCAAGCAATCAAGAACCTCCTATAGAAGGGTAGTAGGTTCTCGGACAATACACTCCTCCCCCTCTTCAGGCAAAGTGCAGTCCATGTTTATAGGACTGGGGGTGTAGAGCTCAATGTGGTTTTGTGCAATGGGTTCTTCTTTTATGGTAACCTTGGTACCATACATTGTTTGAAATAGCATGTAGAACCAATCAAAAGACAAATATCCACCTATCTTTGCAATTAAGTCTTTAGACAGACAGATGACAAAGAAGGTAGGAAGGTCAATAATTGATGTCTTGCAAGACAGTGCAACCAGGGCATGCGTGCAAGGTTAAAACAATTTTTTAACTCCTAACAGAGGTGCCATCTAGTTGGACAACCGCTTAGTCACAAGTTCATATTCTATGCCAAGAAGATTAGCTATCGTCTTAGGCATGACTAAGCTACTAGCTCCTGAGTCTATCATACAATTGTGAACTAAGTTATCTCCTATGATTAAAGAGAGATAGAAAGGGGGAGGCTTACTGATTTTGCTTAAATCTTCTTCTTCTTTGGGTTGTACTAAACTGGTGGAAACTGGCTACTTGTTGACCGTTGTCTCATCCCTTGATCGGTTGATGTTCTCCAATGCCTCCTTAAGCAAATCCCTTTGAGATGGGATGGAAAGGGCTCCCCCCAGTGACATTGAGGTTAGCCTTCTTCATTTGGTCAACTATGTTGAAAGGAGCACTAGATGATTTTGAAGGCCCCTTTGTAGCAACAAGGCATGTCCTTGTTAGTGAGGCGACCTGATGTTCCTGCCTCTTGCTCCCTTGAACGGTAATCTGACTTGTATCTTGGACAACTACCTTGGGCATTGGAGCTGGAGCTGTTGTTGAAGGTGTGGCACCTTCTATCGCATTTTTTTTGTCCTTGTGTATTGTAGCATAGCATCGCCACTTGTCTGGTTTATACCAAAGAATTTTGCCTCTTGCCAATTGACAAAAGTAGAATCTCCTTGTATGTGAACCTGATTACCAACACTTGGCTAATTTGGATCATATTGCTGGCTGAAGGTGGTTGGCTCATTCAATTGAACTAGAGCTTTGACAAAATCCCCATTTTGGCATGCACATTGACTATGTGGCAGATTGCATGGTTGACACAAATCTTGCTCTTGGGCTAGATTGTTCTACATTGGAACTATTGCCTTTGAGTTACCAGCAGCTGTAAGATTCACACTATTCAAGGGCCTAGCATGACTCCAATGATTTTTCCCTTGAAAAGGTGGCCTAGTCTGTTGGTAGTTCTATTTTTATGCTTGATAAGGCCTGCTATGTTGAGCCTATTGCCTCTTTAGTGTCACCAACTCATTGCCAAAGTTCTACAATAGAGTCTTGACCTCATGAAGCTCATTTGAGGATGAAGTGGATGTGGATGGGTGACTTGTAAATGGCATGGGAATAGGAGCCAAATTAAGTTGTTGGTGTTAAGGATGTAGCCTCATTTGGATTGAAGCAAACAATATATATATGTGTGTGTGTGTGTGTGTGTGTGTGTGTGTGTGTGTGTGTGTGTGTATCACATTATATATTGATTGATAGTAACATTATTACCGATTGCTTACGACAGATTAAACCCGATGACTGTCGAAGTCGAAATATATATATAGTGACTGTCATCGCTGCATTATCCGATGACAATCGAAGTCGAAGTATTATTAAACTCGATAGTATCAAGCACCGTAAATATTTTGATGCATAACCAATAACTATAACGGTGACTAATGCATACAAAGAGTCATGTTTACGTAGGGCCATGACTCTACATGGCATAAGCCACATAGAAGTGATGCCCCTACGTAGACATGACCTTTCACTACTATACATATACATCGACATCGACACTTGCTGGGAATGACATCAATAACAGTGGCAATTTCATGATCTGGCAATTTCATGATCCAGCAAGCAGTCGATAATATTCATCAAATATTAATTGACAGAATCATATATATACATCAATGGTCAATATATATCAGTTATCTCATTGAAAGTTTGTTCTTACTATATAGTATTAGACTATTGTTTTCTCTATCTC
This sequence comes from Cryptomeria japonica, assembly GCF_030272615.1. Classification (NCBI taxonomy): domain Eukaryota; kingdom Viridiplantae; phylum Streptophyta; class Pinopsida; order Cupressales; family Cupressaceae; genus Cryptomeria; species Cryptomeria japonica. The sequence goes on along the minus strand of NC_081412.1, from coordinate 443,183,004 downwards.
TGATCTAGATTCCTTAACATGGTATCAGAGCCAAGTTGGTAGAGAAATAAATAAAAGATAGTGACAATTTTAATTAAAATTCAAACTTGCATTCAGAATCAAAGGAAGAACAATCATGGTGAACAGTGTTAGAGTGTAGAATAGACTCGAAGGCGCATCCAACTTTGTCTCATGGAGAATTCGAATGATAGCAATTCTTCAAGAACTTGAACTAGATACATACATAGAAGAAGATACAAAGATGCCCGAAGACAAACCAAAGAAAATAACCTAGAAAAGACACAACAACAAGGCTAAGAAAATAATAATTGATGATGTTAAAGATCACATTCTTCCAACCATATCAAAACTAACCACATCTTATGATATGTTCAAGACCATTCAAAATTCATATGAAATAAATAATGCAAGCAGATTGCTAACTTTAAAACAGCAATTAAAGAATATCTACATGAACAAAGGATAAACAATCACATCCTATTTCATGAGGATTTCAGAGTTGAAAGACCAATTGTCAACTATTGGAAATAATGTAGATGATATGGAGCTATCTCTAATAGCACTTAAGGGATTACCATCCAGTTGGGAATCCTTTATTCAAGGCATTAATGCTCGACCGACACTACCGAAATTCGATCAACTCAAAAACGATTGCACTAAAGAACAATCTCGACTAATTACAAGAGGGATGGGTCCAAACAAAGAGGGAGAAATTCAAGCACTACATGCTAACACAAGCAACAAAGGGAAGAAAAGGAAGTTCAAATGAAAGAGAGGAAATAATCACAAAAGCAGAGACTTCTCCAAGATTCAATGCTATAGGTGTGATAAATTTGGACACACTCACAGATTCTACCCAGAAAGAAAGAAAGGTAAGGCAACCATAGCTGAAGTCAAGGAAGTAGAGAATCCTCTATTCTTCTTAGCCTTATCAAGCGAACTAAACTCAAACAAACATAACATAAAGAATGCTATTCCTATAGGATCTAGAGATGGTAGTTTATATAAACTATGTAATACTCAAAAACAAGCACTAAATCATGAAGTATCAAATTCTAATAAAATTTGGCATAGAAGATTAGGACATCTTCGATTTAGTGCCCTACCTTCTATAGGAAAGATCACCACAGGATTACCCAATCTAAAATCTGATCATGTTGGAACTTGTAAGGATGTGCTCTAGGGAAGAACTCAAAAGGGTCCTTTCCCTCAAGTGAACACAAATCAAAAGTTGTACTAGAACTTGTCCACACTGATTGGTGTGGTCCAATGTCATTACCATCACTAGGGGGATTTTTGTATTACGTGATATTTGTTGATGACTACTCTAGGAAACCTTGGATCTATTTCATAAAACTCAAAGAATCAAATGAAGTGTTATTGAAATTCAAAGAATTTAAAGCCTTAGTGGAAAATCAAACTGGGAAGAAAATAAAGACTCTAAGATCAAATAATGGGGGTGAATATATCTCTGAAAAATTTTAAAGAATTCTGCATTTCAGTTCGGATTAAGAGGGAGTGTATAGTACCTTATAATCCTCAACAGAATAAAGTCGCAAAAGAGAAAAATAGAACCATCATCGAAGCCGCTAAAACCATGATGCATGATCAAAATCTACATATCTCATTCTGGGCTGAAGCCTCAAATACAGTTGTGTACATTCAAAACAGATGCCCTCATTCAATCCTAGAGAATATAACACCTGAAGAAGCCTTTACAGGGAATAAACCAGACTTGAGCCATCTAAGAATCTTTGGTTGCCACGTGTATATTCACGTTGCTAAAGAAACGAGAACCAAACTAGAACCCTCTAGGAAGAAAGGCATATTTGTTGGCTACAGTGAAACCACTAAAGGGTACAGAGTCTATATTCTAGGATGAAGATCTATTGAAATTAGTAGAGATGTCAAATTTGACGAAGATGCTGCTAATAAACTCACTCTAAGTGCAGAAGATGATCAAACCACAGAATCAGATGAAAATCTTACAATTGAGAATCAGAGGGAGAATAGCATAGAAGATCATGAACTTCAATCATCTAATTTTGAGAATGCTGAAAATCCTAACAACAAGAAAAGACCACTATGGGCAAGAAAGATGATTGAAGAAAATAATGTGGAACCTGATGAAATCTTCAAAGAGAATAAGAAAACAAGAAGTCAATCATGCTATGTTGCACTCATGACCGAGCTTGCAAAATTTTAACCATCAAATGTTGAAGAGGCTTTAACATGTCAAGCTTGGAAAGATGCAATGATTGAGGAATACCAATCTATCTTAAAAAATGATGTCTGGGACATTGTACCTAGACCAAAAGACAAATCAGTTGTCTCTTCAGAATGGTTATTCAAAATCCAATATGCACCAAATGGTAGCATTGAAAAACACAAAGCCAAATTCGTTGCCAGGGGGTTTTCTCAAAACGCTGGAATTGATTACGAAGAGAGATTTGCTCCAGTTACCCGATATACTTTTGTAAGAACCATTATTGCCATCGCAGCGTCTAAAGGGTGGAAGATACATCAAATGGACGTAAAGACCACATTTTTGAATGGTGTTATTGAGGAAGAAGTATATATAGAACAACCTGAAGGCTTTGCTACACATGATAGAAATCTCTATGTGTGTAGACTAAAAAAAGCTCTCTATGGCCTTAAGCAAGCTCCCAAGGCATGGTACAAAAGGATAGATAGTTATCTCTCCAAGCTAGGATATTCCAAAAATGAAGCAGATCCTAACATATACTTCAAAATATCGGATGGTGACATGTTAATACTTGTTCTCTATGTTGATGACTTGTTGATAACTGGAGAAGATCATCTCATTGCAAAATGCAAACAAGATCTTGTGGCTGAATTCGATATGAAGGATCTAGGTGTACTGCACTATTTTCTGGGTCTAGAAGTATGGCAAAAAGAGAATTATATTTTCCTAAATCAAGGAAAATACACCATTGATATCCTGACCAAATTTGGTGTGATAGATTGTAAACCTCTATCCACTCCAATGGAAACAAATCTTCATAAGCTCAAAAGTAAAGCAGTAGATTCAAAACCTACAGATCCTACATACTATAGACAAATTATTGGATCTCTTATGTACCTGGTAAACACTCGCCCTGATATTTGTTACGCTACTAATGTGTTAAGTCATTTCATGTGCGAACTCAAGAAGATTCACCTAATGGCTGCTAAGCATATTCTGAGATACTTGCATGGTACTATTGGACTTGGCTTGAAGTATAAAAATGTTGAGATACAACTCCAAGGATATTTTGATTCCGACTGGGCATGGAGTTCCATTGATCATAAAAGTACAACAGGATGTTGTTTTAGCCTTGGATCGGCTATGATATCCTAGTTTAGCATAAAACAATCGGCAGTTGCTCAAAGTTCCACTGAAGCCGAATATGTGGCTGCCTCCATGGGAGCTCGTGAAGTAATGTGGTTAAGGAAATTGCTAGTTGGACTATTTGGGAAGCCCCTAAACCCCACTGTGATTCACTGTGATAATCAAAGCTGCATCAAACTTCTGTAAATCCAGTTTTTCATAATCGATCCAAGCATATAGAAATCCCTTACCATTACATAAGAGATATGGTAGACAGAGATGTTATCAAATTGACCTACATCAGCATTGAAGAGCAAAGTGCCGACATATTCACCAAACCTCTTGCAAAGTTGAAAGTGGAGTACTTTAGAGGTAAACTTGGTATGACTAAATTATAATTGAAATTTCTGATATTGAATCTTAATCATATGTAATTTGATATATTCATGAATATCTTGGATGCAATATTGCATGTATGTGTTATGTCATGAAAGGTGACGATCTTTCATGTGATGTATGTGTAAGATCACTATCGTAAGGTGAGGACCTCAAAAATAGCTTGATCTGTTATCAAGATTGACTACATTAAGTTGCTGTCCCGGAATGTGTTGGAAATCTTGATACTAAATTTATTATGTTGAGTTATTGATTTGTTGTCATTAAGTGTTGTTACGAAATGTGTCGGAAATTATCATAACAATCATATCATGATTGACTACATTAATTTGCTGTCCTGGAATGTGCTGGATGTCATGATACTAAAATTACTGCACTTGTGATAATGACAATTTTGCAGTTGTCACTAGGATCAAGGTTGTTATCTGATAAGACTTCATGTAGTTGTTGTCCCAGAGTGTTGGATATCAGATAATCCATATCTCTTTGAGATATGAAGTATTTCACTGGTAAGCATTATTGAGTGAATGTATATGATCATGCCAAATGAATATATATATCTAGAATGTTGTTCCTTAAACTTAATTATGAAATTCAATCCTCTTTTGCTAAGAGGGAGTGTTAAGGATGTAGCCTCATTCAGATTGAAGCAATATATATATATTGATTGACAGTAACATTAACATGTTACCGATTGCTTACGACAGATTAAACCAGATCACAGTCGAAGTCGAAATATATATATAGTGACTGTCATTGTTGCATTATCCGATGACAATCGAAGTCGAAGTATTATTAAACCCGATAGTATTGAGCACCGTAAATGTTTTGATGCATAACCAATAACTATAACGGTGACTAATGCATACGAAGAGTCATGTTTACGTAGGGTCATGACTCTACGTGGCTTATGCCACGTAGAAGTTATGCCCCTACATAGACATGACCTTTCACTACTATACATATACAGCGACATTGACACTTGCTGGGAATGACATCAATAACAGTGGCAATTTCATGATCCAGCAAGTAGTCGATAATATTCATCAAATATTAATTGACAGAATCATATATATACATCAGTGGTCAATATATTCATATCAGTGATCTCATTGAAAGTCTGTTCTTACTATATAGTATTAGACTATTGTTTTCTCTATCTCTGATCTAGATTCCTTAAAGGTTGGGTGGAAGCCTCTAGGAATGCCTTGGAGCTATCTTCCTAGCCTGTATCAAACAATTTTCAGCCCTTATGGCTATATCATATGCATCTGGTAGAGAAATTCCGCCCATTGATTGTATCATGATAGCTACATCACTATTGAGAGCTCTTAGATAATACAAGAAGGCAGAGCAAGGATCCTATCCCATGTCTTTTGGAATCTGAAGTTGAAGTCTCCCATGAATTCATGAGGTGCCCTCTTGATTGTAGTTGAGTACTCTACAAGTGATAGATGATCATTTTAGTCTTCAAATTGTTCACACAACTCGTCCCCATTGTGAATGGAGTTAGGCGGCAACCCCTATACCACTACGAGGCTTTTCCTTTCAAGGACGTGGCCAAGAGTCTAAAAACAACATCCTCCTCAATGACATTATGGACAGAGCAGATGTTTGCATTGTCTTGAATGTGCTCTATGGGAGTAGTAGTTGCTTCACCAATAAAATTGGGTATACTCTTTAATGCAGCCACTGGTATTTCATTTCTTTGGGCTAAAATGAGAGGACTTCCCCCATTGAAGGTAACGAAAACTTGATTTCTAGCCATGAGAAATAATGGTCTATTGATATGACTGGTTGGAGCCCTAGATTGCAATGGTCTTGTAAATATAGGGGTAGAATGAGACCTAGGTGATGGAGTGCTTACAACCTTAGCACCCCTAACTGGTGATAATAAAGGTCTACCTCTCCGTCTTCTAGAACCAGAAAATGAGATTTCTAAAAATTGGAAATGACTTGTAGAAAACGCCCTTGTATGAATTTTGGGCATGAAATCAACAAAAGGTTATGAACAAGAGACCGGGTCTCTAAGTAAAGTTGCCAAGTGCTTGGATGATGACTGCCTCCAAAGGCTAAGTTGCTAAGAGCAACACTGAATCCATAGCATGAAGGTTGCAAGTGTGTCCCACCGAGTGTGCTGGAAACTGTTGTCACAAAAGTTTGCACCCTTGCTGAGCTATCAACTCAACAACCTCATGAAATATGGAAACAACTGTTGATATGTGGTCACTGATCATGCAAGTACTGTACACTCGTTATGTATCCTTGTCGGGGGTTCGGGGTTGGGTCGGGTCTCGATCGGGGGTTCGAGGGTGGCAGCTCCTAAGAGCAAGGGTTCGAGGGCGCATCCCCTGAGGAAAAAAAATTGCCATTTTTTATTTAAAAACCGACATTGAAAAAAAAACCCTAAAAATAACCGACTTTGAGTGTTGCCCTAAAATTGCTTGATATAAGCGACTAGAATGAAAAAGGCATTGTAATGGTGTTGTATTGATTTACTGGATAATAAGAAAAGATTGGACGATTGTATTATGTGGATGTAGCCCATCTTGGGTGAACCACGTTAAATCTCTGTGTTATCTATGTTTGTGTTTTCTCTTCATCTTTTGTGTTTGTATCTGCATATAATTGTTAATTTGTATTTTCTCTGGATCTACCTAAGCCCTAACAACAACCCCGAAGTGTGGGACCTTGCGCAAAGGGGTTCAATCTTCAGAGAAGGTTGGCTTCCTTCTCAATCCAAGTGCAGGTGTTGAACCAACTCCACACTCCAAATCTACTTCTAAACCTATCCTAATAGCTTGCAGAGGAAAAGAGAAGGAAACACTAAAATGAAAGGAGGTGATGAACCAAGATAAGAGATGTTCCTCTCCCCACCCCGAAATGACACAAGAATCGATCGAAATACCCTGGAGACGCACAAACTTCAGTTGCATGAATGACCCCAAATGCATGTATGGAGGTTAGAATTTGTTGAATGTCAAAGGGGAGAAGGTTTCCCACAAGTCACACTCAAAAACAAGTTAACACAATATATATATGAGAGAAAGCCACAAACATACACTTATAATGAAGGTAAGGAAACATACACAACATGCATAAGTTGAAGAGAGGCAAGAATGATGATTTCAATTCATTCTCAGACCAATGGCCAAACAAACAGTTGCAGAAATGCAAGAAAATATACAAATCTTCAAAAGAAGTGAAAGAGCATAAGGTGGCTCAAGCCAGCAGGAAGAGAACCCTTTACAATGAGGCATAACAGCCTATATATAGCAAATTGGTCACAGAGAAAAGACCAATGGTCAAAGAGGGGAAGCCTTGATCTTGGCATATGCAAAGGAATGTCAGTCTGGGAAGGTAGGGAAGTGCACGGATCTGTCATGGCTGTGCGTGCAAGAAACCCATCCATTCCTTGACAAGACAAACCTAAGAAGCAAAGTACTTCTAGAAGGTAGATTGCCAGACATTCCAAAGTCCGAGCGTATAGACTTGACAAGAAGGCCATCAAGTAACCATAAATAAGCATGGCCTTGGACTCCACTTGATGGCAATCCTGCAAAAATCATTAAATGCACCCCAATAGCTCCATGAATGAAAGTAGACAAATCGTAGGAGTTGGTGAAGCATTAAGAGCCTTGAGTGTTGATCACACCATCTGGAAGTGTTGTAGTCACTCGAGAATGGACGTCGAGCCTTCAATAAAACGCTGCAAGGGAAGAGGAGGTGGGAACCTCGGAGTCCGAAGGAAAGACAGGAAGGAGGACTCCTCTAGGTTTTGGGGTCTAGGTTGACAGCATACCTCTTCCCAAAGAGGGAAGGGGTAGACCGATTCCCTGCATTTCGTAATCCGGAAGGAAAGGGAAGTCTGAGTTACGGAGTCCGAGGAGACGGCATACGTCTTCCCAAAGAGGGAAGGGGTAGACCGGTTCCCCACATTTCGTAATCTAGAAGGAAAGGGAAGTCCGAATTACGAAGTCCGAGGAGACAACATACCTCTTCCTAAAGAGGGAAGGGGTAGACCGATTCCCTGCATTCTGTAATCCAGAAGGAAAGGGAAGTCCGGATTACGAAGTCCGAGGAGATGGCATACCTCTTCCCAAAGAGGGAAGGGGTAGAGCAGTTCCCCGCATTATGTAATCCGAAAGGAAAGGGAAGTTCAAGTTTCTAAGTCCAGGGAGACGGCATACCTCTTCTCAAAGAGGGAAGGGGTAGACTGGTTCCCCACATTTTGTAATCCGAAAGGAAAGGAAAATCTCGATTACGAAGTCCAGGGAGATGGCAAACCTCTTCCCAAAGAGGGAAAGGGTAGACTGATTCCCTGCATTTCGTAATCTAGAAGGAAAGGGAATTTCGGGTTACAGAGTCCGAGGAGACAACATACCTCTTCCCAAAGAGGGAAGGGGTAGACTAGTTCCCCGCATTCTGTAATCCAAAAAGAAAGGGAAGTCCAAGTTATGGAGTCCCAGGAGATGGCATACCTCTTCCCAAAGAGGGAAGGGATAGATCGATTCCTTGTATTTCGTAATCCGAAAGGAAAGGGAAGTTCGTGTTACGGAGTCCACGGAGACGGCATACCTCTTCCCAAAGAGGGAAGGGGTAGACCAGTTCCCCGCATTCTGCAATCCGGAAGGAAAGGGAAGTCGAGAAGACCAAAGGACTCCAAGGCATGAAGGCAAGATGCAAGGGAAAAGGGGAAGGCTCGAAGCCTGTCTCATGATGAAAGAACACTTGAGCATTTTCATGATCCCCTATTTTGGCGCTTGATCAACTGAGCAAGTATTGGTCCATGGAACATATCTCTAGTCGGTTGTCACTGGTGGACCAAGGGTGTCATAAAATGACAACAATGCTCAAAGCATAACAAAAAACAACTTACTCAGATCATACAAACACAGAGTCTGGAACTTGATTGAAGGATTTGAGGCCTTCAACATCCAAAGTGTTCTTAGGAGTCAGAATAAACGTGCTAATAGGCTTGCACCAATCGGTGCTCAATTTGACATACCAACACATGATACAAACAAGGAACAACACATCGGGCTTGTTGTGAGGCTTGCCATCCCAAACAATCAAGCAAATTGGCAAGTATTCAAAAGTGATCAGCAGATAGTCAATTTCTTGCAAAATGAAGCAGAATTTTTTGCTAAAAATCAATCTATGCCGCAAGATCAATATGGAGATTACATCATGTAGCTTAACTCCAACAAGGGCATTTTCAACTCGAATGATGAACTGAAGAACAAGATGAACCTGGCAGCAAAGAAAGGTGATTATAAGCCAACTGCTATTCCCGAGGGTAAGTCACTAAATTTGCAAAAGTTATGTTCCTTAACTGAGCAAGAAGTCTTTGTTAAGATTTGTCAGAAATATGATGACATGTACCTACACAAATACTAGGGGAATGGACACTAAAATGGATACAAAAGTATTGATGAAATTGCAAAGGGTGTGCAATTTCTGAATCTACACTCATAAATCAAATTCCTTTAATTATCAAAGGGTGTGCAATTTGCTCTTCAGCTCTATCTGCATCAGCTTTCACCTTCTCCAAGACTTCACTATGTGCAACCAATGTCCAATGCCAACTACTAAAATCATATGTTGCTCCTGCTTCAATTATATTTTCATCAATTAACTCTTGCTTTGACATTCCTTTCAACACTCTAAGGCAGGGGATAACTCTTTCTTGAATGTCCTGAAGATCAGCCCATGCTTGCAATCTTGGAGAGTAAAGAGGAGGTTTGTCCATATGTCAATGCTAACCTTTCCACAAATGTAGCTGCCTCTTTACTTGTGCTCTCCATTCATTTTTTAGTTTCTCTGGTCGTTGCTACTTCTTCCTCAGAATTTCGGACTCTCCTGTGAATTCAAAAGTGGAGGAGCTTCTGGATTGGCAAGTGTTGGATGTATTCTCTCAAGCGTTCAACTTCTTTCTTATATTCCTTCTTTTCTACTTCCTTGTCCAGTCTTGCCTTCATGAAAGCAACTGAATTATCCAAGTCTTCAACTTCCTGCTTCTTGGTAGTTGGTCCCAAATTGATCGTGGTAATTCCTCTTTTGCTTTGTCAACCTTTGACACAGCTATCTGCATTGTCCTACAACCGGCTTAATCTCTCTGGATGGTGGAAAACCTTTTGGCTAGCTTCTTTACTACAACTTGTTCTAATCTGGTCAAGAAATCTGCCATATCATCCTCTTCTTGAACTTCTTTTTCTTGTGTCTCTACTTTCAATCTTTCCTTCAACCAGTCAGGAACAGTGGGTTGCTCAATGCCTTCCACTTCCCAGTTGCCTTCTTCATATGGGATACCTCGAAAGGCGGCAAATCATTCTTGAAATTCAGCTTCCTCAACATCCATTTCATTGTCCGACTCCAATACTTCTCTGCCGGTAGGAGACGGAGGCTGCTCAACTTCTTGATGGATTTACTCTACGTTTTCTTCATGAACTGGGGAAGGAATTTTTATCTCTGCCAATGACTCATCAATGGCCAATATGTCATTTATGTTTGCAGATGCGATAGAACGAGATGGTTCTAACCTTTGTTTCTTTTGAGTAGGTCCTTCATTCATAACTGCCTTCCCTTTCTTTTTAGCGCTTTCAATTGGCTTGGCACTTTGAGATGCTTCTTTTGAAGAACATTCTTCTGCTTCACCCATCAGATGACTTTGTTGATCAACCCACCAACTGGAATATTTCACAACTGGCCGCATCAAGGAGGTCAAGTCTGCATGCTCTGGTTCTGACCATTTGATAGGAGAAAGAGGTGCATGCTCATCAAAGCTAGGCTAAGTATATTCTTCATTGTCTTCCAACTGATCAGGCACAAGGAAACATTTAGTTGTTCTGATCACTTACTGGCAGTCTAGACGATAACCTTTTCCTGATGTCAAATTCATCTGCAACATTTGCCCAAAAATCCTCCATGTCCACTCTATGTCTGAATCTTTCTCCATTCACTGATCCAATATTGTTGTGAGGATCATAATTAGCTCTGCATCAGTAAAATGTAAAGGGATACCAATGCATTTCTAGCCTAGCACTTTCAGTTGCTTGTGCTCTCGGACAAGACTCCTGCATATTTCCAATAAAGAATGGAAAGGTAATTGTTGCCTTCTATCTTATTCTTTTGAAGCCTTGATATGTTTCCAGTTGTCTGAGAACTTCAAGTAGGACCATCCTATTGGTTGGATAGATCGGAAGTCGATAGGGACGACCGTCAAAACCTTGAACTCTTATATATGTAAATTTCGGAAACTGGATAAATCGGGATCCATACTTGCTGATTAGACTTTTAGCTTCTAAAGACAGCCTCTGGTGAGTTCCTCCTTGTAGTGTCCTTGTGATATACATTAAAAAGGCATCATTCACTCACTTGAAATGACTTTTCTCCTTAATTTGTAGCTGAGGATAACAATCATAAGACTTGAATTCATTTTCTCCATTGCCAACTACGCCTCTGCAGATTAGTCTGCAATATCTAAAATTTCTGGCCAATGAGTAGATAATTTAGGAACTCATGTAGAATGACTTTGTCGTCTCCAATTTATCAACTGTTCATGAAGATTATTACTGATTATGCAGGACCAATTGAACATCTTGACTCCCGAGGTGATTTCATTAATGACAAAGTACATCCATGTCTCAAATGGTGCACCCTAAGGGCTTCCCATTACTCTATTCAGCAATAAGACAATGTCACCATATTCTTCCTTGAAGTATGGGCGCAGCAGATTCTTTGGCACTTTCCCTTGGGGTCTTTTCTTTTCCAACCAAGACTTGTTGACATTTGCCGCACAGAGCTCAAACTGGTTATCATAAATCCTTTTGGTATCTTCTTTAGTCTTGTACGAGGTTTTATTATAGTTTGGTATTCCAAACGTCTCTTGAATGGCTAACTCTAAAAGATTAACTAAAACCCTTCTATCAGGTGCAATGATCTCTCTTGATTGTGCGTTGTAGTGTAAAGCACACTCAACTATCAGCTCAGCACATTCTTTAGCCGGTGGAAATCCAGCTGCTTGGATGATGCCGTTTCTCATCATCCAACGAGCAATGGGTGTCGGCAGGTATCCATCATGCCCATACATTCTCTTTTTGAGTTCTTCCAAATCCACATGCCCAAGGTAAGTATCTGTGACGTTCTTCCACTTGGATTTGATTTTTTATTCTGGCTGCACTCCTCTATTGGCAAACTTCATCGGTGATTTTCTGGAAGGTGCTCCTTTGGTGGTCATTAACCTACATAACACATGAAAATTCAATAATATTTTCAAGAAAACTTGCTGATTAAACTTCTGATTTTAGACCTCCTTTTCTTGAAAATCCCACTTTGAGCTTGTTAAAAACATAAATTTCTGCGAAAAAGCAGGCTGAAAGTGAAGAATTTGGCCAAGAACTCGATAAATAAATGGTTTAGACAGAAGAAATCAATCAAAAATATAAATTTCTTGAACCTCTGGAGTTTTCTTTGATTGATTTTGGTGGGAATTTGTCTTTAATTCTGAAAATTCTGTCCTAAACCCAGAAAAAGCACCTTGTTTCCTGACTTCCAACACTTAGAAAAATTTTACTTCAAAATTCCTTCTTGAAAATCAATTTTCACCAAAATCTGAGAGAGAAAACTTCTCCTTAAATGCTCTCCAAATTTCCAACCTGAATAATGAATTTTGAAAGTGACTGGTTGAAAATATATAGAGTTTTAAGGATTTTAAACTTAGAAGCTTCATCTTTGTGCTTTTTTTTTTATTATTATTATTTTTTTGTGCTTTTATGTTTTAAATCTTTCCAAAATGGAAAGTTTTATTTCTCTCAAAATTCCAAAAAAGCAAGGAATCTTCTAGATCTTTCTTCCAAATTCCAAAATTCTTGAATTTTCGAAAATCTTTTCAAGTGTTGAAATTATTTTCCCTTGGAAAATAATTCAGTGTTGGAAAATATTAAAAATATTTGATGTGTCATGTTTATTTTCCAACCCATTCGTTGATTGACCCTTGATTTCATGTGCAATTTTTTTGTCAAAATTATTTTTCCTTTAGCCAATTTTTTGTCTTTCGCCATGGCAAGTTCATCATCGTCATGTCTAATCTCCAAGTCTTGGGCGAATTTACATGTCTAGCTTAGGCATCTTCACATATTCCATTTATTCCTAGGCTAACTTGGTCAGTGTCTATCCATCTTGGTGTAATTCATTTCACCAACTTGTATTTGATCAAACTTTCAAGGTGCTTGGACAATCTACCCTACGAAATTTTAATTTCCTTAGGCAAGCTTTTCATGTTTTCATTGTCAATGTCTTGCTAGAGAGGGCAGACTTTGAACATGTCTTGCCAACATTTCTCCTTGTCTAGATCGGACTTCGAAGATCTTTAGCCAAGGCGGACTTGGATCATCTTAAGCCATGCCTTTAGATGTGCTTTAATCATTTTTTTTTTAATTTTTTCTTTCCTTTCAACTTTGTCTAGCCACCTTTGCTTAGCTTTAATCCTTTTCCATGCCTAGGCGCACTTCACATGTTCTTGGACATGTTGCTTTATCCCATCATGTCTAGGCGAACTTGGAAGATCTTTAGACATTTCCTTTTATCTTTCAAACCCTTGGAATGCATTAGATATGCTTTGCTTTATTCCTTGTTTTCTTTTATCCTTCTCCATGTGGCGGACTTGGAGTCGTCTTAGACAAGGCGGAGTTGAAGGTTCTTTTACCATGCTTTTATTCTTTCATACTTGGCTGGGCAGAGTTCACACAAGTTTATCTATCCTTACTCATGGGCGGAGCTTACTTGACCTTAGGATATTCCCCTTGACTGCATATCGGACTTTGATGCTCATTTGCCAACCTTTTTGTGTATGGGCGGGGTTTGAAGAAGCTCAGACATTGTCTTCTTATGCTTGGCAGACTTGGAAGAAGCTTGGACATGGCGGAGTTCAAGTATACTTTGACATGCTTCAATCTTTTCTTTACTCCTTCATGTCTAAGCGAACTTGGATTGCTTTTATCCATGTTTTAGGAGGGCGGACTCTGATGGTGTTAAGACATGTCGAACTTATTGCTTTGTCTTGTGCTTTATTTATTTCATGCCTTGTGCCTAGCAAACTCCATGTCCACTTGCATGCTTTGCTTTATTTTCTTTTGTCCCTTCAAACATGTTGCCGACTTAACCTTGGGTAGGAGTTTATTTAACTCTTGCCATGCTTTTTAATTGCAGATTGGAGTTTGACATTGATTGGACATCTTTCCTTTCAAACTTGTCTTGCTTTAAATATTCTTTCCCTTCCTTACGTCTTCATGGCAGACTTTGAAGGTGTCTAGACATGCTAACTAGTGCTAGGCGGAGTTGGAAGATCTCTTGCCAACTTTGATTTGGCTTTTATGTTTCAAACCTTTGCCAAGTTTGCTTTTCATCTACTTGGGAGGAGTCTACATCTTCTTGAACATTGTTTTATTTTGCTTTCTTCCTTGCACTTGGCAGACTTTGAAGTATGCTTTGCCAAGAAAACTTTCCTTTGTTTTAATCTTTATTTACTTGCTTTGCTTTCTTATTGCTCTACTTGCTTGACAAGCTTTAGTGCTTTATGTCATCCTAACTCCACACCATCCTCATGCTTTTATCATGCATTCTTTAGGTCGGACTTTGATGCCTTTTAGACATGCTTTCAAATGCCAATGTAGGGCGCACTTTGAAGCTTATTAGACATGTTGCTTTATTCCTTTGCTAGACGGACTTTGAAGCCTCTTGGACAGGGCGGAGTTGGCATGATGCTTGCCATGTCTTGGCGGACTTTGAAGGCATCTTGCCATCCTTGCCTTATGCCTTTAGCGAATTTCCAAAGTGCTTGCACATGTTGCTTGTAATGTCCCCTTCCTTGTGATGATGCATTCAGTGGTCCATTGGCCTATTCCGGAGACCCGTAGGCTATGTGGAAAGGAGAATTAGGGATTCCATATTCTATGGAGTTCTGACCGAGCTTGTTAGGGGTGGAATGTGAACTTACTATTTTTAGTAAGTTAGGGTTTGGCTGTCTGGATGGTGCAGTGTTACTAAGCTCACCAAGCTCTTTCTCTGGTTGCGAGGATCACGATTTTCGGAGCAATATTTCATGACTTACTATTTTTAGTAAGTGGCAATTTGGGGCGTTTCTATTTTTGGCAGTCCTGGATATGGTCCTGATCCAGCGCAGTTCAATGATCCTCATTGCTCAACCTCATCATTTTATTGATAATCAGTATTGGAGTCATAAGTGATTAATTAAATATTATTTCCTTATCCTAAGGTTTAATATTTAATTATTTTATTACTGATTAATAACATTGTGATTTGTGCATAATGTGATTTTCTTCCTAAGTCTGCCTAGGTGAATTATTTGATGATTGGAAGGAGACTTTATTTTATACATCAAAGTTTATTTTATGCCAAAATCATGGTCCTAACTCCTAAGCACGATTTTTGACTAAGGAAGTGGTCACCATGCTTGGGTCCACCACTTGAAACGAAATGCAATTTGGAAGAGGTGAATTTGGAGACAATTTCATTTGAATTCCAGACTTGAAAAGCTATATATACAAGTGTTTGGCTCCTCATTTGATTATCCAGAGAAAATATATCGTTATGCTGTCGGAATGACTCCAAACTTCTTCAAGGGTGAAAACCTCCTAGATCTTTCTTTCCAGTTTCGAGTGTGAGATATCACTCCTAGCTGTGGTTCGAATTTGTGAACTACCTGGTGTACTTGGGATTGCATTGGGTGTGTTTTTGAAGAGTTGTGTGCTGCTGCATTTTTTGGTGTTGCTGGTGTGTGTTGGCTGGAAGTGTGTTTTGTTCGTAGCTATCTACGTGTTGGGTGCATCGTTCTGGGTGATGGCTCATTAGAAGCGTATTGGAGAGACAATAGTTCTTCTACATTGACATGGCATTTGGGGAACTCTCCAATTTATGATTGCAAATCGAAATATTCAGCTAAATTGCCATTTTCGGATTTGCATTGGGTTGCGTGCATCACTCTTGTGGCTCTCAAGTTCCTGTTTTAAGGTATTGAACTGAACGCCTAAGTTATGCTATTAATTTGCATTTGGTTTGACATGATTTCATTCAGTTTTGAGAAAGTTATGAGCATTTTAGTGGATTTGGGTGTGGTTGGTTCTGCGTTTTATTCACTCTGATTTCAGAACAGCAAGTAGTGATTTTGTTGTGTGAATTTGATATTGATACTTGAGATATGTACTTAACTCTATCTTCTCTCGCATCTCTATCTTCGTAAGATTGTTTCAGTAGTACTGATCAATCATTCTAGTTGCATTATATGGTATTTCCCACTGAACAATTGGAAGAGGATGGCTTAGCCGCCTTCATGTTTTGTAATTTAGCTTTGTCCTCCCACTGAGAAAGTGGTTGAGTGATATTGTCCTCCCGCTGAAATATGCGGTTGAGTGATAGTTTTTATGCATAAGTCATCCTGCTGCATAGGCGATAGAGTGATTTGGTTCTGGTTATGCTCTTGTTCCCTTGGCTGGTTTACCGCCAAGTTCTTGGTCTTCATCCCGCTGAAAAGTGGAAGGGGTTGGCTTGCTGCCCAATATTGTACTTGCGTTGTAATTTCCAGCAGATCAGTGAGCTAACGAACCCCTTATCACCATATGCTCTCACCTTCCCACATTGAGCTCTTGGTGATCAGAAATTGGAAGGGTTACTTTCAACAGTATTGAGATTATATTTCCTAGATTTAACGGGTGCATTGTAGTATTTGTTGTGTTTAAAATCAAAAAAATTAGTGGGAATATTACATTGCTTTATTCCTTATTCCAACTATGCAAACTTAAATACTTGTTTGCAAAATCTCTCTTGTTGCTGACTTAACCTCAAGTAGGAGTTTGCTTAACTCTCGCCATGGGTTCCTTAACCGAAGGTAGGAGTTTGATGATTGCTTGCCAACTTCTTTCCTTGGCTAGGCGGAGTTGGAAGATACTTGGATATGTATGCTTGGGGGGAGTTCATCTTATCTTTTCCATGCCAACTTCCAATCTTCTAAACAAGGCGGACTTTAGACATTGTTAGCCATCTTTCCTCTTGGACATGACAGACTTCAAGAGAGCCTAGACATGTTTTGATGGACAGCCAACTTTCTTTGCCTTGAGTGAATTTTGACCTTTATTCCATGAATTTTGATCTTCCATGCCGCTGTTATAACCTGCTATGTCAAACTTGGATCTGCCATATCAATGCTGGATTATCTGGAACAAAACCCTAATTAGGGTTTTACCTTGCTTTTTTCACTTGGAGACAATTTTTCAATTCTAAGGACATGGGCATTGATCACATGGCTTAAGGAGTGATCTTTTGGAACAAAACCCTAATTAGGGTTTTTACCCTGCTTTTTACACAGAGACAAAAAAATTCAATTCTGACATGGGCAGTGATGAAATGACCTAAGAAACAAAACCCTAATCCTACTTTCAAAAAAGCAAAAGGCAAGCCAAAAAAGCTACTTCCCGGAGTGGCCCAAAGTGCCAAAAACAAAACTTTCTAAATTTAGAAAAAAGGAAAAAAGCAAAAATTCCTAAAAATAGAAAGTTGTCAAAAATGACCCAAAGCAATTGCGATCCTCATCCTTCAAACCTTCTAAGCACTTTGACAACATTCAAACACAAATTTGAGCATGACTTCTCTATTTGGCTCGGGATGACTTCAAAACTCTAACTCAAAACTCTCAGAGAAAATGGATTTATGAAACTGCAGAGCCAGGACAAAACCCTAAAAAGCAAAAACAAGGGGTCCCCATCTGCGATGCGGCAATGTGTGAAATAGGTCACAACAGGTAGCAGAACAACTTCCTACACTAACCTTGAGAGGAGAGTTATGGAAAACTTTTCAGATCTTCACAACAATTAAAAAAATTAAATAAAAATAAAACAAATAACATCATACCACAGCATAGTGATTTATGTGGGAAAAACCCTTTTAGGAAAACAACCCCACTCCAAAAGTCACCCAATATATTATTCTTAAATCAGCAAGATTACAATATACTTGCAAAGAAATCTTCGTACAAGAGTATCACCAACCAACAATTTGGAGGTAGCTCAACAGCTATAAGACTCTTATACACAACCTCCATCTCCTGCACCTAATATATAGATGTGAAAGGTATGAAAATGTGAATTAAAATAATGGAAACAATGCAATGCAAGATCACAATCCACACAATCACAAAATGAAGTCTAAGATTTATGCTCAAATAAAATGATAAACCATAATACCAACACAGACCTTAGGTGACTCCAATGTTACTTGAGATTTGCTTAAGTGCTTTGATATGTGGGTTGCTCTTCAAAATAGCATAACTATGATTGCACACTAATATAATGGTCAAGGATTAATGTTTGATAGTTGCTTGATAGTTGCTAGCTCTTGATTGACAATGCTCATGAAAGTGACAATTTGACTATAGTGTAGGTGCTCAAAAGTGCTAGAGGTGTAATGTTGTAAATTGCACCCCGTGCAATTCCACATCACATAACACCTCCGCTTTAAGCCGAATTGGAGATATCCCCTTAGCTTCCACCTCATTTGTCCGCTTGGCCTACTTAGTCACCCTTCTCAATTTTCCTAACCATGTTGATTGTTTTATTCGGGGACACTTGTGCACCACAGAGACATTTGTGCGCCGCACAGTTGTCTCGCGAATTTGCAGCCTGAAGGTGGTCGTTGAGACATAACACTTGCTATTCCTAGCATTGTAGCGCCTCCTTTTGGGCACACTGACATTGGTTTTCAATTTGAGGTTGTATTTCTTGCCTTCTGGGGCTTCATTTTGCCTTCTACATTCTTGATCTCTTGGTTGTTTATCGTTGGTATTTTGTGACTAGTTTTATGCACCTCTTTCACTATTGTCAAGCTTGTTCGTTCATTGCTTCCATCCAGTGAAAACTTTAGTGGCTAATATTTGCCAATTGGCTATTTTTTGAAATTTGGGAATCAAATTTGGCTAATAATTTCAGCTTTTAAGGTGACCCAAATCGCCACATTTTTACAAATTTTTATTTTAATGTTATTTAAATCGCCGAAGAATTTATTTTATTAATTTTTTTAACTTAAAGATTCGCCACAATATTTGATACATGATTGCATCAGATTCGCCAACATTTTATAATTTATTGTAGAAATCCAAATTAATTCACCAATAATATATCATAATTATTAGTTACTTCAGGGTTATATCAACAATATTTTGTTTCCACCATTGATTTAAAATATAATCTAATGACCTTCATTGTATTGCATGAGGTAAAATGTACCTACAAGTTGTAATGCTCGTGGGGTTTGAAATTGCTTTTAAATTGTTGATTTCAATGAAAACCAATGGTCTAAAAGCAATTTTTGGCCCCATGAGTATTAGAAATTGTTTGTAAATTTTATCTCACAAAATAGAAAGAGGGCTATTAAATTATTTTAAGTTAATGGCAGAAACCAAATAAAGTATAGTCTAACCCTTAATCTCAGTAATGATTTCAAACTTCATGCCTCTACTTTTTTATAAAATATTATTTTTAAATGAAAGGAAATGCAATAGTAATTAATGCATACAATGATTATTTTCCAAGATTCGCAAATATTTTCTACCAAAAAAATTGATATAAACAAATTCGCCAATAAAATTAATTGTTTTTTATAAAAAGGAAATATTTGCCAATAAACATTATTATTAGTTTTAGAAAAAAAAAGATATTCACCAAGATTCTATACAATTTTTTGAGGGGGGGTTTCTTAAAGTTATCACTACTTCCATCACTATCTTAGCTTCATATTTGAAGGTCTTGTGCTCATCTTCACTCCAACAAACTTGCGCTTTCCTAGTGTTGAAGAGGAGTCTATTCCCTCTTGCTTGTTACAATTTTTTATTTATCTATCTCTGTTAGCATATCATTTGTGTTGTTTCTTTCATCGTATCTCTTTAATCATTTTTATCTCTTTATCCATCTGGGCTGTCCGTGGAGGTGGAAACACCGAAACGGGAGTCTAACTATTGCAGAGCTCTAAATCACAACCCCATCAATTTCATTCTCGTTCATCTGTGTCTAGGTTCGTTGAAAGGGAAGCGCTATCTTGGCTAGAGGCTACATTTGTGGACACTTTGTGAACTTCTTCCTCTCTTCCCTTGTTATTTCGTTCTTTGTTTTCAATTAATCTACTTTCCTGTTATCGTTTTATTGCATTACTGTAATGTCTCCATTTTCCCACTACTCTTAGGCTCAAAGATTCACTTGTCACCCATCTCCACAAGTGAAGTTTAGTGTTTGGAGATGATTGGCTAACCAAGAATGGTTTATACTTAGTCATTTATTTGGCCTTGGCAAATTTATAAGGTGTAAACTTTATAATATTACATTATAAGTCACTTTTCCTAAAATTGGAAATATTTTATAAAGTGACTTTATGAGGAGGGTGACCTGATGCTAATATTATATTATAAAGTTACTTTTACCTTAAGTGGTAATAATACATTAAAGTGATTTTATAAAAGATGTTTGTAAAGTAACTTTATTAAAAGGGGATTAATAAAAGTTAATGGAGAATTATAAGTTGACCCCTTGAACGCCCTTTTCTAGACAACATGGGAAATAAAACTTTAATGTATAATTGGCCCCACTCATGAGAAATTGGACCCATAAGATGAACGCCTAAGTGGAGAAATATTCCTTGTGGAATCTTAGCATCTTGCAATCCTAAGTTGGGCGTGAGGCTTTGGGAAAGAAAAGGAGAATTCACATGAAGATTTGGGCATTATTGGTTTTTATTATTTTTTGAGAATATTTTCATCTTTGCAGGTCTGCAACGTGGTTGGCATAATTCTGAAGTGAAATTGGGGACGGAAACCTCCAATTTTTGGTGTTAGGATAAAATCACTTTCACCTTTCTACATAGTGATTTGCCTAAAATGCTCATATTTGGCCAAGGAGGGCTAAATCGGAGGTTTATTGACAGCTACAGCAAGTGATTAATCTGAATTTCAGATCTGAGCAGCAATTTGACCATATTCAGTGAAATTTGTGCACAATTTGGACCAGCTATACTGTTGTGACCTTTTCACACATCACCCCATTGCAAATGGGGACCCTCCCTTTTTCCTGCTTTCTATGGTTTTTGTTAGTCCCTTGTGACCTCTCGCAGCAAGTTGGTCAGTTTTGAGCAACCTGAGTTTTGAACATTATGAGTCAGTTTGTGCAAGCCATGGTTAGAAGTTTAGAACAGAGTTTGGACACTGTCAAAGTTCCTAGAAAGGCCAAAGGACGAAGATTGCAATTGATTTGAGTGGATTTGGACAACTTTCTATTTTTAGAAAATTTTGTTTTTTGCTTTTTCCTATTTTATAGGAAGTTTCGTTTTTGGCATTTTGAACACAATCCCCGAAATGGCTATTTTTAGAAAGTTTTTTCCTATTTTTTACGGAATCTTGCTTTTTCTATTTTTAGAAAGTGGATCTAGGGTTTGCACTGTTCACACTGAGATACACTAAAATGATCAACAAATTCCTCCTAAAATCCAAGTTTTGACCCAAAACGCTAATCTCATAAATTTTAGGAATCCCAAGGAATTCAGTAAATGATTGAAGCACAATTTTCAAATTTCAAGGCGATCCGGTAAAAATTGCACAAGTTATGGAGATTTCAAGTTTTGATCATGTGGTTCCTGACAATGATGAAGTCCTGAAATCTTGGTATGGTTCCTAATCTTGGTTAAGGTTGTGGTTCCTGAAATCCACCAAGTTCGCCTAGGAAAAGGTGAGGTGGGTTTATCAACTTGAAAAAGTTCGCCCTACCATGAAGTTGAAGGTGCAAGCAAATGTTGAAGTCGGCCCTAGATAAGAGGCTAGGTACCATGCAAGTAAGCAAGTCCGCCATCCAAAGGACCATACATCAAGCCAAGTCCGCCCTATAGATGATGGGGAAAGAGCAAAAGTTTAGCCAAGTCCGCCCTAAGGCATATCATTTGGTGCATGAAGCTAACAAAGTCTGCCCGCCCTTGGACAATGTGGTGTGCATGAAACAGATGAAGTCCGCCCCATGGACATAAGAATGTGGTGCACAAGTTTGAAGAACTCCGCCCTCTTTGGTGCATGAAATCAGTTAGGTCCGCCCTCACTGATCACAAGTTGAGATGAAGTCCGCCTAAGGTCATGAGCATATGGTTCCTAAGTGTGAAGAAGTCCGCCCTAGCATGACACATGGTGCACAATGATAATGAAGTCCACCCTACCTTTGATTGAAGAACAAACAAGTCTAAGAAAGTCCGCCCAAGAGAGATACATGCTAAGTTTGAAAAAAAGGAATATTCTCAAATGATGTCAGCAAGATTTGATGATGAAGTTTGAACTAAGACCAAATTGGAAAGTTTTTCAAAGAAGAATACTGCAGATTTAGTTTGAATTATGGACTGAAAATGAATTTAGAAACTTGCATTCGAAAGACAAGATGAAGTTTGAACTGAGCACCAAAATTAGAAACTTTCTAAGTGATTCAAATCGAGCTCATTAACTAAATGTCCAAGTTCGATGTATGAAGGACAAATTAGAAACAAATTTTAGAAGATCCTGTGTTTCTAAATGAAGAATTCGAACTCCAATACAAATGCCTTTCATTCTCTCATTTCATCATATGAAGTTCGAATTTCAAGAACAAGTTGAGAGGCATTTTGAGAGAAGTTTTGTCCAGGTTGAGAGTATTTTTAAGAGTTTTTCTGTAGATTAAAGTAATTTCAAGAAGGATTTCAAGCATAAGTCTAAGATTTTCAACCATTTTTCACAAGATGCACACAGATTTTGGAGGGACCTTGACTGTTTGGAAGACAAATTCATTAATTTTCTGATTAACATATTATTTTTCATCCTCCAAGCAGCTTCTTTTCTCATTCTTCTTCTTTCTTCGAAGGTGAAATTTAATTTTGAAGGCAGGGTATTGCGTTTTGAACCCAAGTTTTTCCTCAAAGTTTAAAGAGAGAATAAATTTAGCAGATTTCCCTTTCTTTCTTTCTCATTTTCTGCCTTTAAACAAGTTAGAATAAATTTCAAGGAGTTTGAATGAACATAAAATATTTCCAAATTCTGATTTTGAAGTTAAAATCAGACTAAAAACTCCTTGAGTTTGATGATTTTCAAGGGATTTTCTTAAACTTTTCAGAATATCAAAGTATTTGAAAATCAAATTTTCAAGGCTAAGTGTTGAGAAGAGAGTAAACTATAAATTACTTAGCCTCCAAACTCTGAAATTGCACCTAAAATGCAGATTATAACTTAAGTTTATTTGTTCTCTTGTGCAGATTTGGATGACCTTCGAAGCGGGGACATCACGCAAAATGAAGTTTCTAGTCGACAAAGAGTCCCCTCCGGAATCGAAGATGAATTCTAAATGGAAGCAAGTTGGTGACACAAACTTGGGTCACATTGACCTCCGAGAATTTAAGAAGAGAATGTATGGCACAGGTGCTCAATTACCTACCGCAATTGCACTAAGGATGATGAACAATGGAATCGTACAAGCTATTGGTTTCCTTCCAATGATCTAGTGTACTGAGTTAGTAGCAGAATGCTCCAAACATCACAACCCAGCAAGCAGAGAAATAGTAGCCCCTGATGGCAGAATCTTGGTGAACATCGAAGAAGTGGCGGTCAAAGAAGCATTCTATATCCCCGAGTACCACAAAACTGTTTACATAACCAAGGATGAGGCGACACAATTGTACAAGGATCACATAGAGGAATATGAAGCTAACATCAGCCATCAATGGTTGGAAAAGCCAAGGAAAGGAAGTTCTAAACTACCCAAACTCCTTGTACGGGTATACTTCAAGGAAGATTATGGAGACCTCATCGTCCCATTGAATAGGGTTATGGGAAGCCAGCAGGGTGCTCCTTTTGAACCATGGATGTACTACTTTATCCATGAGGTCACCGTTGGAGTGAAGATGATTAACTAGGCAAAGATTATTAGTGATAACCTTGATGATCAATTGAGGATATTTGGAAAAGAATAGGACTTTCTACATGAGTTCCTACTTGTTCTATTCTTTGGCCAAAACATATAGGTACAAAGATATTGTATGTAGAGGCGTTGTTGGGAATAAAGAAAACCAGTTTCCTGTTTATGACTATTATCCACAGCTGCACTTAGAAGAAAAGTTCCACTTGAAGAGAGTTAATGATGCATTCCTGATGCATATCACTAGAACCCTTCAAGGGGGTACCCATCAACGACTCTCTCAAGAGTCGATGGACTTCATTAGTAGATTTGGATATTGATTTATCCAGTACCCCAAGTTCACTTATCTAAGGATCCAGGGATTCTCAGGACAGCCATACAAATTGCCTTATGTTTCCCACAAACAAGATGGTACTACTCGAGGTAGTACAACAATTAGAAAATTTTATGAGTGTTAAGAGGAAGAAGCAGAAGACAAGAGTGTCTTCTCTTACTATTGGGAATGGGTTAGAAACATGTCCTTCATCCCAAGTTGCTGCATTTGCTGATAAGGAGATCCAGTGGTACCCATTTTTCCAGTACCAGGCTAGGAGTCATTTTGGCCCTTTTCATAAAATGGGGAAAGTAAATGAAGCGAAATTCGAGCATAGGCCAGACTTAGAAGATTATTGGGCTAACGATGTTGATAGCTTCGACATAAGGAGGAGGTTGTGGTCTAGAATTCCACTAAATTTAATCAGAGTTTCTGAAGTATTCTGGGTAGTGGACCAGCTTGAGGAGGACAGTGAGTATGAGCAACCACACTATGTCGTCTTGAAAAATGAGCCCCTTGCCCTTATTGATTGGTCAAATGTTGAGAGATCTAACCTTGGAGACCTTATGATGCCAGTAATTGAATATTCCAAATGGTGTGCATCTCAAAAGACAAAGAAACTTAAGGCGAAGAATGTTACTTTCACATATGATCTTATGGGGACAGATGAATCTATGTCCTTGAATCATGGTGTAATGTCCAGTGGGCACACGAACCTTGAAAGTGTGGGATCAAGGAAAAGAAAAGAGCCCACTGCAAATTCATTGAGGGAAAAAGGAAAGAAGGTCACTGGAGAGGTAGATGTAGGCGGACCACAGCAGTCAAGAGAAGATCACTCGACCATAAGTGCTTCCCCTACCACGCCACTAAGAGTGATAATTGATGAGCAAGAGCAAGATGTTGAGATAGAAGAACAAGAAGTGAGAGTTCCTTCTGGAGCAGTCAACCATTCCTGATTGGTTGAGAGAAAGAATGAAAGCCAAAGTTCCTAAAGAGGTTCACCATATAGATAATACAACTGAACTTTTGCCTGAGTTAGATAAATCCAACAAGATGAAGCCGCCCAAGCCAACCAAGAGATTCTCCTTGATTTAGAGAGATAGAGTAGGATGCAGGACAGTTCAAGTGGCAATACCTAAGGCAGGGAAAACTCAGGATAACATCACTCCTGAGGATTATGAAATCCCTACTGTGAACTTGGGTAAGCCTACTCAGGCCCAAGAGATCCAAGATTTTGATGATTCTTGCAATGCCCTCAAGGCAAGATTGAACAAGGAAAAGGAAAAAAGAAAGAAGGTTGAAGATGAGAATGAGCAATGGAAGAGATATGTTCAACATTTGACAAAACCTATAGATCGAGAGGAGGTACCTATTGCTCCGCCCATACCTCTTCCACAAGAATCATTAAAGGATTATGAGGACATGAAGACGACTTTCAGAGAAGCTAAAGAATGGAGTGTTGATGCCTCAAAACGTGCTAACATACTCATTGAGAACCTGATATCAGCACATGACTCCACATCTTCCTTATTGAGCAGAATTCAAGACATAGCTGAAGCTTGGGAAGATATTGAGGATATTCAGAGAAGAATCATTTCATATCTGAAAATAATCAAAGGACTTTTTCAGTAGGATCTTATAGACAGAAAAGTCATTCAGCCCGATGACCTATATGATTTCAACACTTGGTACTTTGCCTTGCTTACAAGGGTTGAATCTTTGAGAAAATCCGAGGCTAAGTGTTCAAAAATTGAAAAGACCATCAGAGATATTCAAGACGAGATCTTCTTTGTGGCAGCTGAGATATTGCAACAGGATGAGGTGCGAGAGAAGCATCTGCATGCAAAGAATTTGAGGGCCAAAGTTCAAGGAAACTTCTTCAAAGTTTCAGGGCCAATTCTCAGGGAGGATCTCTCCAGAGTTTCGAGCTTCATACGCATAAATGAAAATTTCCTGACACAAGCAATTAGCTGGGAAGACACTCTCGCCACCTGTACTGTTGATGTGGATATGGTCGACTTCCAAATTAGCAACTTGCCAAGTGTCACCATAGAGGAGGTGCAACTTCTTGTGTCCAGGTACAAAGAAGGAAACTAGACACTCACCTCAGTGAGAATAGAAGATGTGCCACTTGTCTCCTTGTTCATTTTAACTGTTAGAGTTTGGGGAAACCCTAATTAGGGTTTTGAAGTTTTAATCTAAGCTCTTGATCATTGTTCGATCTCGGTCGTTCATAATTTCTTAACTACTATATAAGGTTGCCTCCTCTCATTTGGAGAGTGTGAGGCTTTTTGAAATATTGTTGCATGAAGGTCATTTTTCAGATAATATATTACATGTGCTTTCTCTTAAGGGTTTGTAATCCCTATTGTTTGAGTGATTACGCAAGGTTTTCAATTTCTTCAACACATTAGTCTAGAATTTATTTCATGTTGTTAGATTGAATGAAATATCTGATAAGTATTGGTTTATGGTGTATCTCTGCTCATACTTTTGGTGAATGGATGACTTTCATTCACTATGCAAAGTTAGTCTGGGCTTTCCATTTTGTGCATGCTTAAACTTCGAGCATAAGCACATCCCTCGAAGTTTGCATCCACTTTGTGTAAGTTGTCTTAAGTTGAGGCGGAACAAAGTGTGGTTTATTGAGTTCACCGAATCAATATCATCTCTCGAATTCATAGGATTAGAGTAGAATTCTCAACCCTTATCCCTTTGGTCTTTTTGAAAGTCTTAAACCCCGAAAATCCCAAAAAGAGAGAGAAAGAGAGAGCTTTAATTGATAGATTCATCTAAGTCCCAAAGTTGTTGACAATTCGTTCAAATGTAAGTCACTTTGTGTATTACCAGCAAATAACAACGCCCATTGAGCTTATCCACACATCAAGACCTGACTAAAGAAACCTTGGAATCGCCATATGATCTTCTAGCAATCTTAGCATAAGCGGTAAATTATCTTTGGGTACTTTATTCTAATGTTTGGTAGATGATAAAACAGACACCAACACGTACCTTCTCCGGTTGGGCCGTACCATCTTCAATTGCCTGGAGTTTGCAGAAAATAAATACAAGGGTTTTAAGTCTGCAATTTGCATTGATTTTCATTTTTGGCAATTAGGATCAGCAAATAAGAAGTTATTTTAGAGAAATAAGATCATATGTGATCAACATATTCAATAATACAAGGAAATTCTTCATTCCTGGAGGGTCGCACCTGGCAAGGAGTTAGAATTTCATCTGGGTCTGCATATTTCTTCATCAATTGTTTTTAGTAATTCATTCTAAGGTCAGTAAAGTCAATTGGAGATGTCAACACATTTAGGAAGCTCCTATTTCATCATATATTGAATTCTAGTCAAATAAGGAGGCTCAACTAGGCAAGCTCCGGATACTTGGTATGCTATTTGAGCCCTGTGTGGAATAAATTAGTCATTATTTGTCATTGTGTTTGCAACAATAAAGAAATCAGAATTCTGAATACAATTTTCAGTCTTAGATTAGTTGTATTTTGCATACCTCTTTCATTGTGCAACATTCAAAAGTCAATAACCCGCAAGCAAACCTCAAAACTCTTCAAAACCCAAAACATCTACAGGCTGGTCAAAGAATTTTATTTAAACAAACCTGTCAGATTGTGCCAATCAGCAATTGGCATCTTTCAATTACAAACTTAAAACTCTAGTATTTGGTCACCCTACTATTTTCTAGTTCGACCTTTGTGCTTTGTCTATGCAAGACACCAAGGCATCACGCTATCGTCCACAACCCGCGCATGCATCTTGGATAGAGAGCTCGCAAGGCTTACTAGACGATCTCTGTGACCAGTGCTTTCGGGTTCTGTACTTAAAAACATTTTTATCTATCCACAATGATTAATTTTGTGCTTTCATTTAGTTATAGTGAGTTAACTTAGAGGTTTGAGCACTTCAAAGGTTGCCTCGAGTGCAGAGGAGGTTAGCGAGTCCTCAAGAGGTTTGACCACCTTTCACGTTCACTTTTCTTACTCTAGAGGAGGAAAATGAGTGAATGAAGGCCTTATTTATATGCCTCACATTACATTTGATCAATGGTAGGGATTGTATTGCAAGTTCAATGGTTGAGAAAAATTTGCAAAAGGGCAAGACCTATAATGCACATGGATTGATGAGGTGGACGGATAAGGTAAAATGTAAATGCATAGATGAAATAAATAAAATATTAATTTTACTTATTTTTGAGGTGGAAAAATTAAATAAATTATTTGAATTTATTTAATTTGAGAGGGAAGTGTTAGCAAATTAAATGATTTTTGACAATTATTTGATTATGAGAGTGAAATTAATCAAATAATAATATTATTTAATTAATATTGGGATAAAAATGGTGAAATTAATTAAATAAAAAATATTTAATTAATTATAAATAGAAAAGGCTAATGACATAATTAATTAATCAAAATTATTTAATTATTAGAGGAAAATTAGCTTGACTAAATAATTATAAGGATAGAAGAATTAATGAGAAGGTGACATGATGAAAATACATTAGTCATTTTTAGATGTCTGCAATAGAAGATACAATACATGAAACTGTCAAACCTTATTACAAAACCATGAGCTAAAACCACCAAAAAAATGACGCCCAACTTATCTCCAATCCAAGATGCCCTACCTATGATGTGTCAAAACACACACCAACACGTGTAGCTCCACTTTATAGCTCATTTATGTGTACAACACATTTTTATATTTCCCATTTCAAGAGACCCAACTCCCAAAGGCCATAACTTTTGGTCCAGGACTTTGATTGATGAACCATTTGAAGCACTACAAAGCTCATGAAGTGCTCTATCAAGTTATAATCTACTATGCCAGTAATGACCACTTTCACCCCCAAAAAAATGCCTCCAAGGCCTTCAAAATGGACTCTGAAAAACGAAAAACTTTAATATCTTCAAATCTAGACATGATCTTACTAAAAAATTTACTGGCATGCTTATTTAGCCAATCCATAGCTTGGGGAAAGTTCAGACCCATCCATGCTCATATATAAACTTACTATAAGTATAAATAGTAAGTGTATGTAATTGCAAGGTTGAGACACCGTTTTCCTAACATTAAATAACATCCATACCACAACACAGCGATTTATGTGGGGAAAACCCTTTCAAGAGAAAACCCCGACACTCCAAAAACCCTTTCAAGAGAAAAACCCTACACTCTAAAAGCCGCCCAATATATAATTCTAAAATGAACAAGATTACAATATACTTTCAGAGCAAGCTTCTTATAGAACTATCACCAACTAGAGATTTGGAAGTAACTTTACAGCTATAAAACACTTAACACAACCTCCATCTCATGGACCTAATATATAGGAGATACAGGACATGAAATTGTCAAATGGTATTGCAAAACCATGAGCTAAAACCACCCAAAAAATGGCGCTCGACTTATATCCAATCCAAGATGCCCTATGATGTGTCAAAATACACACCAACACATGTAACTCCCCTTTACAACTCATTTGTGTCCAACACATTTTCATATTTCCCATTTTAGGAAACCCAACCAGAGGCCATAACTGTTGATCTAGAAGTCTAAATGATGAACCATTTGAAGCACCACAAATCTCATGAAGTGCTCTATCAAGCTATAAC
Organism: Cryptomeria japonica; assembly: GCF_030272615.1. Classification (NCBI taxonomy): domain Eukaryota; kingdom Viridiplantae; phylum Streptophyta; class Pinopsida; order Cupressales; family Cupressaceae; genus Cryptomeria; species Cryptomeria japonica. Next base: position 443,153,356 of record NC_081412.1, on the reverse strand, counting down.
CCACTACACTAGTTATGACTACTTTTGGGCCCAAAATATGCCTCTAAGGCCTTTAAAATGGACTTTGAAACTTTTAAAAATGAAAACTTGAATATCTTCAAATCGAGACATGATTTTGCAACAAAAAATTAACATGTTATTTAGCCAATCTATAGCTTTGGGGAAAATTTCAGACCAATTTGTGCTCAAATGTAAACTTACTATATAACCTTATGTAATTGCAAGGTCGAGACAACATTTTCCTAACATTAAATAGCATCCATACAACACAGATTCGCGTGGGGAAAACCCTTTCAGGAGAAAATTCCTACATTCCAAAAGCCACCCAGTATATTATTCTTAAAAAAAATTACAATACACTTGTAGAGCAAGCTTCGTACAAGACATCAATTACAGATTTGGAAGTAACTCAACAACTATAGACTCTTACATACAACCTCTATCTCATGCACCTAATAAATACGAGATACAATACATGAATTTGTCAAACGATATTACAAAACCATAAGCTAACACAACCCAAAAAATGGTGCGCGACTTATCTCCAATCAAAGATGCCCTGCGATGTGTCAAGACTCAAAACACACACTAACACTTCTAACTCCCATTCACAGCTCATTTCTATGTCCACCACGTTTTTATATTTCCCATTTTAGGAGATCCAACTTCTAGAGGCCATAACTTTTGATCCAATCACTATTTTTTCTTTATGAATTATATTTTAACCTTCATCATTGTCTGTATTCTTGCTTAGACAAAGGCCATGCATGGAAATCAAAAACCTGAAAAAATATCACCCAACACCATCCATAACACTATAGCCATATCATCAATGTAAAGTTTAAACAATACTCACCAAATTGTGAAGTCTCTCACATTCCTCGTGGTATTATCCATAGACCAAGGCAACAAACAAAGTGATTTCCCAAAAATCTAAAATCCTTCTAACATGCCAAATGAAGACACGCACTACCTATGTGTCATGTACTGGTTCCTTTTTGTTTGTCCTTTTGTGTGGCACAACCTTAAATTCAATGTATACATCCCCATATTAAGTACTTTCCTCAAGCAATTCCAACAATATAAATCCTAGATTCCAGCAATTCTCATCATGGCATTATCCACAAACCAAGGCAACAAACAGAATGAGAATGATCATTTGATTTCCCAAATATCTAAAATCCTTCTCAACACATGAAATGAAGACACAAACTACCAATGCATAATGTAGTGGTGTTTTTTTGTGTATAGCACAACCTTAAATTCAATGCATGCATCCCCATGTTGAGGGGTGTGCTCAAGTGATTCCAGCAATGCAAATCCTAAGATTTTGACTACCATGCAATTTGACCTTACACTTATCTTGATCTTTTATCCTCTCCCTATAGAGTTTGTCATCTCATGTGCATCTTCCAAAAAGAGAGAGAGAATGCCAAAACCAAATGAAATTGAATATTGAATCAAATAACACATTAAAAAAATTCACATCAAATTACTTGAAACCCTTTGAAATTACTAACATACTTGGCAAACTCAAATAAAATTCCTTTAATTAAGATCCATTTAAAGTGGCCAGGTCAGAATATACCCACATAACCATATGGATAACTCTAAGTGTTGTTTGCTAAGATTCAACTTACAAATGCTTAGAGGTGATTTTTATGCTTTGTGGGTGTCCTTGTCTTGCTAGAATCCTTACCATCTTATTATGACCAAGGACTCCCCTAGGACATGGAGTAAGGCAAGAAACTGAAATTTCACACGCTCAAAGTTCATACTATATCATCATTAAGCGAAAAAATGATTCTTATAAAGCCAAAAAAATAGAGTTTTTGAAGTGTTTGATGCACTTTCTTTCCCTTGATTTGACGTGTTGCTAGTGTGGTGAATCAAGTGCTAGTGTGGTGAGTCGAGTTGTCAAATTCACCATGTTTTTGGCAAGTCTCAGCAACTTTTCCCAAATACTCAACAAGTAAACCGTGTGAGTACTTGCAAGTATTGGACCACTCACCAAGTTTGCAATCTATGGTTGGATCCAACTTTGAGTTTCTTGGAAGCTACATGAACTAGCCTTCCACTGTAATCTCAAATCAAACGGCCTACTCAGGAGAGGGCTAAATTTCCCCTTAAGACATCATCAAAATTCAATTTATACCAATCAGCTAGTGATGCAGTCCATTTTATAATTAGCTCTTGCAACCCCATTAATGGGGTATATGATTATTTTATATTTATTTATATATGATTATAATCTATAACAAAATATATTATATATTATGTGTTATATATTATATATTATATATTACATATTATTATTTTATATATTTTAATTATTATATATATTGTACGGCTGAACCTAATCATACTAAACATTGGGCCCGAAAAATTGTTGTACCAGCAAACCCAACCCCATACCTGAATTGGTAACTTAGCTTTTAAGAAATAGTGAAAATCAAACTTTGATGTACCAACTATGACACGATGATGGTTACATTTTTCTATTCCAAGTCTCTAGACCAATTAGTTTGGTTAATCATTGATGTGACTAGCAAGGTATACCAAAGTTAAAAAAATTATTGTCTATATGGTCCTAATTTTCTTTATATAACCCATTGTTGCATTAATTGCAAAAAAAAATTGCAATTTCCTATAGCTCAGTCTGCTCAATCACAATTTCATGATAAACTCAGCACAGGACAGTTAGTGTTCTACTTTGTCCTTTTCATAACTCGACAACTCAAATTACAAAAGTGTATGATATTATTCAAATTATATAGCAAAGGACCCTGAGACCTAAATAAATGTAAATTTAAAACTACAAAGAGAATTTACAATCTTAAAATAAAAAACCATCCCTGAATTCAACAGGACCCACCGAACTTATGCCTTAAAATTGTTTCCTAAACAAGTAAACAATCTGTTATGTAACAGTTAATAGATGTGAAATGCACAGACCTGACAAGGATTTGTTTCCAGCTGTATTTTCTCTTCATATAATTTGGTACCCTCAGTGACTACCTGAACCCCAATGTTATTATGGTATTTCAACAAGGCATTCGCCTCTGCAGCAGTCTGGATAGCAAGTTCTCGAATAGGACATAAAATCAGTACAACAATGGGTCTCTTCAGATTTTGACTGGGTGGAGGCAACTTTACAACTGCCTCAATTGCTGGAAGCTGCAAAATAAAACCATAATCAAATATTCTTCTAGCATGTCACAGAACTAAATGCATGCATTGTCTTAGTAAAATTTGTTGGCAGAAAATTATTAAAAAAAGCTAAAAGTCAGATCAAATTACAGTTCACTATAGAAAATTTAATATGCATACCAAAAAGGCTAAAGTCTTGCCTGTTCCTCTTTTAGCTTTGACTAGCACATCCTTTCCTGCATCCAATGCCTCAAAATCAATAGACTGCTTCCCGCTGATTTGACTACATTGATATTAAAGACATAGGAATACTATCCATTTCTTCCAAAGTGGTAGATGAGTCACTCTCTAGGGTCCTCTGAAGAGAGACCCTAGTTATCCGTAAATATTTAAACCAATTCCCTCAGATGAGCTTTGTTGAAGCAAGAATTATGTCTCATGCGGAAAGCTTACTGCTAATGGATCCTATGTCTTATTGTCCGAATGAAGCTCTTACTATGCAATACATCAAGAGAGGATGTATATTTATTATAAACGGAATTAATGTAGACATCTTGTATCAAAATTAGTGTCAGGTTGGAAGGTTTCTCACAAACAGGGAAAGGAATCTAAATATCCCAATCATCTGCATCTTTTGATACCCTTCAAAAACATAAACATATTTGCCAGTTTTTGACATTAACCTATATGAAACAGATAGTTACAGAGAGCTTTCCTGTAAACAAATAAAGCAAAAATTGGAATACAAATGTTAAGTAAATTCATCAGAACACACTTTACTAGAGCATTCCAATGACAATTAAAAATCTGTGCAAGTAATAAGTATAGATGTTTAGGTGAAAGCTAAGAGGCCAATGTCACCTTCGAGAATAATTGGAAGAGTGGATTCCTGCATAACCGTCATTTGCACATACCCTGCCGATGAAAGAGCCTGAAGGGAAAGTGTTGATATATTGCATTGATCAAATCTGCAAGCACAATATGAAATCCATTAAAACAAATTCAAAACAAAATTGCCCAAGATATATACACCTCAAGTATCAAACATTCAATTTCTAATGATATCAAGAAAACAGTTTCCACAATTGCTAATTTACTAGGCAAGGTCACAAATATTGAGCAGAACAGAGTACATACAGTACAGTGGACCTCAAAAATGGAAGGGAAATTGTCAATCAAAAATTACAATTAGTATAGAAAATATACAGTAAATCATATATTTAAAAAATATAATAATGTATGAAAACTTCAACTAATAAAAATCACACAATATGTCCAGAAAGTTGTCGTTCACCTTGGGAAAAGTAGGATATTCACTGCTTTATACTAGGTATATGCTCATCCACACTACAAGATGTAAAGAAATAAGCGTAGACCCCAAATCCACAGCTTTCTGGCTATGAAGAAACTTAAATAGAAAACAGTCATCCAAATATACAGACAAAATATACTAAATATTTGTTTAAGTGTTCTAAATAACATTATATGTGACACTATCCTAAGCTTACTAAACTTCTCTATAATCATCACTAAAAAACAACCTACTAAAATTCGAGAATTTCAAACTTTTAGAGAGCATGAATTTAGTAAATCCTCAGAAATTTAAAGTCCGTATACAATGTCCATATAAAAACATTCACAGATTCCTCAAAGAATTTTTGTAAAAAGGGAATATCTAGGCCATGACAGATTCCAATCTCAAATAAAAAACTCTGGGCACCCTGCCAAATTAACCAGAAAATTGATCATCAGTAGGGTCTTCACAGCATCTAGGTTCAAATCCCACTAGGATTGGAAATTAATTGATTCTGCAGTAAGGTGATTCAAGTGCCTCATGTGGCATCATATTGGTTAATGCATGGAGTCATACCAGCATTCTACCAAATGAAGCTACTTAACAGTAACCCACAGAGATTGGTTATCTGAATCAAAATAACAATGCTAACACTCAAACCATTTGTTGACAATCTCAATTTGCACATCTGATTAAAGAGTAATAAGAAGAGCTGAGCTAAATGGGTGCCACAAATGCAAACACATGATTCCAAATATCATTGTTGTGGATAGGATTCCTCTCACTTCCTCACACTTATGATTATATGTGGACCCAATATTTTTTATTTTATTTTTTTTGAAATAAGAAACTCATCATATTAGATGAAAATCAGTGTACATATTCAACTATGCCAAGCCTTAAAGCTATTAGTCCAAGCCTGGGCAATATAGAGATAAGGATACATAGTAGAATTCATCGGGACAAATCAGAGTCTAGAATCTTCATCAGACCCTCTTGAAGCCTCGTCGACCACCACTGAGGGGGCAAGCCGTAACAAATAAGGTTGGAGTTGTCAAGAGCCCAATTGGTTAGCCCATCCACTACTTTATTGCATTCTCCAAGAGCATAACTGAATTGAACCTCCTAGAACTTCTCCTGCAAGCTTTGAATCTTCCCCAACTCTCTTATTATTTGCCAATTTTTACTATGGAATCCCTTACAATCAGATAAAAAGCTGATGACTACCTTTGACTCAAATTCTATTTGAAGTTTTTGCCACCCAATTTTGAAAGCCTCTTGCATTCCTTTATAAACAGCTTTGATCTCCATTAGATTATTGGTTGTATGTCTCAATTTTTCAGTAAAGAATGCTATAGATTTATCTGAAAATCTACCTATGCTACTCATACTAGCTTGACCCAGATTGCCCTGTGATGTTCCCAACCAAACAAGTGTAGCGTATCACCATCAAACTGTTATTAAGTTACAAGCAGCATATACCAATGACATACCGATCATCTAAGAAGATCCTTCGATAACATTATAACATATATTCTTCATTAAGAATATCGTAGTGATACAAACAGGGATATAAAAAAGATAGATGACATTCAGACATTAATAAGCCAACTCAGCTTACAGTAGTGATAATTTCTCTATGAACTGCATCCACGTAAGAATACCCGCGAAGATAATAATCTCAGCATTGTTTACCAAGTAGTGGTTTCCATATCTAGTGGCGATTTCAAAGGATCAACAACACGTCTTATTTAAGGGGACATTTCGAATTAAATTACGATAGCAATGGTCATCAATGACAAAGAGGTAAGGTCACCAAGTAATGCGATTAAGGGATAACTGATGACAGCGATTGGAAATTAGAAGACTATCCAAAATCAAAAAGGCATAACCATTTCTGAATAAGAGACAACCCTCCTGTTAGATCTCTTATATGTCAGAAAAATCAAAAAAAATCAGAAAATTGAAAATTAAAAAAGGATTCCTCAATGGAGCGGCATCACCAAAATGAGCAAAAAGTTGACATTCTTCAACTATGCTGGAGATTCAATGTGCAGTTACATCCACGGAGTTTGTCTGAATTCGCATCAAGGAATAGTTGTAGAATTCATAGCACTGGTGGACACAATGAGATGCATTGTTTAACATTTCTGTCAAGGATGGAATTAGCCTTGCAAGGGAAAGTTTCCGTTTCAGAAGTACATGAGCCCGTTTTACTAGTGAAAGTGGAACCCGAAGCTTCAATTGGTGACAATGAATTTTTCATGAGGTTCAAGGAGATGGTTAAGAAAGGCTTAAGTATTGAGAAAGACTTGTGCGTAGAGGGCATCTTGCTCCCATGTTGGTGTAGTATCCACAACACCACTCATTCTGAAGTCACATGTCCATCATGTAGGGAGGCTATTCACCAAGCTAAGGTGCAGGCAGAGTTGGAAGAATCGTCAAAGATGTACACTATAGAAAAGTGGCGGAATGCTCACCTTCAACCAGTTGACTTAGCATCAAATGAATAAGGTATTACTGCAGCATCTTGTAGTGAAGAAACCACAATTGAGCAGGACAATCAACACAATTCAGTCAAGAGAAAATTTGCGTACCTTTTGCCAAAGAAAGGAACACCCACTGAAGCGGAGGTTGACAAAGCAATGGAAAATGTTCAAACAAATGCAAGCAATGATTCCACAATCAAGCAAGAAGAGATGCTCCTTGATGAAGAAGTTCGTTCGTGCATGCTCTAGATGGAAGAAATGGTACGCAGCTCGAGGTGGGGAGGAATATGTGACAATCAGTGGGCCACTAAGATGGAAGTAGAGTATGAAATGGAGGTCGGGTCGTGCTTGAACTTCTACTCAAGATCCAAGAAAAATTGTTAAAAGAAATTGAGATACGTGAGATGCTGATCTGTTGAATTTTGCCAAGATCAAGGGCACAATGAAAAGCATAAAAGAGACAATAGAATGACAAGAACAAACTGTATTCTCATCAATATAAAAATGATCAACTGGATTAACCAATACAATGAATAGAGGCCTGCTTATATAGGCAAGGCCATATGGATGTATGAGCACACAAATATGACAAGTGGCTCAATGAGAAACAAGGGTAGGTAGGAAATAGGTGTGGGTAGGTAGGAGAAATAATATAATATTCCACATGAGGTGGATCACCCACCGAAGGTGGAATTATCACTCCACAATAAGTGGATATGATAGTGTAATAACAAGATCAACACCATAAGAGGTGGAATTTCTCCTACACACACTATCCCAATGAGGCACAAACACCCAAGTGTCTCATATCCAAACTACTATGTAATGCATTATCCTACGTAAACTTAAGTAAGTGTAATAATATCCATGATGAATAATTATTTACACCAACACCCCCCCTTAAGTGCAACTTAGGGGAATGTACTTAAGTCTACAATGCAACTAAGCAAGATGGGTCCCGGCTACGAGGCCATGATAGGTACCCATGTACAACATGCAAATGCAAGCAAAACAATGCAATGCAATCTCTCACAACCGGAGAAAAGGAGAAAACCCAGTGGGAAAAAAAACTCCCCCCCAAAAGAGAGATGAATGTACAAAAGAATCTCAAGGAAGAAGGACAAAACCTCAAAGAGGAAAAAGTCCCCCCCATAAGATAGGAAGGAGAAGTCAGCTGACCCCCCCTAATGACACATCCCGCACCCCCAAGAGAGCTCGCAACTGCTGGAACTTACTCTCGGTGAAAGGTTTGGTGAATATGTCAGCAACCTGCTCTGCTGTAGAACAATACTGCAAATCAATGACCTGCTCCTGGATGAGCTCTCGGATATAGTGCATATGAATCTCGATGTGTTTGGTCCGCTGGTGCTGGACCGGGTTCTTCGAGATGGCAATGGCACTCTGATTGTCACAATATAGGATTGTCGGCCGTGGAGTAGGGAATCCAAACTCTGTGAGAATCTGCTGGAGCCAAATGGTCTCAGTCGCTGCGTTAACAGCGCCTCAATACTCAGCCTCAGTCGAAGAGAGAGCAATAGCATGTTGCTTCTTGCTCTGCCAACAAATGGGGCCCGAACCAAGGTGAAAACTGTAACCAGAAGTAGACTTACGATCAACTAGATCGCCAGCCCAATCGGAGTCTGTGTAACCAACCAAGCGAAGTCCTGTACCGGCTGCATAGTGAATCCCATAGTGATGTGTACCCTGGATGTAATGTAGAATGCGTTTGGCGGCTTTCCAATGAAGCTCATGTGGTTCCTGCATGAAGCGGGAAACCATGCCAACTGCAAATGAAATATCAGGGCGTGTATGAGTCAAGTAGATGAGACTACCCACAAGCTGACGATACAAAGTGGCATCAACGAGTGGAGAAGAACACTGAGCCTCAAGCTTGACTCCTGAAAGAAAGGGAGTCGGGGCAGGCTTACAATCAGCCATATGAAAGCGTGCAAGTAGATCAAGAGCATACTTGGGCTGCGATAGAGTAATCCCGGAAGATGACTGTGAAATCTCAATCCCGAGAAAGTAGTGCAAAAGACCCAAGTCTGTCATAGAAAATCTGTCATGCAAAGCAGATTTGACCCTGCTAATGATGGATGCAGTACTCCCTGTAATGATCAAGTCATCAACATAGAGCACAAGTATCAAGTGAGAGTCATCCTGTCGCAAAATGTAGACATTCGGATCGGAATGACACCTGGTGAAACCTGCGGAGAGAAGAAAGGAATCCATCTTGGCATACCAAGCCCTGGGGGCCTGCTTAAGGCCATAGATAGATTTCCTCAATCTGCAAACCAAAGAAGTATCTTGGATGAAACCCTGTGGCTGCTCCATATAAATCTCCTCATCAAGATCACCATGAAGAAAGGCACTCTTCACATCCATCTGATGTACAACCCAACCATGAGCTGCAGCAATAGCAAGTGTCAAACGAATGGAGTTCATTTTAGCTACGGGTGCAAAGGTCTCAGTATAGTCAACACCTGCAACCTGCGAGAAACCTTTGGCAACAAGCCGAGCCTTATACTTATCCACACTACCATCCGCTGCAAACTTGGTCCGATAGATCCACTTACATCGAACCATCTTTCTCCCCTTAGGGAGATGAACTAGATCCCATGTGTTGTTCCTCATCAAGGAACTATACTCTTCCTCCATAGCTTGGTCCCACTCAGGAACCCCTGATGCTTCCCTGAATGTCTGTGGATCGGAAGCGGTAGCAATAAATGCATGTGGATGATCCTGATGTTGTGATCGTGTTCTCCGTGTATCCAAAGGATCCCCAACAAGAGAACCCGCGGACTCAAGTGTCTGTCGAGCCCAACGAGGTCTAGGTGGAGGTGGAGAATGAGGCACCTCAACTACAAATGGACCCTGCGGAGGTGTAACCCTGCGAGTCGGAGTTGAGGGAGTCTCATCATCTGAATCACTAACATCACCATCCACAATGGAGGAAGGTGGAGGAGGTAGAGAGGCTAAGCTAGGAGAGCTTTCCTCAAAGTGAACACTCCTCTCAATGAATACCTCATGTGTCTCTGGATCCATCAATCTGTATGCCTTAACACCCTCAGGATATCCAACAAATATGCAAGGCCGACTCTGTGGTTCCAATGCCTTGCGTTTCTGTGGAGGTATGCGAGCCCATGCTGGACACCCAAAGACTCTGAAATGTCTCACAATCGGTTTCCTACCAACCCAAGCTTCAAAAGGAGTAATACCTTGTAAAGCTTTGTGAGGAACCCGATTCTAGATGTGTGTGGCACAACTGATAGCCTCTGCCCAAAAGGCAGGATCAAGAGAACGTGCATGAATCATACAGCTAGCCATTTCTTTGAGAGTTCGATTCTTGCGTTCTGCAACCCCATTTTGCTGTGGAGTGTATGCAACAGAATGCTGAAGATCAATCCCCTCAAATGTACAAAAATCCTCAAGTCTCTTGTTCACATATTCCCTGCCATTATCTGTTCGAAGAATCTTGATCACTTTCCCTGATTGTTTTTCCACACGAGCCTTGAAGTCCTGAAATCTGTCAAATACTTCACTCTTATGAATGAGAAAGTAGACCCAAGTGAAGCTGGAGTAGTCATCAATGAAGGTAAGAACATAGCGGGCCTTACTAAATGAAGGTGCTGGAAATGGACCTGCTACATCACTGTGAACAAGTTGAAGAACTTCCAAAGCTCTCCAAGTTTTCTCTTTATCAAATTTCTCTTCGGGATGCTTGCCCATGGAACAACCTGAACATACACCCTCTGAAAAGCTGATTCGAGGAAGACCTGTGACCATGTCTTTAGTGCTGAGCTGCTGAAGATAGCGGTAGTTGAGGTGACCAAACCGATCATGCCATAGCTTACTTTCTGAATTTGAATGAGTAAGCAAGGCCCTAGAAGGTGAATGTGGCACAAAGTGGGAAAATGAGTAAAGCCTTGAGTTGTCATTGACTTGTCCCACTGCTACCAAGGCATCATCATCAAGTTCCTTTACCACAACTGTATCTGGTGTAAACTCAACCTTTTTCCCATTCCCATAGTGAGTGATTTGGTAGATGGAGAGAAGGTTGGTAGACAAGTTAGGAACATAGAGAACATTCTCAAATGTTCCATCATCCATGTCAACTGAACCTTTCCCTTCAACCTCTACTTGTGTATCATCACCTATGTAAATGTGAGGTACCTTGGATGGCTCTAATGTAGAAAACTGCTCCTTTCTAGAACCCATGTGATATGAGGCACCCGAGTCAAGTATCCATTGCTGTGAAGAACCTGTTTTAGCCACAAATGCTTGCCCTTTTCCTTTTGACTGTGAGGAAGAAGAAGAAGAGGAATCCTTCTTCGTGTAGGCGGATGGCAAGTTGATGTTGTTTTTCTTGAGAAGATTGGTTAACTCATCAACTTGCTTTGCGTGGCATCGATGCTCATCATGACCATACTTTTTGCAATATGCACAAGTTGGTTTATCCTTCTTAGGTGTTGTCCCCTTCTTGGAAGAGGATTGTTGATTGCCTTGTGATGGAGAGGATGATTGTCCCTTTTCTTGTTGTGGTTGAGACTTAGATTGCTTTTTCTTCTTGTTGGAATTTTTGCCTTGACTTCCTTGATTTCCTTGATTTGCTACCAAAGCCTTGGACTTTGAAGACTTGAGAAGCCCCATGTTCAACAACTTAGATTGTTCCAATATCAACATTTCTGTGAAAGCTTCAAAAGAAGGCATAACATAAGAACTCCCCACTGTCAAACGATGAGTTTGGAAGCTAGATACAAATGCTGCATATTCTGGTGCAAGCTTGTCCAACAAGTTGAATATCAATTGAGCATCCTTTTTGTCTATTCCACAATCCTTTAGCTTTGCTCTTAGCTCATTTGCTTTGGTTACATAATCTTGGATTGTATCAAAATTCTTGGGATCTAAGTTGGTGAGCTCATTATCAATCTGGTAGCCTCTGATTTCATCAACTTGTCCATATAATTTCTGAAACATATCCCAAGCCTCTTTAATTGTTTTACACTTCTCAATGTGGAAAATGAGGTCATCTGATACATACTTGCGTAAGGTTCCAAGAGCCATGCAATTCTTAGTGAGCCATTCTAAGTGAGCATTTGGATCAGCCTTAGGATCAGGGGGTGCTGTTATTGTTCCATCTATGTAGTGTGTGAGACCCTTTTCCATTAGTTTACTCCATACTTTAATTTTCCATGATGCATAATTATGTGGAGTTAATGGTGGAAACTTATTAGGACTCATTGTAACAAGAATGGAAAGAGCACAAAAGAGGCACAATCACACAAGACACCCCTCCCAAATTCACTCAATCAAAGAACCCCCCCCAAATGTGATGATTTGGCACTTTATAAGTAGTGCGTATACAATGGGCCACTTGCAAAAAATGGCAAAGTGGACTTCTGATTTACAATTTTACAACTGCCTCAAGAAGGCCAAAAGAGACTCAAACTGATAATGCAAGAGATCTAACTAAGATCCAAGCAATTTACAAGTACCTAATAGGCCAAATAAGACCAATATCTGAAAGTACAATTTTCACTCAAAATCTCTGAAATCTGATCATAGATTCTGAAAGTAGACGAAAAAATAAGCACTTTCAAAAAAAACGGCACCTGAAAAGGAGGTCGTATGAGCTCAAACGAGGCCTTTGAAGTTGCAGAATTGAGGATTGGACAGGTACAGCTGAGAGAATCCGCAAATTCCGAAAAACCTGTGCATCAAAATCAGAAAATAACCACACCACTGCGAAGATCACGAAATTTTAGCCCATTTCAAAAAAAATTGCACCAAAAAAGGAGAAAAAATGAGCAAGATATGGCCTTCCAAAGTTGGACTGCAAAACTGAAAAGCCCAATGGAGAGGGGTTAAAAATTTTCAAAAAATGCTGATGTGGCGCTGACGTCAGCAAAACACTGTGTTAAATTTGACGGCCGTATGACCGTCATGAAAACTTCGCTGCCTGGCTGACTGGGCGTCCATACCGTACGGACGGATGACTCGGACTGCTGGCTGTGCAGTCCATACTGTACGGAATGCTGACTGTACAGGGTGATGTGGCTGTCCATACTGCTGACTGTGCGTACGGTGATCTGCGTGTCGTACGGATGTGTTTATCCACGGGCCAGTGGCCGCCTGCCACGTGGCGGGCGTGGTCCACCTGTCTCTGTCCGCGTGGCTGGCTGTGGGCCCCAGCAGGTGGGCCGAGGAGGAGCGGAGCGCTGCCGGAAGGGTGCGGGCTCAGAGCGACGCCGGTGGTGGAGGCGGGCGCCGAAGGAGAAGCCGCGGGCAGCGGCGCGAGAGGGAGACCCGGGAGGCGGGCGGTGGGCGCCGCTGGTGACGCCGGAAGCTGCACGGGAGGTGCAGCGGAGCCGAGGGAGACCCGGGAGGCGGGCGGTAGTCGCCGCTGGTGACGGGCGCCGAAAGCTGTAGTTGCCGAGCGGAGATGGAGGGTGGAGGCGGCTGGAGCGGGGCGCTTCGTTCCGCGGGATGGTCGCTCGGGTACGGGCGGCGTCAGACGGCGCTGCAGGAGCAGCGCGGGAGGTGCACGGTCCGGGTCTGCGGCACGAGGACAAGGCAGGTACTGGAGCAACTGCCGAGGCGGTACTGCGAACAGGTACTGCGGCCTGCAAAAAAAGGTACGAGGGTACGGGGGGGGGTCTGCGGACCCCCCAAACTATATTTTTGATTTTTTTGCTTTCTCACTTTTCAGAATTTTTTTGATCTTTTTTTTTTTCGAATATTTTTGAATTTTTTTTTATTTTCGATTTTTCAAAGAATATTTCAGAAAAATGAAAATTTTTTTTTTTTGAAAAATATATAGGAATATTCGAAAAATCCGTACGATAAGCAAAATTGGGGAAAAAAATTTTCCTCACCAAAATAGGTCGACTTTATAGTCAAAATTTATGGAAATGGCCTCCCGGATTCAACGGTGATGTCCAAATCGCTGTATGATGCCTCCAAAAAATGAAGATCCCCAAATCCGAAAATAGAAGCCTTCCACGATGTCTCCAAAAACTGATCAACGAAGCCCCAATGGCTCTGATACCATGTTGAATTTTGCCAAGATCAAGGGCACAATGAAAAGCATAAAAGAGACAATAGAATGACAAGAACAAACTGTATTCTCATCAATATAAAAATGATCAACTGGATTAACCAATACAATGAATAGAGGCCTGCTTATATAGGCAAGGCCATATGGATGTATGAGCACACAAATATGACAAGTGGCTCAATGAGAAACAAGGGTAGGTAGGAAATAGGTGTGGGTAGGTAGGAGAAATAATATAATATTCCACATGAGGTGGATCACCCACCGAAGGTGGAATTATCACTCCACAACAAGTGGATATGATAGTGTAATAACAAGATCAACACCATAAGAGGTGGAATTTCTCCTACACACACTATCCCAATGAGGCACAAACACCCAAGTGTCTCATATCCAAACTACTATGTAATGCATTATCCTAAGTAAACTTAAGTAAGTGTAATAATATCCATGATGAATAATTATTTACACCAACATGATCGAGGAACAAGTTGTCGTGATAGAAGTAAAGAATGAAGATCGATTCGGGTTGGGGCTCAACTCGTTATCAAATATTCAAAACGAGTTAGTTGGAGAAATGTCCTCTATTTCCAAGTTCCCATTCAAATCCAGCTCACACCATAGTTTGCTCGCCATTGAATGTAATCCCAATCTGCATATTTCAGATGCAAGTGGGATGATACATCACCAGCTCCAACCTCCTGACAAAGCAGTGGATGATATACAAGAATTCTTGCCCGAGGATGAAGACCACCAGGTTGTCTCTTCCCTTGCTCCTAAATTTGAAAGCTATGAATTTGATTATGGAGATTTAGGAAGAACTTGCTTATGGATTGATCATGGTCGCAATGAGTTGCCACAGTTGTTAATCTTTCCTGAAGTTTTGTTTGAATTTGAGAGTTGCATTACGAAAGATTACTTTTCTGAGTTGAAAGATAAATTGACAAGGCTTCGAACCATGACTAATGCCCTGTTGCTCCTACACATCCTGAGAAATCATGTTAGGAGTTGTATATATTTAGGTCTTGCGAATATTGTCTGTTCGAAATTTTTGTTTTTATTAGATTAGGTTTCCATTTTGTTTGTTTGTTTGTTTACTCCCCCTGTGGGTTTTGGCTTTCCTTTGGTTTGTTTTCCTTTTGTTTGCTTTGGGTTTTGGTTTTTGCTTTTGGTTTTCAGCCCTTGGTGCTAGTTTCCCTCGAGCTTGTCCACTCGTGTGGTTTTACTTAGGCCTGGGATTTTGAGTGGCCTAAATTGTTCGTAGTCTTTGTTTGTGGGTGGGGTGGCCATGTCGTTCTTTGATTATGTTCCACTTATGCTTTCCATGGCATCTGAACATTTGCTCTGAGTCGTTTAGATCTCTTAGAAGAGGTTATGGTTGGTGAAAACTTTACATCTTGCTTCAGCGCCACTGGAATCTCTAAACCCATAGTAGGCTTCACTGCTTACGAGCCAAAGGAATTGACGGAAATGAAACGAAATATCAAAAAAAAAGAAAAAGAAAAGATGAAAAAATGAAAAGAAATATCAAAATATTGGCTTTGGGAATATGCGGATAATGCCACCGGGGCTATGGACGCCTGGCCGGTAGTGGAGCAATATTCATGGGATTTAAGAGACAACCTCGTCTTAGCTATGGATGCTTGACTGGTAGCGAGGCAATGTCCTGGATGCTTTTTATGTATAGATACCTTTAGCCTTCTATGACTAATTCTAGGAGTTCGGATGATCTTGTGAGATGGAATTAATGCATATCCACACACTTAGGCAATATCAGATGAATATGCTTTAATTTGGGTTCTCGCCCTAAAGTGTTTTTCAACACTTCACCCATGGATTGGATTTTGTCTTTAAATGTTCGGGAACATTTATTCGGGTGGGGGCTAGATGTTGTGACGTTTTCACACATTGCCCCGTTGCAAATGGGGACCCCCTACTTTTTAGGCCCTCTTGGTCTTTTGGCTTTCGTTTTTGGGGTCTTTTCACAGTAGTCTCGTTTGTCTCTCTAAGCTTGCAAGTGAGTGGGATCAATTTGATCAAATCTACTTTTCGTTTGAGCAAATTTGGCTAGGTCTAGGGCTCCTTTTGTCAATTTTAGGGTTTCTACCTTTAGTCCTAGATTTTAGGGGTTTCTTTTAGGATTTTGGAAAAACTGAGAATAGAACTAGAATCAAGACCCTTCAAGTTACTTCCCAATAAAATTTGAGCGAATTCTGAGCACATACTATTTTTAGTAAGTTTCACTGCCTCCCGGATTGGTCTAATTTTGCCAAAGATCAAACTTACTATTTTTAGTAATTTCTATTTTTAGTAAGTTTCTATTTTTAGTAAAAGCTTTCCTGACCTATTTTGTCCAAACCCTAACATTTTGAAACACTTACTATTTGGGAAAATCTATTTTTGGCAGGATCTTCACAGGAAAACATTGAAAATTGAACATCCCTTAAGATGCTGAAGACCGAACGTTCTTGAAGATCATTTCTAAATCCGGAAGAGTCAGAAAGTAGGCAGAGTGATCAAAATTTGACTAAGTGTGAGAATCGGTCCAAGAATGGAAAGCTCGAAAAATCATCCAAGTCTGGAAATTCACATCAATCCACAAATGTCATCCTGATCAGGAAATGGCCTGAAATTTGACTAAGTCCGAAAATTTAAAAGATCTTCTAAAACCTAGAATTTGCATTATAATTCCTAGAGATTTGAAACCACTCTCCAGTGGTTTCAGATCTCTAGGAATTATAATGCAAATTCTAGGTTTTAGAAGATCTTTTACAACATCCTGCCAATATATATGAAATATATAACTTATATATTGGCAGGATGTTTGAGGGTGGTTTCAAATCTCTAGGAATTATAATGCAAATTCTAGGTTTTAGAAGATCTTTTAAATTTTCAGACTTAGTCAAATTTCAGGCCATTTCTGGATTAGGATGACATTTGTGGATTGATGTGAATTTCCAGACTTAGATGTTTGTTTCCTTTCTAATACTTAAATGTTATATACATATGTGTGTGTGTGTGTGTGTGTCTATGTTTTGATGAAGAGAATGAGATCGACTTGGTAGAAATCATCAAATTCCTCACAAGCATGGAAATCCACCCAGGCAAGGATGAAGGCGCCAAAGTGGAGTAGTCAGGGAAGGATAAAAAAAAGTGTGAATTCCTCCACCTATGCAAAAATCCACCCTAGACTAGAGGAGGGTGCTAAAATGAACTGTTCATGGAAAGATTGAAAAAGGAGAAATTCCTTCTTCCTTGAGAAATAGTGCCCAAAGGTGATGAAAGGCACCAAAGGTAAAAGGTCTTGGAAAACATGAAAAACATGAAATTCCCTCCTCAAGCCAAAATTCCGCCCTAGGGAATAGTAGGGCACCAAACGGAGGGGATGAAGGAAAATGTTAAAAATCATGAATTCCTCCCTCAATGAAGAAAAGCGCCTAGCAGTGAAGGAGGGCGCCAAAACACACAAGGCATGAAAAATGGAGAAAGTTTGAAATTCCACGGCAAGGAAGAATCAACGCCTTGGTCAAGGAAAGGTATTGAAATGGCTAAGGCAAGGATTAAATAATGAATTCCACCATGCAGAGTGAATTCCACGCCTAAGTTGGAAAACTGAAAAATTTGTCTAAGGCATGAAAATCCAAGGGTTAAGGAGGAATGGAAATCAAAAATCCCCTTGGGAAATTTTTTGAAAAATCCACTTTTTGACACCAAATCTCATCTGAATTTCAAAAATTTTGCAGATTTGGATTCATAGGAGAATTTTCTCTCTCCTTGACCAAAACCCTAATTTTGTGGAAGATCCCTAAAAAATAGGAGATAGTGGAAAATTGTTGAAAATCTCTTCCAAAGCAAGGCAAGTTCAAAAAACTTCAAGAAAATGCTTCCAGAGTCAAAGATTCTCCCTCCTGAAGTTTTCTCTCTCCAGGGGTTTCTCGCCAAGTGGCAGCCAGGTTAGCACATATTGAATTAATGGCAGATTCCTTTTGCATGCGACCGTCATGTCCAGGAGATGATGGTGCATTTATGGCTTCGTGATGGTGCACTTATTACAGGAATATGTTGACCAGGTGGTGGATCGATCGATGCATGTTGAATGCATGAAGAATCTTTTTGCATGTACCTGCCATATTAATGATTTTATGATAGATTCCTGCCGCATGTAGCCGTCGCATGGAGAATGATGGACGTTTATTTCTTGCATGGGAATATTCATGGTATTTAGGGCAAATTTGATGTAATGGAGTGCATTTAATGCACGAATGGATGCCATTCTGGGATTGTTTGAATTCATTTTATTGGGCTTAGTGGGCATTAATTGTTGATTCCCACCTTGTTGCATCATGTGTGGGGGATCTTTTAGGGAATACCCTAATTAGGGTTTTGCATGTAATCATAGCCTGAGGCCTATATAAAGGGGTGACCCCCTCATTTCTAAAGAGGGGGAGACTTATATGAAATTGTTGCGATAAGTTTTGAGATAATAACAGTGAAACATTGTTCTCTAATGGTGTCCACTTAAGTTATCTTTTCAAAACTTGCATGGTTTCACCTTCCTCACTTAGATTAGAAGTAGTAAAGTGCTTTGATTTTCAATGGAAAATGTGATGGTGTTCAATGAATTTCCATGGTTCATACTTTTTGCATCTTGCTGATTATAAGTTGCAGTGTAAAGCTAGCCTAAGCCACTAAACTTGTGCTAAGTTCGGTTGTGGACAGTCATTTGGATTGCACCATTTTGGGTATTCAAATGCACTTTCTCAATTTGAAAATCCTTCAACATCCTCAGAAGATTGCACCGGTTCTTGCGGAGTTGTAGTTAATCTTGGCAAAGCAAAGCTTGGTTTATTTGGAATTTGTCCACCAAAGCATTAACTGTTGATATCATTGCCCTTAGGAGTAGATTTAGATCCTTCTAAACCCTTTCCCCTTTAATTTCAGTTCATTTCAGTCCGTTTGAAGCAGAAGCATCGCAAAATTGCTATATCCGATGATGAAGTTCCAGCCATAGTGAAGAAGTGAAAGAACGATCCAAATGTAAGGCCCCTTGGATTACCAGCAATCACATCTGCCAACTGAGTCACATCTGTTGCATGAAGGAACCTTGGAGTTAGCCATTTGAACTTTCCGCAATCTTAGCATACGGTTAAACTTTGATCAAGAGAGAGTGAAGTGACCATTGGTAACTTTATTCTGTGTGAGACGCTGTCCTAAAAAACACGTCAACACCTCCCAAAAGACATCATTCTTCAGAAGGACACTAAGTTATAAAAGGAGAGAAGATACAAAATGGAGATGAGTTATAAAAGCACGTAACCACTGAATGTTGGAGAAAACCAGATATGCTGTCAGAGGAAGAGAAAGGATTATCGACTGTATTACCATCCCAGTCAGATTGCTCTCAAAGAACGATCACCGAAGGCAAGATATCACATGCAGAAAGAATACAGACATATATCAGAAATAGCATTAATCTCTGTGTATATATTGCACCAATTGAAATATTATCAATTGGTATACCTTAAAAGTATATATCGGATATTATGGCATTTTGTTATTCAGTCCAGATCTTGTTCTTTGAATGATGTCACTATTGTTCATCCATTATAGTTCCTAGTTCATATCATTTGCAAGATAATATCAGCAAATGAGCATCATAAGGAAAGACATTCCTTGTAATCAGGAATTAATAGATAACTGTCCTTATTTCCTAAATAACCAAATAAGAGGGACATCGCATGCCCCTTGAGCACCATCCATGTTCAACTTACCATACCCAAAAGGCCAAGCTGGCCACAGCCTATCCAATTGATTTTTCTTTTTAGGTCGGAAAGAAGGCATTGTTGAAGTCCTAGGTTGCGAAGAGAGTTGTTTACCTAAATGCTCCCATTCTGGAGTAAGAATTTGAGGAAGACAAATCTTATGCTTGATAGATTCGATGATATTAATTTTGATCTTCTCCTAAACATAACTAATATCCTTGCTATCATGCTAGAAAACTATGTGCTTCTTTCCTTCCATATGTTACAGAGCATAAGAGTGATACCAAAGCACATCATCAGGAGGAGGTTTTGACCCTTAGGTAGGTGGCTTTGCCATCCTCTAGACTTTTGGAGAAAAACTGCCATAATAAAACCTCCCATATGCATTGAAAAAACAGATGCGTAATTGTTTCCTCAATGGAAAAACACAAAACCGAGCAAAAGGGGCCATAGAAGCCACATTTCATGAGCCTATCCCCAATTAAGACTCTTTCCTTTCACCAACCACACAAAGAAGCTCACGTTGTAATGTCCCCTTCTTCAACTTAGGCATTCGGGAAAGTGTCATTGGACTATTTTATTCCCATGGACTAATTTAGAGAATTAAAATGGAAATAATTTAATTTATTAAATTAAGTTGCCAAAAATTAAGGTTGTGGTCAACTTGTATTATAAACTTAGGTCAAAAAACAGAAATAATATGGTCACTTTATGTGGGCCAAAAATATTATTATTTTAATATGTGACTTTAAAATATGGCTTCTCAAATGTTCTCTCAGAAGTTATAAAAGAGGAATGAAGGAGCTAATTTTCATATCTAGGACATTTTATTTCTCTCATTTGCAAAGTTCAGACCGTGAGTTCAACTTCAACCCTAGGACAAAAACCTTACAGGTAGTCGGCTTCGGAGATAAAAGACTTTTTCCTAGTAAAATCCATGGTGGATTCACATACGATTCACAATTGTGCTTAATCGGACAAACAAGGAGTTTTTTACAGTTGCTGGCTCTGAATTCTCTTGTAAAAATTTATTGAGATTTGCCAGCAAATAATTTTTTTTTTCTGTGTAATGTGTGCAAGTGAATATTTACATTGGAGATCACAATGAGGTGTGAACCATGGAAATACAAATTAAAAATATCAAATTTTGTGAGAGGATGAATGATTATCAAGACATACCATTTTATGGTACCAAGGACTAGTTGGACAATCTACTAAGTTTTCAATAAGGGATCAAAGCTTTTGTAAAGACTTAAAATCTGTTGAGAATCCAACGCGGCCTTTTGTGAGGACTTTAAAGCCAACTCAGCAATCAAAAAAACAGCCACCACCTTCTACCTAGCTGCTATACAATTTTGGGAAGAATTGTACTATTTAAAGGACTGTTGTACCATTCTTGGGGACTTGTGGGAACCTTTATGGGTGTTGTTTAGACTGTAGGGAGCTTCAAAAGAGGTCAGCAAGTAAATATATAATTATTTTCTGGGATGTCAAAGAGGTATGTAATATTTCTATATTCACCAGTTCATCACAACAGCTCATATATTTGTTAACAATATTTGATGTACACAATTTCTAGTATTTTTGTGGAGAAAATAAATATAGTCAGCATTTCCATTAGAGAAATAAGTCGTATGATGATAGTTTATGAAATTATGTGAAAATGACTAAATGCAAACTATTTGATGAAATGTCCATTTGAAGTCCTATGACAATACTATGATCTTTTTTTATGGATTTATGACTGTAAATTCTAGTAGCAGCAACTTTAATGTTCCCACTTGTTGATGGGTGTTTTATGACCACACCAACACAAAATAAAAATGCCAAAGACACTTTATCCTCTCTTGAGCAAAGACCCCTTGTATGCTAAGATTCTGAAGATCATAGAGGTGACTCCAAGGTTCCTATGCAAACTTGCGACTTTATGATGGATATAGCTCGTTTGTTATGATGTATGTTGTTAATCCGAGGGGGGCTTATGCTTTTGTTGTTCTTCGATCACAATGAAGACTTGGAATAATGCATTCTCTAGGAATGTATGGTACGAAAGATATAGCAATGAAGGTTCTCTTCTTTGGATTTTGGAGAACAGAATTCAAAAAAAGGAAAAAGAGGATCGGGTTACGAATTCTACTCTACTTCTAAGAATTCAAGAGATGGTGAATGATTGGGTGAAATCAAACCACACATAGGTTAGCCAAAAGAAACAACTAGACAAAGAGGGTGCAATCTTCAAAGGTTGTGCTTATGATTTTCATACCTTAAATAATTACCATTAGAACGAACAATATCTATCTAAGGATAGAAGTTAAACATACACAAAAACAAGCTCAAACTAACCTTACGCAATGAAAAGAAATCATCTATTCATCAAAGGTATGAGCAAAGGATTTCACCACTAATCAACACTATTAGATCTCTAATTCACTAAACAACTTTGAAAGAAACAAATTCTACTTTACTTTGAAGGATAGGAAACCCTGCGACTTCAAGATAGCACAAATATTCACCAAAGAATCAATGAATGAATTATTATTATCTTGACGGTATCTTAGCAACAATTTCACAGTGTCTCTCCTTATTACAAATGAGGGGGGTAAATCCCTCTATATAGGCCTTCAAAAGGCAATGAGAGAAAACCCTAATTAGGTTTTCAAAGTAAATGATCACCTTTGAAGTTGATATCTGAGAAGACTTTGTGCTACAATATCAAGTTTTGAAGAAAGTAGGTGGTGATAAAACTAAAGGGACTTCTCATAGTCTTTGTGCTACGAAGTTTCCTTTTTATTCAATTTTAAATCATAGTATATAGTAAGTCTTTGTGCTTCTATATATTGTGCTTCATTAGCATATTTCCGATTGATAGGATTATAGTATATCTTGAAGACTTTGTGCTTCTTATATGCAATATTCTCGTCCCATTAAGTTCTTGTTACAAAAGGTTGAAGTAACTAAAGACTTTGTTCTTTCATGGACACTTTGTTTCTAAATTATTAAAGTTACTCAAGTTGTACTGCAGGTTAAAGAAGTCTTTGAGCTTGTGTTAGCTCCCTTGATCATATGTAATACTAGTGCATGTAAGGTTTCTTTTTAATTTAACCTCACGGATATCAATTATTGTTGTTTGTTATTATCCTTAATTAGTAAGTCTTGAAAGGAAAATCTATCTTGAAATAAAAGGATAGGAAAGAATGTCAATCATGAAATAAGAGGATTGGATGCTTGTAACACCAAAATTGTTCGTTTAGATTGCTTTTGAGTAGAGAGTAGATATGTTAGTAAACAGATTTGTCACTGTGGTTGATTCTCCAAATCTGCCCCTATTTGGCCAAAGAGCAGTGACAATCATGCCAACAGTTGCAGAGATTGCAATTGAATTTCATCTTCCTCTGCGTTTGAGAGGGGCAGCTCCCTCGTATGATGGGGGTATTTGTAATTTTTGTGTACTTTTTACCTGAAAGTACAAAAAGGAAGGAAAACAAAACTAAAGAGGATGAATAACAAAAACCCCAACAATAGACATATGAATACCAATTGTGATTTCACAACGGATAACAAATTACAAATGGGGTTTCAGCACAAAGTAAATTGGATATGCAATAATGAAAGAAGGATAACAAATCTCAACATACAAAGAAACAAGTTATCTTACCACATTCAAACCAAGATACCAAGGTATGATTGTGTTTCATCGATTACATTGATTACTAATGGTTTGCACGATTACATAAAGGGATCACTGATTCAACATACAAGAAATCAGAAATAACAACATAGGAATACATTTAGAACATACTAACCAAAATGCATTCTTTATTATCCTTTTTGAAAATGTACAAGTTCAAAAGCCCTTAAGTACAAAGTGTCAAACCAAAAAGCATTACAATTCTCTCCAAATTTCTCCAAAGTCTTCGTCAAAGTCCCTCTTTACAATGAAAATGCCTTGTATTTATAGGCTTTTGAGAATAACCACTTAGGATAACCAGCTTAGGTAACCATTTAAGATAACTACCTTAAGTACCAACTTAGGGTAATGTTGGTGTTTGTTTTATCATCTACCAAACATTAGAATAATATACCCAAAGGTATTCTATCCTCTCCTAAAAATCACTACAGATTCCAATATATGTGCGAACAAGCGACTTTAGTGGGATAGCTACTCGGGTAGTGTTTGCTGAAAATCTCAAAGAGGACTTACATTAACAAGTGTCTTTCAAGCTTCTAGACTTAGATAGATTTATCGATTTTAGGCTCTCTCTTTTTTGGATTTTTGAGATTTAAACTTTCAAAAAAGGGAAAAGTGGATAGGGTTTTAGAAGGCTGATCTAATTCTACGAATTCCGGAGACGGTATTAACTGGGTGCTCTTAGGAAACCACACTTTGTTTCGCCACACTGAGGACAACTACACAAAGCGGGTGCAATCTTCGACGGGTTGTGCTTATGATCGGAATGTTGGCATGCACAGAGGATAGGCTCAGACTAACTTTGCACAATGAAATGGAAATCATCCACTCACCAAAAGTATGAGCAGAGATACACCGTCACTTGACACTTATCAAATTCTTCATTCAATTCTAACAACATGAAAGCAAATCTAAATTAACTTTAACTAAAGTGTTGAGGAAATTGAAAGCATGCTAATCATTCAAACAACAAAGATTACAAAGCCTTAAGAGAAAGCGCACATGCAATATATTTGGAAATGACCTTCACGCAACAATATGTCAAAAACCTCACACTCTCCAAATGAGAGGAGGTAGCCTTATATAGTTTTTCAAAAATCAATGAACAGTCGAGATCAAACAATGATCAAGGGCCCAAATTGAAAGCTACAAACCCTAATTAGGGTTTCCCAAGACTCTATTAGTTTGAAATAATGAGAAAGTGACAAGTGGCACAGCTGCTATTGTTACTAAGGTGAGTGTCCAGTTTCCCCTTTTGCAGATTCAATGTATCTGGACACGATGAGCCTAACCTCCTCCATAGTGACACTTGGCAAGTTGCTAATCTGGAAGTCGATGATGTCCACATCATCAGTACATGTGGCGAGGATGCCTTCCCACTCAAGTGCTTGGGCAAGAAAGTTCTCGTCAATGAAGAGAAAACTTGCAATCCTTGAAAGATCGCCCTTATCAATCATCCCCGAGTCTTTGAAAAAGCTCGACTGAATTCTGGCTCTCAGGTTCTCTGCCTGCAAGTGTTTTTCTCGTATACTCCCTTTCTTCTAGATCTCTGATGCTACACAAAACACCCTACTCAAAATTTCCCTGACACTTTCCTCTGTCTCAAAGCACTTAGTCTCGGATTTCTTTAACTTCAATCCTAGTGACCAAAGCATAATACCAGGTGTTAAAGTCATATCTATCCCTAGCCTGTATGACACCTGCATCCACCAAACTTCGTTTTGACAGACCTCGGATAACCTTCAATTGTGTAAGTATTTCATCTTGAATTTCTTCAACATCTTCCCAATTTGCAGCTAGGTCCTAAATTCGGCTAACTAATGAAGAGGCCGACTCATGTGCTGATACTAAATTTTCTACAAGTATGTCAGCACATGCCGAAGCATCTAAAATCCATTCCTTGGCCTATGTGAATGTGCCCTTCATGTCCTCGTAATCCTTCATTGACTCTTGCTGAAGAGGCTGCAGAGGGGTGACCGGTATCTCATGGTCGAGTGGCCCGGTGAAATGGAGAACATATTTCCTCCACTGTTGGTTCTCTTCCTCAACCTTCTTCCTTTTCTCCTTCTCCTGGGCTAGACTCGCCTTGAGGGCGTTGCAAGAGTCGTCAAAGTACTGGACTTCTTGGTCGTGAGTAGGCTTACCCAGCTCTATAGTGGTAATCTTATAATCCTCCGGGGCAATATTGTCCCGAGTTTTTCCTTCCTTTGGCACAGCTATCTAAACTATCTAAGACCCTCACTATCCCTCTGAATCAAAGAGAATTTTCTGGCTAGCTTAGGTGGCTTGACTATGACTAGTTCGTTCACCTTTTCCAAAAATGTTGTTGTATTCTCTTTAGAATGGGTTTCCTTAGGGACCTTAGCCCTTATCCTTTCCCTTAGCCAATCAGGAATGGTTGACTGCTCCATAGTATTTTGATCAAACCCATTATTTGTCCTTCCTGGTCTAGTAACCATACCATCGAGGAAAACTACTGGGGGCTCGGGCTCTTCAACGTCTGTGGCTGCATTTGAAACTTGTTCCCTATCCGGACTTTGGACAACTTCTTTCATTATTTCCTCAATTGAAGGAGAAGGCACTCTCACTTCGTTATTTACCATATATGTGTCAATCTCTTACTCTTCAACTGCATTTTGATCAGGCACAGTAGACGCGGCACTTAGGATGGAATGACCTTCGTTGGAGTCCTGTCTCTCCCCTACAATTTTCTTTCCCCTGGCCTTTCCAAAGCTTCCAACTAGTTCCCTCCTCTTCCGGGACCCAACACTCTCTGGATTTCGAGCATTGCCTGCAGAGATACAAGGGTTGGAGGACAGAGAGTCATCTACTCCCATTAAATCATAGGTCAGGGCCACACCTTTAGACTTCAATTGTTTCGTCTTCTCAGATGTCCACCACTTAGAGTATTCGACCACCGACCTCATGAGGTCTGCCAGATCTGACTTCTCTCCCTCTGACCAATCAATCAAGGCTAGTGGCTCATTCCTCATTTTCTCAAAGCCTGGCTGCTGAAGCTCAAGATTGTCTTCCACTTGATCAACAACTCTAAATACTTTCGTTGCTCTTACCATGTTCAAGGGGATCCTTGACCAAAATCTCCTCTTGATTTCGAAACTATCGGCTGCGTTAGCCCAATAATCTTCTAAATCAGCTCTGTGCTCAAATGCCATCCCTTTGACCCTTTTCATCCTATGGAACGGATCAAAATTCTTTCTTGCTTTGTACTGGTAAAAAGGGTACCAAGCCAGCTCTTTCTTAGCAATGGCAGCGGCTTGTGATGACGGGCATGTTTCTAGTCCATTTCCAATCGTGAGAGAGGAGGTTCCTACCTTCTTCTGCTTATCTCTTTGAACTGTCATATATCCCTCCAATTGCCTTACGACCTCTAGTAGCACAACTTGGTTGGTAGGGTAAGTTGGGAGCTTATAGGGAGATCCGGAAAACCCCTGAATTCTGATGTAAGGGAACTTCGGGTATTGAATATACCAATATCCGAATCTACTTATGAAGTCCATAGACTCTTGAGAGAGTCTCTGATGTAGTCCACCTTGCAATGTCTGTGTGATGTGCATGAGAAATGTATCATTCACCCTCTTGGAATGGAACTTTTCTTCCATGTGAAGCTAGGGATAACAGTCATAGACAAGAAACTGATTTTCTTTGTTTCCCACTTCCCCTCTGCAAGTGAGGCCTCTGTATCTGTAGGTTCTAGCTAGGGAATAGAACAAGTACGAGCTCATGAAGAAGGTCCTATTTGCTTCTAGATTCTTCAGTTGGCTGTCCAAGTTATCACTTATCATTCGAGCCCAGTCTATCATCTTAAGTCCGTTCATTATCTCATTTATGAAATAATACATCCAAGGCTCAAATGGGGTGCCTTGGGGATTACCCATTATCCTGTTCGGTAGGACAATCATATCTCCAATATCTTCCTTGAAGTACGCCCTCACCAAGCTCTTCCTCTGTAGTTTGGAGGCACCTTTCCTTGGCTTGTCCAGCCAGGAATGATTGACGATGGCGTCATACTCCTTCAAATGATCTTGATACATGCGATCAGCTTCATCCTTGGTTATGTACACAGCATTATGATATTCTGGAATTCTGAAGGCTTCCTTGATGGCCTCATCGCTGATGTTTGCCAACACCCTTCCATCTGGTGCGACAATATCCCTACTGACAGGGTTGTAGTGTCTAGCGCACTCAGCTACCAACTTAGTGCACTGCGTGATAGGGAGAAAACCAGCAGCATGCACAATGCCACTTTTCATCATCTTTCGCGTGGTCACGGTAGGCACAAGGTTATCTAAACCGAACATCCGCTTCTTGAACTCCCTCAGATTGATATGCCCGAGGTTAGTGTCGCTAACATTCTTCCATTTCGAGGTCATTCTCGACTCAGGAGGAGCATCCTTGTCTACTTGGAATTTCATCGTGCCTAAAATCTGCAAATAAACATGAAGCTTAAGTTAGAAATCAGATTTTGGATTAAAGAAAATCAAAGCTACGAATGGCTAAGTGCTTGGAGATTTTATTTCATTTTTATACTTAGCCATGAGAATGGAATTTTCACATGTAAACTCTCCAACCTAAGGACATTTATGATTGTGATCCAAAAAGCCAAGTTTTATAACTTCAAAACTCTCATTCCATTTAGTCAACAAAATGATATCTCTCACTAAAAATTTGGATAAGTACACAAAAAATTACTTCCGACGAATCTGGAAAAACTCAGAAAATGCAATAAATCTGCATTTTAAAACCAACTTCACCTTCGAATGGATGAGAATAAGGCTAGAAGATAGAAGGAATCTCAAGAAAACTCAGAAAAATTGAAGAATCTGCCTTCTACCAGCTAGTTCCACTCCAAAAATCTGCGGATACTTGACAAGAATGAAGCTAATAAATCAGAATTCCTCAAGAAGCTCGCCCAACCTGCAAGAGATATCTTTGCAACACCAAGATTTTCTTTCAAATGACCTTCAATCTGCGAAATACTTCTCAGTATTTTCCTTAGCTTGCTCAAAAAGTTCGAACTTCTTGGTGTGAGAATGAAGAAATAAAGGATGTATTTGTAATGAAGTTGGTTTTCACAATTAGAAACACACAAATATCCAATTCATGCTTCTAAATTCAACTTCAACCTTGAGAAAGTTTCCAATTCGATTTCGAGTTGTGCTGTTATCTCTTTGAGTTCGAAAATCTTACTCTTGTGCAAGTTTCTAAATTGTTTTCCCACTTCATATTCGAACTAGGCATATAGATTGGCATCTTCCAAAAGGTTTCTAATTTGGAACTTAGTCTAAAGATTGTCTCAATCTGCAAATATCCTCTTTCTAATTTTGATTCATAGTTCAAACTCGAGTTTCCATTTTAATTTCCCAGCTCATTGATCTTCGATTATCTCTTTCTTCAACTTTCTAAATCAGTTAGCAGTTCGAACTCTATGAAGATTTGATGACATCACTCACATTTTAACTCAATTTTGAACTTACTGTTGACTTTGTTTGACTTCCAAGAGTAGGGCAGAGTTTGGAGACTTCAACTTGATGCTTGGGCAGAGTTTTCATCTTCCAACTTGATGCTTGGGCGGAGTTTGGAGGTGCCTCTATCATCATGCTAGAGTTTTGTTTGCCTTAAGCTTCTTTCATTCCATCTATAGGGCGGACTTTGAAGGCTTCACAAGGAGGGTGGACTTTCTAGGCTTCCACCAAGTATGGCAGAGTTTGATGCCTCCTCAATTTGACCTTGCTTGGAGGGCGGAGTTTGAAGGCTTGTCAAGCAAGCGGACTTTTGTGCTCTCTCCATGGCGAACTTTGGGAGGCATGACCACCAACATGGTGAACTTTGATGACTTCTCCAACAGCAGACTTTGTCATATTCATCTTTTAGGCTCTCACCAAGGCGGACTTTTGAAGCATCCCCAAGGCGGAGTTTTAGCCTCTCCAATCATCATGGCTTGGGCGGAGTTTTGGAAGACCTCATGAATGGCGGACTTTCATGAGACATCAAGGAGGGCGGAGTTTTGTGCTCCCTCTTCAAGGCGGACTTTTGGATGACCTCTAGGCAAGGCAGACTTTTGAGCCTTCACCAAGGGTGGAGTTTTGGATACACCTCATGGCGGACTTTGAAAAGCCACCAAGGATGGCGGAGCGGAGTTTTGAGGGCATCTCAAGCATGGCGGACTTTCAGTCTACCTCCAAGGCGGACTTTTATGACATCTCCACCAGCATGGCAGACTTTGATGACTTCTCAATCATTAGCTCCTTGGGCAGAGTTTTCATCACCTGCCATAACACTCAACATTATTCATTAGCCAGACTTAGAACAATTTTTGGAAAATTTCAAAATTTCACAATTTTATCAATTTTAATCAGATTAACTTGAAATTTGAAATTCATACACAAGCAAAACATCTGAAGCATCATGACCCCTAAAATTTAGGAACCTAGCTTTTTGGGTCAAAACTTGGAAATTCTTGATCGCGATCGAAAGAGGTCAATGGTATCAAGGCAAACCCTAGGTCCTCACTCCGAAAAAGCAAAAAGAAGGCATCCCTAAAAAATAGGGAAAACTTTTTTAAAATAGCCATACCGGGGACTGGGCTAAAAATGCCAAAAATGAAACTTCCTAAAAAATAGGAAAAAGCAAAAAAGCAAACTTTCAAATTCGTTCAAATCAATTGCGTTCTTCGTCCTTTGGCCTTTTTAGGCACTTTGACAGTATCCGGACTCTATTATCACTTGGCTTGCAAAAACTATATTTCAATCTCTAGGACTCGAACCGTTCAAAACTGAGCAAGGCTTGACAAAACTGAAGCGAAAGGCCACGGGACACTAACAAAAACCCTAGAAAGCAGGAAAAGAGAGGGTCCCCATTTGCAATGGGGCGATGTGTGGAAAAGGTCACAACAGGTTACTACCCAAGTGACTACTTCTAATAACTACCTTTAAGAAACAAGTTAGGATTTACCTAACTTTTACAAAAGTGAAGTTCAAATTCTAAGTTGTGTTACAATGGATGACATAGGCACTTTTACAACAAAACAACTTGAAACTTATAACTTTCAAGTTAGGACCATGGTGAGGTGCTTGTCCATCTTCATCTTCTTCATCGATCTTTGTGACCATATCATCATCTAGTCATCTTCATTGACATAAGGAAGTAGTTTTTGCCAACAACTTTTCTTCAAGTACATGTGTGCATCAACTATTCCATTAAGCATCTTTCACTTCAATGAATACACCTTCTTCTAGAAACCAAGGAGACTTGCATTGATTTGACTAACTTTATGTACTCATTTTCACTATTACATGTTTAGAAGAATGTTTGTCATTTCAAAAAATTGCATATATTGTTCACACTTCCCCATAACCACCTTGACATGACATTAAGTGAGAAGAGTTGAATGTCTTCACTAAATGATAAATTTTTATCCATCTATACATTCTTTGTACTAGCGATATCTTTCTGATCACAACATTCTTCTCGCAAGACTCTCAAGTGATATGCTCCTTAAGTGTACCATAAAGCACAATGAAATGTCATTCATTTGAGCTAATAATTTATCAAATATTGAATCACAAGATCACCAAGCTCGTCAATAGGATCAACAATACTGCAAGGAAAAACAACCATGATTGTATTCTTGTTCACATAGCACCTTGAGTAGCATGTCCATAATTACTATTGAGAGCATTTTTGAGCCATTTTGTGCCTTAAAAAGAAAACCTGTTCATTGGAATCATCTCCCACAATGGTAGCCCCATTGCCTTTATTTTTAAAGAGGACGCTTTGTGTTTTGGTGTGACATTTCTTTAATGCATGTTGTCAACACTTCTTGAACTTCTCTTCATCTATACATCGGTAAGGTTCTAGAAATTGACTTTGGGCCTTTTTGACATCTCTGCTCAAAAGCTTTTAAATTCATTCTAACATGTCTTTTGTGTGCAACCTACTATTATTTCATTTCGTTCCATGAGATGACACCTTCTTGAGGCATTTTGTCAAAGTATGTGCTGTTTTGTAATTCTACGTTTTGCATGCAACATCTCTACAAACCGCTTCAATCTGTTACGCACATATCCAACAATCACTAAGACATGAGATGGCATATGTTTGAAGCATTCTATCTAACATTATGCCCTTGCATTTTACATTCAAGCCACATATGAAGGGTGGCTGCAACACGGATTTGGCTTTGTGTCTACCCACTGCATTTGCTCAAAAGTTTCTAAAGCCTTTTCAACAAATCCATTTTGTGTACATTTTGTAGTCTCATTTCATTTCTCGAGATGACATCTCTTAAAGGAATTTTGATTAACAATTTATGTGCCTTGTCGATGCTTTCGTTCTCCGCTCGCACGTTGCATTTGCTTGAAAGTTTCTAAGGCCGTTTCAACATCTTGATTTTGAGCATATCCTGCAATCATTCCTTGAGAAGACGTTTCTTTGAGGCATTTTGTCAAATAATTTGCACATCTTTGTGAGTGAGGCGCTAAGCTTACCCGTCCATGCTACTACCATAGGTTTAACTAGCACCATATTAATAAAATTAGAGCTTCCTTAATAAGCAAGAGTAGGAAGAGGTGGTTAAATTTGCCTTTATTCTTGCTAATTGCATTTGCTCAAAAGTTTGTGAAGCCTTCTCAATAAAATTATTAAGTGTATATCCTGCAATTGCATTCCATAAGGCAGCGTCTCTTTTGATGGCTCTTTATGAAACGTTTCAAGTGCATTGTTTTTGTTTTCGCATTCAACATGTATGTCTTTGGGAGCATTTCTAACTACGATATCTGACAAAAATGTCCCAGCCAATGTGCTTTGATGCATGTCGATAACCTATCCTAGAGCTTTCACCATCGCGCAGGTATTGAAGATGCAAGCAACGGTTATAGCTTTCACCTATTTGCTTGAAAGTTTTTAAAGCTTTATCAACATCATATTAGTGCAAGCTTCGCAATCATTGTATGAGATGACATCTCTTTGAGACATTCGACAAGCAGTTCATGAGTGTTGTCTGTGCTTCCACATTTTGAATACATGTCTGCGAGAGTATCTGACAAAAACCTCCCATTTGGTATGATTCGATGTACATTTGTAGCCTGTTCCAAAGCTCTCATCTTGCAGTAAGGAAGGTGAAACGAAATGCCCTTATCCTTATAAGGAGTTGGTTATAATAACCAACTTTGTCTTTCAGCTTTTTCTTTCACAATGAAAATCTATCGATTGTTCATTCATCGGCAACTTTGGATTCTTACTTAACTGGCCAAAAAGGCCAATTCTTTCATTATTTGATTATTGGCATGCTTGGTGGTAGTTGTAAATTTGTCGGTCTCTTTAAAGTTTTAAACACTTATGAAACTTAGCGAAATGGCCAGTGTGAGTATTTTTATCCATTTTGAAGTTAGTTATATTAACTAACTTGTAAATGCATCGGCATGTTACACAACTTGACCAAGTTGCCAAAATATGACTTGTCATAGCTAGCTCTTCCTTTTGGTGATTTTCACAAATAAACAAACTTGCCGATATACTTTTTATTTTACCTTTTCCATAATATGACACGACTTATTAATGTTGTCGGCTTCTTTATAAACTATAGCAACTTGTCGATGCTTGTCAAGTTGGGCTTTATCGGCAACTTGTGGCACTTCTACAAATCACCGAAAGGAATAAGGATCAATTCAAAGGCCAACTCATTCCACCATCCATGCTCATCGGCAACTTGCAGAAGTTTTAAAAATATCCGACTTGATGACAAAAATTAGACCTTCAACATTCGCGAATAACTAAATATATCATTGGCCAAGATGTTATCAATTTAAGGAGATTATTGGCATGAAAGTTTAAAATTTGCAAGTTTTAAAAAGGAGCTATCAAGATAGATAAGAAACAACAAGAAGGCAGCATCCCATTTGTGAGGAGAGATATAATCTCACACACTGTGGTTGAAACTACAATTTTGTTAACCTCACAAGTTGACAAAATTTTCACCCAACAATAACCACATTCACACCAACACATACATGGCCAAGGCTCTATTTACATGCAACCTCTTGCAATAAAAATTCTCTCAAATATGCATCTTTTATTTTTAACTTTCTCATATATCATTCAATACTATATATTATGTATTTATAATTTATGTTTTGTAATTGTAAATGTTGTATGCAAATTCAACAAGTTATGAGTTCTTCTTCAACTACGTCAAATTGGAATACACACCTAATCCACCAGGTCATGCACAATCAATTGGATGCAAAAAAAAAAGAGGATTTGGTCTTTGTACACTCCAACTTGTGTCTCTTGTCACATAAGAGACCTGATCACAATGACGGGTGACAAATAAACGGTATCTAACTCCCGAGCATGTCGACTTAGTTGCTACAGTTGCACAACTTGTCGAAGTCTTTAAAAATGAGGTAGCTTCCCCAGTTCCCACATGATGTGGCTAAAAGGAGTAGCACTATAGTTGATAGTGGTTCAAATGAAATTTAACCAAATGTTGAATTTGATGCTCTCGAAAAAGAACAATATGAAGATTATTAGTATTGGTTATAATTTTCATTGTGTATTTGATGCTCTCGAAAAAGAGCGATATGAAGATTATTAGTATTGAACCATTGATTATAATTTTCATTGTGTATTGACATTTGACAAATCACATAATTATGAGTTTATGAGTCCTTGCATTTTTGCAAATTATGAGGCATTTAAATATTTTGTTTATTGGCAATTATGAATATCATTGTTTTTATATTTTATAATTTTTAAATTTTAAATAATACATATATACACACACAAACCCGTACTCAAGGAAAATGAATGTCATACTGCCATACCAAAACCACGAACCCATACACATCATCATACCAAGACCGACAACATAGAGTTTATTCAATTTGCCAAGTCTGCGCATTGAGCCCAAGTCTCAATCAGATATCAACTTGCTAAGCCTAAGTCGAGTCCAAGCCTTGTAACTATCATTTGTTGGGAGCTGCCAGCTTATATATAGCAGGCATGATGAGATGTGTTTCACAGCTTGTGCTCCAACTCTAATACTAAGAAGAACTTTTATTAAGAACCCACATTTTCTGTCTAGAGAAATTCAACAGCCTAAGGTTTTAACTTTGTTAAGAAACATCTTCCTTGCAAATGGAACCCCTTTAATATGCAAAAATATCATAACCTAACTCATGTATTGTTAAACGGCAGATATTGTATACATTGATAAATGCAGATTGGTAAATTATTTTCCTCAAAACTGTTGATAGCAGTATCCTTACTGAGGAGCAAAGGGATCTGTACCAATTTAAGGCAATAAAGGCAATACATCACCATCCTTTTATGGTTGATTATTTTTAGCCCATTATCTCAATTCATACTTTCTTTTGGCTAAGGATGATGTGGTACAAACACACTTCACAAATTGATGCAATGATCCATAAAAATCAAGATAAAAAATAACTTTGCTTATAAAGCCCCAAAGTTGTTTCAATATTAGAGGTAGCTTTGCTATGTTTAATGTATTTAGAAGTAGCTTTGTCATATATAATGTTTGTTATCTTATAAAAAACTATAGACCCTTCTGAAACAACAACCAAACCTCTGAAAACTATCCTAGCCACAGAGAGGAAATTTGTAGATCTCTCATTCTTTAAAAGGAGTACTCACTAAATTATGGTTGATATTTTTTTTAAAGAGAGGAAAAGTCAAACATCTAAGAGAGTTCACAAGCTCAAGAGTTTGTTAGAAAACTCAACCTTACAAGACGTTGAAAAATTTTATGTAAGCATCACAAGAGGTGTCCTAATCCAGACTACAGTTCCCCCCAACTATCCAGGAGGGTTTTGAAAAATCCCGTAAAACATAAGGTGTTAGGGGTTACAGTAATTATTGAACCTTGCAAAAGATAGCCAAAGAAGATGTAGTTATATAATAAATATCTTCTATGCATTTACGAATGTGTCATAACTATAATTCGATGTCATCACTTGTGAATATGAACTTTGTCATTCTAACAATCATATATTATATTGGATTGTTGAAGATCACAACATGGATAACACATTGACCAGACAAAGTCCAATCCCAACATTTTGCAATCATTAAGTACCGTATCAACTAACCTGATTTTTCAACCAGCTATATTGAATACTGAAGAAACTAAGAAACCATTTTCAAATTTCAAAAATGCAACACCAAGCTGGTATCTCTGTCAAAAAGAACTTTAGTAGTTAACAAATGATGAAATACTGAAGACATATTCTAGTTAGAAAAATGCAATCTATGGCATCATTTTCATGTCAAAAGCCTAAATAAAATAACAAATTAACAAATGGATTACCTGGAGATAAATGAGGAATGCCTACGCTTCTTGTTCGTGAAGTTATGCTCAGAATCCAAAAAGGTGCATGCAATAAAGTACAGGAAGTAACTAGGAGTTCAAGTCAAAATTGGGGGCTAAAGATGACTGATTTTAAGAATGTCACTCCAAAACAAGAAATATAACACTCCAGAGAACACATATAATTCAACCAAATTTAATAAAGTTTGACTGCCAACACCCATGATAAGTCAAAGGGAAAACATAACATAAGCCAATGCTGTCAACTGGTCAATAATATTTGTTAATGTAGTCTTTTTGTCTTAGTTTACTATGGATTTTATCAAAATCCAGTTCCATTGAAGACCCTAATGCATACAGCAGTAGCTGAATGCTTGACTTGCATGTAGTCAAACAAAACTGCATAACAATAAATATTTCGCATCATTAGGAGTCCAATTTGATTGAATTTTTTCTTCATAAATCACATTCATACATCATCCTCAAGTAAAGAATGCTATATAATATTAATCACCAAACAAGAGTATGAAGACCCGCCACCCACAAGCTAAAAAACAAAACTTAGTTAATTCTTGTTATCTAACTTTCTTTCAACTTCAGTGAAATGTCCCTAATGCAGAATTGTTTTTTTTTAAATGGAATTCTTTTGTATTTTTCTGAAAATGAAACAACTAATTGAAACTAGTTGTAATGCTGACACAAACAGTAATTGGTGGAAAACCCTTGAAATCGCCCAGTTCACAAATAAAATTCATATAAAATGATGCTGATGATCAATAAGACAGAAATTCATAACCTCGCCAAATGATTTTTTATTCAAGGTCGGAGATATATGGTGCTGTATTCTGAATTGAGTCATAACTTCAGAATTACAAGCCAAATGCACTCACCAATAAGCACTATAGCTAGTCTACATCACTGTAAAAAAACTTCAACTTATTCAGCCGCCTTTGTGCTGGTTATAATTGTAAACAGGTCTGTCACTTCCCCAACAGATGCTCAAGAGTGAAGAAATGCAGGTCCAAGTATGAGCTGGCCGCCGTTTATAGTTGTACCTGCATACTGGTGTGTACAAGTTCTGATACAGGCTTAAAATAGCAATTGACTCCCTTAGAATGTGGCGCAGCTGAGTGCAGACCTGTACCAAGCTGCAATCTCCCTTTAAGGGCTGTGGGTGTTCCACAAGCTGATGTGGTAGGGTTTGTATAGATGTGGTCGCGTACACACTACATAGATCGCCTGAAATCTGCCATGTTTACCTCCAAAATTAGAATGATGTGCCAGCACCCTCCACAAGGGTGCAACAGATCTTCAGTGATATAGCTCACTCCAAAAATGATGCTCAATGATGATAACAACTCTGAAAATCAAATGTAATTTTCTTGCAAGTGCTTTATCGCCAATCCTGAAATCATGCACAACAAATTCTGACTCAGTCCACCTTGCAAACCTTGATATAGAATTGACAATGCAAGAGGCAAGAGTTCTCGTCCTCACCTCCCAAGAAATGTCAACAAGGTTCTCGATCTTCTAGATCACAGAAAATACACCAAGAGCTTTTGTCCTTGGATGCCAAATTCAAACACCAAACTCACAACAAAAATGCCAAATGAAATCTAGATGAGTAAATGATCCAGGCACCCCCTTTTTATACTTTTTCATTCAGGGCCCTTGGACCAAAATATCCATCCAAGTATTTAAAAATACCTTTTTTATATTTAAGTGTTCAGAAACACTTTTTAATTTATTAAAATTATAATATTTAAATTTTCTTAAGCATAAAAGTCATCAGGCCAAGCTTTAAATAATATTAATATTCATTTTTGTTACACAATCTTTTTGGCTACAAGATATGGAATAGGCTAAATGTATTATTCATGATGCTACTTCATAAATTTGGGCATGTCAGTCCAGCCTTCCCTGTAATATCCCCTTCTCAACAGTAATCAGCTTAGTTGACCGTTAGCCTAATCCAGAGACCCGTAGGCTAGTCGGAAGCAAAAATTAGGGTTTCCTACCTCTGGGAGGATGTTTCAGCATTTTTGAAGGCTTTCATGTTGGAGTTTGTCAATTTGGGTTCTAGATTCCTTCTGGGTTTTCAAAAAGCTTCGCAATGACATAGCAAGCAGCGAAGTTTGGCAAACTTACTATTTTTAGTAAGTGGAGGCGAATGAAACTTATTTCTCTAGGTTTTTCTGGGTTTTCCAAGAGCTTCACGATGGTATAACATGCAAATCAATCTAAAGACCTTTTTCTAGACTTGCTATTTTTAGTAAGAACAACAACTACTCAGATTGGGGTTAAAATCACTTTCGAAACACTTACTATTTTAAGCAATATGCTATTTATAGTAGGTACTATTTTTAGCAGTGCTATTTTTGGCAAGGATTTTGCAGCTCAGTTCAGTGACTATCTCTAGTAGTGTAATTTTGGTTCAGATGACTATTTTGCAATTCAGTACCTTGGCTTCAATTCAAATGTGGCAGTTGTTGAAGAAGGAATATTTTCTTGATTAAGGCTTATTTATATTATGTCTAGACTTGGACGACTTGAATAAGGGAAATATTATTTTTTTATCCAAATCTATTTGTGAGAAATATGTCACATTCTTTTTGGGACGCCAAAGTGCAATAACAACGATATTATTTTATAAGCCTCTGAGTCATCCAAAAGTGCGACTAAGGGGATTATGTCTTGGACGCCATGTGCTAAGAAGGAGAAATGAAATGCAACGCCTAATTAGGTGAAATGAAATGGCATTTGATTTGGGCGCCATTTGGAGTGTATTTGAATTTGAATTTGGCCTAGCAAGAAGTTACAAATAAAGGCCTCGGGGCTCTCATTTGCATCATCCAAGAATTTTACAACGAAGTGTTGTCGAAATGTTGTTGGAATGCTTCGAGGAATGCTTACCTCCTAGACCATTTGCTTAGCTTCTCACTTGAAAGATAGCAACTAATTGAGTTTGGGGACTGTTCTTCACTCAGAAGAATGGATGAATTCATGGATGGATTCATTGCTAGTGTGTGTTCGAGTTTTCTGATTCTGGAGTGTTGTGTGTGGATTTTCAAGTAGTTGGTTTTGGTGTGGTTGTAGCACATTTTCGTTCATAACTCTCTGTTTGTGTGTCAATTCATTCTGGGTAGTGGCTCGTTCTCTTCCTATGCCCCAAGCGATTATGCTTGTAAGTTTGTAGTGCTTAATGTTGAGTATTTATTTTTAAAATGCAAATCATACTTCTGCCCTAGCCGTACTATGATGGGCTGCCTGGGAATGCGTGCATAAATTCATTTGGGGGATTTGGGTGCAGTTTGTTGGTTCTAAACTTATCGCCTAGCTTGTATCTTTCATTTGCATCCATTTTGGGGTCTTTCTGTTGAGTGTGGGTTGAGTTGTGAGCTTTTTGGTGGTTTCTTAGGCTGCTGGTCTGTGTTGTTTCACCATGTTGGTTGCATATCTAAATCTGAAATTGTTAGTGTGGAGCTTGTTCTTGGTGTGGATGGTTTGTATTGGTTTGGGAGTGCATATCTTTCATTTGCAGCTGTTGGACTTGTTATCAGCACTTGATTTACCATTCATATTCATCTTGTAATGCTGGTTAGTAGTACTAACAGCAAGTTTCTTGATTACTCTTAGTCCCACTGCATAAGTGGAAGAGGTTGGCTTTGCCGCCTATCTTTTGAACAATGAGATCTCGTAATCAGAAAATCCATATTATGCATTGTAAAGCTGATTAGTAGTACTAACAACTATCTATTTTTGGATTGTTGCTCAGGACCCACTGAATAAGTGGAAGAGGCTGGCTTGCCGCCTTTCTTTTATTATTGTAACATTGTCCTCTCGCTGAATAAGTTGTTGACTAGATTGCAATTCCATTTTCAGTCTCCCCACTAGATAAGTGGTCGAATGATTGTTGCTATTTTCAGTTCCTTGTAATCTTGTAACTATCTAGTTGCACCGCCAAATTGTTGTGAAAATCACCCGCTGGATAAGCGGAAGGGGCTGGCTTGCCGCCCGGTATTGTACTTTGCATTGTAATTTCCAATAGATCATTGAGCTGATGATCCCCTTATCACCGTATGCTCTCACCTTCCCACATTGGGCTCTTGGTGATCAGAAAGTGGAAGGGTTACATTCAACAGTGTTTCTGATTATCATTTTCTAATCCTAACGGGTGCTTGTGGTTTTTGTAATTGAAAAAAAATTGAAAAAAATTAAGGGGAATATTTCATTCCCAAAAGTGCTTGCCCTCAAGCTATTGTAAATTTGGATGATCAAAAATCTCCACATCTTCCCAAGTATGATCTTTAAATGAAATATCCTTACAACACACAAAGTACTCCTTTATGCTCTTATTTCTCAATTTCTTCTCATGTGCATCGATGACAACTTTTAGTACCAAAACCAACTTGCCTTCATCATCAAGATTGAGTGAATGAAATAAAATACAAGTCTTCTAAAAACAATAAAAACTCACCAAGACCAACGGAAACCCATTGCACTAAACTAAGGAAGGAATTGAGACCATGGCCAAGTGCTAAAAATAGAAGTATGCAAAAAATCGTAAACTTGCCAGAAACACAAAAAATCACTGAAAGAGTTCACCTTGGGACACTAAGTCCCCTAAACACATCCACTTAGCCTATGGGAACCCTGGAATAGGCTAATGGAAAACTCATGCTGAACTAGGTGCAAGAAGGGGACATGACAGTCCTCCCTCCCCAAGATTGCTTGTCCTCAAGCAATTGCAACTCAAAATGTTGTAAAATCTACTCACTCTCCTATGTAGCATCCTCGATTGGTAAATTCTTCCACTTCACTAGATACTCCCTAACAATCTTCTTTAGTAAAGTACATTCTTTGAAATCAATCAATGCCTTTGGAATCAATATCAACTTGCCTTCCTCATCCAAAGGAGGCAACTTTCTAGAAGGAACCAAATTACGCACAAGTGTCTTTTTAAGGCGAGATACGTGGAAGACATTGTGCACCTTATTGTTTTCAAGTAGCTCAAGCTTATAAGCCGCCTCTCCAATTCTCCTAATAACTTAAAAGGTCCATATAAGTGAGGCTTAAGCTTCTCTGAGTCACACTTTTTGAGAGTGAACTGCCTGTTGGACTACAATTTGAGATAAACCATGTCTCCTAC
Source organism: Cryptomeria japonica (assembly GCF_030272615.1). Lineage (NCBI taxonomy): Eukaryota > Viridiplantae > Streptophyta > Pinopsida > Cupressales > Cupressaceae > Cryptomeria > Cryptomeria japonica. The sequence continues at coordinate 443,112,421 of NC_081412.1, read as the reverse complement.
CTCAAACATCTGCTCAATTCGATGTTGATCAACATACAACTTATGTTGATTCTATGCATGTTGTATATTATCCCTCAAAGATCTCATGATATCCTAACTCTCCTGAAGAAGATCTCATGATATCCTAACTCTCCTGAAGAGAATCTCTAGCTCTAAGCACCCTACAATCTCCAAATAGCAAATCAATGAAGTAAGGAGCTTCATAGCCATACAAAGCCATGAAAGGAGACATCCTGATAGTCATGTGAAAAGTGGAATTGTACCGAAATTCCCCCAAATGAAACCACTTAACCCACAATTTTTGATGCCCTGAAACATAATTGTGTAGATAGCCTTCCACCCACTTATTTACAATCTTTGTCCGTCCATTAATCTAAGGGTGATAACTAGTGCCAGGAGTCAACTCAGTACCACACAACTTGAACAGCTCATGAATTTGTTGTCCCTGTCACTAATCATGTTCTTAGGTGTTTCGTGGAGTCTAAACACCTCTCTAAAGAACAGATCTGCCACCTGAACTGTTGTATACCCTGCTGAAATAGCAAAAAGGTGAGCAAACTTGGTTAATCTGTCCACTGCCACATAAATAAAATCCTTCCCTTGCACCTTGGGAATCCCTATGATGAAGTCCATTGAGATACTCTACCACTTCTGAGTAGAAATTAGTAGTGGCTGCAGTAGACCAGTAAGGTAAGTATGATCATTTTTATTCTATTGGCACACTAGACACTCATGAGCATACTTAAGAATGTTATACTTCATCCCTTTCCATGAGAATCTCTCACAAACCTTCCTATATGACATGTAATAACCAAGGTAACCAGCCATGGGATTGTCATGAAATGTCTTAAAAATCTGCATTTTAATCTTAGTTTCAAGCACTAACATTAATCTCCCCTTGCAGAAAATGAGACCCTCACTTACCTCATACCTCATACCTGTCATCCAGTGATGTACCATCTAGAATGCTATTGGTAAGAGCATTCTTTGCATATTCAGCTTCTATTTGCTCCTTCCAATCTGCTGCTATTTGTGAAATTGAACACAAATGTGGCCTTCTTGACAAAGCATCAGCCACTATGTTCCTCTTCCCCTTGACATATTCAATGTCAAAATCATAGGCTTGGAGTTTACTAACCCATTTTTGTTGCCCATCATTAAGATCTTTCTGATTTAGGAAATATTTGAGGCTGTTGTGATCTGTTTTAACAATGAATCTTCCCCGAACCAAGTATTGCCTGAACTTAGCCAACGCATGCTTATGGCTAACATCTCCTTATTATAGATTATATAACTCCTTTCACCTCCTCTCAACTTCCTACTCTCAAATGCAATTTGATGTTTGTTTTGCATTAGGACAGCCCCAATACCTTCACCTAAAGCAACACACTCAAGCTCAAAGGGCTTAGTAAAATCTAGAATACCAAGAACTGGACATGTACTAATCAATTGTTTGAAATGATCAAAAATTTGTTGCACTATTCAAACCAAGAAAAGGCTCCCTTTTTGGTCAAATCTATAAGTGGGGCAACCAACTGAGAAAATCCTTTGACAAACCTCCTATAGACACCAGGTAACCCAAAGAATCCCTTCAACTGTCAGAGATTAGTAGGTGGAGGCCAATCAAGTATGGCTTTGATTTTCTCAAGATCAATACTACCTCCCTTGAAGCTGATCATGTGTCCAAATTATAATAACTCTAACATACCAAATTCAAACTTGGACTCCTTAGCAAACAAAGACTCGCTCTCTAGTATACACAAAACCTCATCCAAATGTCTTAGGTGCTCTTCCCATGACCTACTAAAAATGAGAACGTCATCAAAGAAGACCAAACAAACTTACGTAATTGCTTCCTAAATACTCTATTCATGCATGACTGAAATGTGGCATGTGCATTACTCAAACTAAAGGGCATGACAAGGAACTCAAAATGAACAAAGTGACATCTGAATGCAATCTTCTCTATGTCCTCCTCTCTAACTCTAATATAATGGTATCCTAATCTCAAGTCTATTTTAGAGAAATAGACCGCTCCATGTAGCTCATCAATGAGCTCATCTATCCGTGGAATGGGGTACCCGTTGACGTGGCTAAATTCGTGTTACCAACTCTCTCCGGTCAATGCAGAATAGAATGCTGAGTATCCTATCCTCTCTTGCGTGAGGAATCCCTAATGCTGTTTTAAGTGATCAAACGGGACAACCTCAAAGTTCCAAATGTCAGGTCATGACAACGGTTTGATGTATTTTGTTGGTAACACAAAGGGGCTTACGTTTACAACAAGCTGGTCTGCATCCAACGATGCTATGATTCTCAAACTACACGATAAAAGCAAAAGAGAAGGGTTTAGGAGACATAAGGACAGTGATGATAACAGTTAATGCGGCGGGTAGACAGATTTTTATAAAGTAATTCTTGTTTCGCCAAAGACACCCTCACAACTTGACAAGAACAGTGCAAGCTCCTAGGAAATTAAAGGTTTTCAGACCATGGACATTCTTCCAGGCACCCAATTCTGGCGCAGCCTAAAACAAATACCCACAGTTGAACTAAGCACACTTTTGGGTACAAACTAACCATACACGGTGACCTACAATCAGCAGGTCCCCAATGGTATGAACCTGAAATGCATCAAATACCTCCACATTTCACCATTAAAACATTGAACTCTACTTAACCAGCTGAAAGGAAACCATGCAAACAGAATAAAACCAAAATAATAAACACCATATTCAATGTTCATATATTGATTTTGGCTGCCATTACAACAATTCCTTACAGTAGTTCTACTCTATTCTTAATCTGCTAACTGCTAAAATCTATCTAATTTCTAACTACTACAACTCTAACTACTGAAATCCAACCTTCTAAAAATTCTAACCCTTTACAAGAGAGAGGAACCTACATTTTATAGATTTTACAATTTGAATCAAAGGCCAAGATGGACTGCATCCAATGGCTTTGATCTGTCTAATTGGCAGCTTTAACCCATGCCTAGTTATCTTCAGTTGTCCTCCTAACCCTTTTCCCAGCTACTGACCACTATTTGACATCAATTTGGTCAATCAAGTAGCTGGGGCATACCTGACCTATGTCCCTTTGCTTTGAAATACATTAGACGAGGCCCACAGGGAGTTATTTGCATTAAAACAATTCAGTTTTACAACTGATTTTCTGGAATTAATTCCAGTTGTGTATTTTGGATAATGCATACACTTGTAGCATTTTGAGTGTTCTTTGTCTTTGGTCTCGCTGGTGGAGTTCAACTTTGTGGTTCAGTGGTGGCGCACTTCCCCGTGATTGTCGTTTTGATTTTGCGCTCCTGCATCTTCGTTTCCCGGCTTTGATCGCGATCACGTCCCCAATTTGTGTTTCAGGTTGTCACCTTAACTTTTCCCAACAACGTCAATCTGCAAACAATCAATTTTGACCCACATCAATCATTTTGAAAAATTAAATGAATTTTAACAAATATCAAATTTTCAAGGCAATGTCGAGCTTTGTTTCAGTGAAAATGAAAAGATGTTTTCTTTTAAAACAATATAAATCCCCCTTTACAAAATTAGGGGTTTTAAGATTAAAATGTGTGAGCTCTCACTTGGTTGACTCCTTAGTGAAACTTGGTGATTTGGGTGAAAATGCGCGACTTTGTTTTGATTTGCTTAAATTATCGAACTTTTAAAATACCCTTTCATTTATGATAAAATCGAGTATTTTAAGCTAAGTCACCAGGTTCGACTGAATTTGAACCTTGAAGTTCAAAATTCGGCGAACTTGAAAAACTATGCAAAAAATCAATTAAATTCGATTAAATTCGAAAAAAAAATTAGGATTTGTGATAAAGTGTTTTTTATTTTTTTGGGTTTGCGTTTTAGGGTTTTCTCGCGGATTTTATAAAAGGGCGGCCACAGGAGTTGCAATCACACCCACGCGAGTTGCTAACGGAGCCCACTCTGCTTGACCGCCACGCAAGTTGCCAAAGGAGCCTTGTCTGCCCGGCCGCAGGAGTTGCTCGGCCGCCACCAGTCGGCGACGCCACCAGCTCGCGTCGCCACCAGTCCGCGACGCCACTTGCTCGCGTCGCCACCAGTCCACGACGCCACCAGCAAGCATCGACACGTCCGCGACCAATCCGCGACCTGCACAGGTAGGCTGCCATTTTTTTTAAGTTTATTATTTTATTTTTTTTGTTTATAATGTTAATGTTTAAAAATTTATGATTTTATATTAATAGTTTGTAATATTATATTATATATTTTTATATTTTTTTAATTTTTTTTAGGTTTAATATTTTTATAAACAATTTAATAATGTTTATTATAAATTTTATTATTATTTATTTAATAATGTTGTTTATTTAATATTTTTTTAGGTTTATTATTTATTTATAATGTTTATAATATTGTTTATTAAATGTTTATAAATTTATAATGTTGTTTATTTAATATTTTTTTAGGTTAATTAATAGTTTATACTTTATAATGTTTATTTATAAATTTATAATGTTTATTTTTTATAATGTTGTTTAATATTATTATTATATAATTTATAATTTTATATTAATGGTTTTTTATTAAATTGTTTAATATTATATATTTTTGTTATATATTTTTAGAAGGTTGAAATAAAAGTAGTGTGTTTTTTAATTTTTCTTTCCAAACATGCAGATTTTCATTTAATGGCTCCTCCCAAATCAACTTCTGAGGCATGGAAGCATGTGACCCGAAATGGAACTCACATCAAATGTAACATATGTCAGGCAAATATTATTGGAACTTTAACAAGGCTTAGGGACCACTTCCTTGCTAATACAGGGGGTCCAGGTGGAGGTGTTCAAGCATGCATAGGTGCGACTCCAGAACTTAAAGCTATTCTAGAGAAAGAGTTGGCTGCTTCAATAGTAGGCAAAATGAAGAAGGCACAAAAGAAACAGAGAATTGAAGGAGATATATCTAGATTCACATCTGCCATGTCTTCCTCTTCTATGCAATCCGAAGCGGCGAGTGTACCAAAACAGAGTGGAACACTGAACAACTTTTGGAAACCAGTAGAGAAACAACAGGTGGCTGATGCAGTTGCTGATTTGTTTTACACAAGTGCTATTCCATTCAATGTTGCGAGAAATCCTCATTTCCGTAATGCAGTTCAGAAGATTGCAGAGTTTGGCAAAGGGTACACACCCCCAGGTTCAGAGGCTATCAGGACAACTCTTTTGCAGAGGTCAAAAGATAGAGTGACTGAAAAATTAGCTGATGTCAAAGCCACTTGGAAGGAAATAGGTTGCACTATATTGAGTGATGGATGGTCAGATATGTGTCAAAGGCCATTAATTAATGTTTTGGTGTCTTGTCCTGAAGGTGTTGTGTTTTTGAAAGTCATTGACACCATGAACCACAAAAAAACTTCAAAGTATATTTTTCAAATATTAGAGGAAGCCATTCTTGAAGTAGGGATGGAAAATGTGGTTCAAGTGGTAACTGATAGTGCAGCAAATTGTGTGGGAGCTAGGAGGCTGATTGTAGAGAAGTACCCACAGATATATTGGAGCCCATGTGCAGCCCATTGTCTCGATTTGTTGCTTCATGACTTGGCTAAATTCCCATGGGTAAATGAAGCTATTCATAGAGGGAGAGCAATTGCAAATTTCATACGGAATCATCATCTCACATTGAGTATTTATAGGCAGCATGCATCAAAGGAATTGTTGAGGCCTTGTGAAACAAGATTTGTTTCATATTATATCACTTTGAAAAGAGTGGTTGAAGAAAAAGCAGCTTTGAGGTCTGTTATATGTTCCAATCAGTGGGAAAGTTCAGTGCTTTCTAAAGGCCCCAAGGGGAAGAACATAGAGCAAATCATCCTAAACAGCAATTTATGGGAAAGTGCAGCAAAAGTCTTGCTTGTATGTGAACCAATTGTTGACGTGCTTCGTATGGTTGATGGTGACACTCCTTGCCTTGGCATGCTTTATGAAAGCATGGACCGCTGTAAGGAATCTATTCAAAAAGCACTAAATAATGAAGAAGCAGAATATATGCAGATATGGGAGACAGTTGATTGCAGATGGAAAATGATGCACACACCTTTACAGGCAGCAGCTTGCTTTTTGGAGCCTAAGTTGTTTTCTATTGATAGAAGGGGTGATAATGAAATCATGGCAAGGCTTTACCAAGCCATTAGCAGGTATGTACCAAATCCAGAAATTGCAGCACTAATCAGAGATCAAAGTTGGCAATACAAGAGAGGAGAAGGGATGTTTGGAAGGGCAGAAGCCAAATATGACTCACCACGTATGCCTGGATATAGATGGTGGATCTCTTATGGATCATCAGCTCCTGAACTGCAAGAGTTTGCTATTCGAATTTTGAGTCAGGGAGCAAGTTCATCAGCTTGTGAGAGGAACTGGAGTTGCTTTGACCACATCCATTCCAAAAAGAGGAACAAATTGCTGACTGGAAAGTTGGGAGATCTTGTCTATGTTCGCAGCAATTTGAAATTGCTGATGAACAAATCAGCAAAGAACACTTCTTTACAACAAACTCTTGAAGGCATAGCAATGCCAGATGCAGATGAGCCTAACTTTGCAGATGATGAACTGAGTAGTGATACAGATGATGATGATTTGGCATCCCAGCCAAGTGCTCTTGATGACTTAGAGTTATTTTAAAGTTCTAAAGTTTTTGACTGTTATTGTACCTTTTTGACAAAAGAACATCTTTGCAATAGTGAAAGCATATGTTTCCTACGGTTTATATTTTATAAATGTGTCATCTTTTTGTAATGATTTCAAATCTATTTATCAATGTTAAACTATTTACGCAAATTTATAGATATATTACATATATTTATTAAAAAAAAATTTAAAAATTACATATGGCGAATTTAATTCGAATTTTATACATTTCGAATTTTTTCCGCATCGAACTTCATTCGAATTTCAAAGTTGTCGAACTTTGAATTCAAATTCGAACCTGGTGACTTAGATTTTAAGTGGAATGGGCAACTTTACTAGCAAAACTATCGAACCCTTTTAAATGCCCTCTTTCTGAAGTATAAAATTCGGCTATCTTAGCCTAAATGCACGATTTTGTTTTTAGCTTTAAACGCCTAACTTCTCCAGTATGAAATTCGGTCATTGTGCTTAGAATGGGCGACTTTCATCACACGCCCTTTCACTTTTGTTTTAAACGCCCTTTCTCTGTGGCAAAACTCGGTGATTTGGGCAAAAGGGCGCAATTTTTGCTTCTTTACAACCTCACATTCGATATTTCATGGGCCTGAGAAGGGTAGGGGGTTTCTCTTGAGGATTTAAGGCAAAATTTTGGAAGGGCGATTTCAAAAGTAAATCCGAACTTAGGGGTTGTCTCGGCCTTGCAAGGCAACAAAATAACAAAAGGTTTTTGAATCCTAATTCATTTCTACAATCCCAAACCTCCCTTTTGACACTTTATCGAACTTTCTTGGCGAATAGAGGAGGCCCAAAGAAATCGCAGCTTAGACATATGATAGAAAAAAAATGCCAAACTTTATAATTTAATTTTTGTGCTTTCGTCATTTTTTTAGGGTCTTCTTCGACATATTTTTGGTTTGAGAGCGATTTTGAGTGCCACGATCTTGTTGTGGGGGCTTCAACACCAATCGCAACCCTTATTTTTGCACAATTTGCCAAACTTTTGGTGATATCGGGATATTTTAGGCAATGTGAAGAGGTTTGGAAGGAGAACTTCAGGTGTTATGAAGAAAATGTGCGATTTTCTCTATTCGCCTTCTTACTAAGTGAAACTCGGGTTCTAGAACAAACATGAGCAAATTTTGCCTTGCAATTCTTTTTTAAACACAAATGTCAAACCTTTTATTTGCTCGCCCTTTTTGTTAGGTTAAGCGAAATTCGGGCATTTTAATATACATGTGCGAACTTTTCGGTTTTTTTGGATCTCTTGCAAAAATGTGAAGTTGGCAAATTTGCCAAAACCCTCGAACTTCTTTTGCAATCGACCCCCTTGTTCATGATCTTGGTATTCTGTTGAGCATTCTAGGGTGATTGCGCGAATTTCATTTTATCGCACCATGAAGAGGTTTACTTTGGATTTGAGAATTGCAATTTTGCTTCAGGATTGAAAGATCGAAATTCCTTATGGCTTTGAACTGCAGAATCTTTCATTTCTCTCTTTTCACAAGGGCAACGGGGGTCCCCTGTCACAGACGAGGTGTGTGTGCAGAACGCACAACAGTACCTATTGTTGATAGTTTTCTTGTTCAATGCTCTATAGTCAATGCACATAAACATGGTACCATCCTTCTTCTTTACCAACACCACTAAAGAAGCAAACAGACTCTTACTTGGTCTAATGTGCCCCATATCCAAAAGCTCCTTAATTGCCTTCTCTATCTCATCCTTGTGTCTCTTAGGATGCCTATATGGAGTGGTGATGATTGGTTTAGCTCCCTCCTCTAACTCAATCACATGCTCAATGCCTCTATCAAGAGGCCTTCCTGCAAGGATGCTATTGAATACCTTGCTTCACTTAGATAGCAAAGCCTAAATGTTAGGTGGATATGACCTCTTCACCTTCTCTACGACTATAGGCATAATAACACACTCTACTATACCCACTCAACATGATCATGTTTAAAGATCCCCTCCATACGTCGGAAAGATACAACTTGTACTCCTACATTCGACATTCCTCTCAAGACCACATTCCTACCCTCTGATCTGAATTTCTGCTCCATGGTCTGAAAATTAAGTTTAATCTCACCAAGTGATTGAAGCCATTGAATTCCCAACACTGCATCAGTATCTCCTAAACTCACCACATAGAAGTCATATTTGACTTCATAATTCCCCAAACTATATGCTCAACTGTGGAATCATCCTGGTGCAAGTGATTGTAAAACCATCTACAACCATCACCCAGAATCCATCTACCTGTGTCTAAAGTCCTCTATGTGCTACTAGTCCCTTGTCAATGAAATTATGTGTGGCATCAGAATCAATCAATGCAAACAATCGTTATCCATCAAATACTCCTCTGATGTGTAGGAATTCATTCTTTTGGATATTGTAAAGTTGGGCAAGCTTCCCATCTTTCTCCTTATCCTTTTCAGCCTATTATGTGGACTCTTCCTCCTCTTTCTCACCTGAATCAAATTGCTGGCCTGCTTTTTCTGATGAAGATTCCTCTGCTGAATAGTATTCTATCTTGTTTACCTTCTCTTTGATACACACTTATGCCCTGGATTCCAAGGCTCCCTAAAAGAGAAGCATAATCCTTCTTTCTTAAGTCATTAAGTGTATCTCCATCAAGTCTAGTGACCGATTTTTTTTGCTGATTAGTGTCTTTTGTGGAATGTTTTTTGTCCTCCTTGCCTGAGAATGGTTTGGACTGAAATTTTGATTTAAGGGCAGCCCACTCCATACTCCTTGCTTTCTTCATTGATTCATGCAAGGTTGGAGGATCAAATACCTCTTACATGGCTCCAAAAGTCCCTCACTAAACAAGACCACCAATCTCTTTTCTATAATTCCTTAAACCATGACCAAGAGCCTCTAAAAATCTGCTATATATGCATCCATTGTACCATACTGCTTCAATTGTGCTAGCTCCATAAAATGCGATGCGGGGTCCTCCTTATCAAATCTCTCAATGAGTTTCGTAGTAAGCTCATCGTAGGTGGTGATTGACCTATGACTTGAAGTAATGAGACCTGAGACCATGATACCACCATTCGTCCAAATGCATAGTGGAAAATTTAATTGCTTCATCTTCAGCCATAGGTTTAAGAGCTAAATAGTTATCTAACTTATGCACCCAAGCTCTAGCTGAACACTTATGATGAGATCCATTAAAATACTCTCCAATTTTTAATCTGAAATAGGCAAAGGCTGCAATGATCTCGTGGGAAATACCTGTTCTATTTGTTTTGTTAACATGTGATAAACTCCCTAATGTGCTTAAGGATATATCCTTTGAGTCCTTTCCAAGAAAAACACTCTCTTGCTCGTAAGTCTTGCAAAACCCTAGATGGACTGCCAAAGGTGTGTCATGAAATGTTGTCAAAATCCCCTCCATCTTTGACTTTGAAACTACAGCATCATAAATTGTAACTGGTACAATTCACACCTCATGTTTATGCTCATACTTTAGTGTATCCCATTTTCATTCCCCCTAGGCCCGTTTTGGTCCCTTTTCCTCCAACCCTTGATGTCACTTGTTGACACCAATGGGTGGGCACCATCCCGAAAGTTGTCCCCTCCTATTTCTTGATTGGCTGGTCCTTTTTTTGGAGGACCAGGGAATGGAGCGCCTTGGTCCTGGACCAGGGCATGGAGCACCTTGGTCCTGGACCAAGGCTCCCCAAGATGCCATGGTCCCCCTTAATGTGGACCCAATTTGAAATGGGGCAGACATTCCCCCTCTCCGATGGATTTTGGTCCTCGTAGCTACACTTGATTGTTGGAGGTCGGCCTAATCAGTAATTTACCTAGGGAAACCTATATAAAGACATCCTATCAATTCATTTTAAGATCCACTAAGACTCCATACCTAGCACTTGGGCATTCAAGCATCCATCATCCAGTCTCAAGCATTCAAGGTAGCATTTTCATCCTTCAAGCATTATGGAGCAAAGTTACATCAATCTTCATGCAAGCATGTGTTTGTGATTAGGGTTTTTCATGTTCATGTGTTTGTTATGCCATTACATTCAACATTTGTGATTACATTCAAAGAGCATTGCATCATCAATCCTTCTATCAACCATTGCAAATTTGAAGTATATCTTCTAGCATTTACTTCAATATTTACATTATTCAATTCAAGGTAAATTCCTAAACCAGGGTTTGACCTAAGGCAAACCCCTATCCACAACACTTTCTTATCTCGTTTTGTGTGCATGGAATAGGCACAAGAGTTGTACGTGGGAATTCCGACAAGGTTGAGGCGATGAACAAGTTCAACTTTCAACTAAGCAAAATTTGGAGGACCAGGGTGAATCTGTACTACCTGGTCCCAAAAATTCAAGCCGAATTTCTGGGAACAAGTTCTAAATGTCTTATTTTTGCCCAAATGGCTCCGTGGGACATCTGTTATCCCTTGTTTTGTCCTAATTTCGTAATTACCATCCAATTCAACTAAGAAAGAGGGTAACAAACAAGTAACCAGTGAATCTAATCAAAATTGCACCCTTTTCTATATTTGGATTGTGGCTAGATCTACTGAATTCAGTCGTCTTTCAATGTAGTGGTCCCTAAGGTAATATTAGTGGTCTTACTATCCTAATTGGTGAAACCCTAGTTTTTCCACCATTAGAGGAACAAGATATATTCAGTGGTACCCGGGGACGCGTTTCCTATTGTAGCAATGGCGTTTTGGGGATGAGAACGTGTCCGGGGACAGGGGCAACAGGGAACGTTTCCTCCTTGTTTCAAAACTACACGATTTTCTGTGAGAGGTTTCCTCAGAGCGGGTATGGCAAGGGAAACCTAGGGGTACGGCCGAAGATGTCCTAAACGTCCCTCAACTGTCCCAGGGATGGTCGATCGTCCCCCCAAGTTTCAATGTGTTTTAAAAAAAATGCCCACACTTTTAAAAAAACATTTTATTTTTAATTTTTAGTGGCCCCCACCCCTTCCAACTCGCCCTAAATGGGTAAACTAACCTAATTTGCTCATTGGTATCTCATTTTGCCATTTTGAAGGAGACAAAAAGGGAGAAACAAGCAGCAGCCAGCAGGGTTTGAAACTTTGAAGGAGTAAAAAAGAAGGAACAGTAGGGTTTGTGAGATCATTTGCAGCAGTTGGAGCATTGAGACCACTCCAAGTGAGTCCCTTGTTTCATTTTTTGTTTTTGTTTTATTTTTTTTCAAATTTTGAAAGAAGAAATATCCATAAATGTCTTACTTTTTTTTACTCATATTTCAGTACTTCAAATTTGCATTACACTCATAAAAATGAGCAGCAGTGGCAATGATAGTAGTGACCAAGAAGGGGAAGTTGGAAATGAAATAAATATAATTTGGGGTGGGAGTAAGGGTGTTGGAGGTGAAGCATAACATCCACAAAACCACTTTGAGTGCCCTTCGAATACCTTAAAACCCTATGCACAAGACCCTTTTAACCCCAAAAAACCTCTTCTTTGCCTTGTTCATGTCATAGATGTCAGAAAGAAAAATTCAGGAGTAGGTTGTGGTTATGTCACATATGCAATACTGATTTTAGAGGGAGCTACACAAGGGTGTGGTCTCATTTCTTGGGTGTTTCGGGCAACGGAGTTAAATTTTGTAAAGATATAAAGGAGCATGAGAAGATAGAGAGTTATAGATTACATATAGAGGCAGAAAACAAGTGTAAAAGTAAAAATGTGCCCATGCCAATGCAGTTTCCTTCACAACCATCTACGTTTCAGCCTAAGTCATCCAATGGTAGTGTTATTCATAGTTTGGATGCCAAAAAAGGAAAGACTAAGGCTAGGGATAGTGAGCAGCTAGGGTCAGTTTCAAATATGTTCAATGTGCAAGCACGGGAAATGACAAAGACTTCCATTGGTGATTTTTTTATGCCCATGCCATCCCAGTTCATGTGGCCCATTCTTCTTATTTCAAAAAATGGTCAAAGATATAGCTAATGTTGGTCCCTCTTTTGTACCCCCTGGAGATCATAAACTACACACTACCATGCTTGACAAAGCATATTCTAAGGTGAGTTTGGTGATGGAGGACATGAGACATACTTGGATGAAGACAGGTTGTTCTATTGTGATGGACGGGCGGACCAATATTAGACATTGGCCACTCATCATCATAGTCACATGCATAGCTAGCTCTTATTTTCTTAAAGCCATTGATTGTTCAAGGAAATGCAAGGATGCAATCTTTCAATTTAGCATTTTGAGAGAGGCCTTAGACGAGGTTGGGGCCTCAAATGTTGTTCAAGCAATCACTAATTCAGCACTTGTGTACAAGTTGGTTGGCTTGATGGTGCAAGGTGCTTACAAGCACATCTTTTGGACTCCTTGTTGTGTTCATGCATTAAACAATGCATTGAAGGACATAGGGAAATTAGATTGGGTAAAGGAAGTGGTGGCACAAGCTAGAAATATTCAAATGTTCATATGCAACCACCACACCTCACTTGCTCTCTTCAAGACTTTTTTCAAAGAAGGAATTTCTCAAACCTATGGAGACAAGATATGCCAGTTACTTCATTTTGATAGAGAAGATGATTGAGGTGCATGACGCTCTACAGTCGATGGTGGTGAATATAGCGTGGAATAGATGGCCTAATACAAGCATTGTTGAAGGAAAATCCATCAAACAAAGGATCCTTGATGATGATTGATGATCCACTATGAGGTAACACATTGCTGATTTTCAGATTTTATTAAAAAATATATATATTTTAATATTTTAATTTTATTGTTGAATCTTTCAAAGTTTCTAAGTTTCCTATTTGTCAATTAACTTACACTTATTCTTTGATCTTATTCTTATTTGAAATATTCTTTGACACTTTGCAGATATGTTTGCTCCATCATCTCACCTGTTGTAAATGTAATCAGACATGCTAATATGGACTCTCCTAATCTTGGAGAGATATATGAAACTTTAACAGCATAATTCAAAAGACGAAGGAAGTAATTTTGGCTAAGGATCACAATTTGGACTTATATGAGGAGAATATTAAGCCCATTATCATGCGAAGGTGGAACATTATGAACACTCCACTTCACATGGCAAACTTTGCACTAAATTCAAAATGGTATGAGCCCAAGCCTGGAAGGTGCCCTCCTTGTGATGACACTGAGGTGAGACATGGGTTGATGCAGGCACTTTCAAATATGTATTCACCTAAGAAGGCCGATATACATCACAAACACTAAACTGCCTTCTCAAATCTTGATGGTCCAAACTTCAAAACACCAAAGGCGAGGATGGATAGAGCAGTAATGGCACAAAAAAGCCCTATTGGATGGTGGCAATAGCATGGGGTAGATGCACTCGAGTTGAGGAATTTGCCTACTTTCATAGGTTGCTAGTTCCTCTGCTGCTGAGAGGAATCGGTCTACATATAGCTTTATACACTTCATCAAGAGGAATAGGCTTACCTCTAGACGAGCAGAGAAGTTATTGGTTGTGCATAGTGCTTTGCGACTGAGGGATCGTCAAACTCCATAGTATCGACAGAGTCAATCTTTATGGTGGGATATTAATCCCAAAGATGGCGCCCAAGTTGATGAGGACAAGGCACGGGAGGGATTGGTTGGGGCTCCGTTGGATAATGCAGCCCTTGAGGTTGAGGCTAATAGTGGCACACACTGATTTTGATTAAGATTAGGGGCAGCAGCATACTTTCTTTTGTTTACTTTTGAGTCTTGAGTCTCGACTCTTTTGAGACTTTTTAGCATTTTGATATATGATACTATGTAACATTGATATATGATATTTTTCATTTTGTTGAAACTTGCAGCCTTTGGGCATTTTGATATTCATATAATTACATACATATTGACAATGATTATTGATTCAAGATTCAATGAATTATATTTATGAATGTATGATGAAATCGATTTAAATTAACTATAGTTACATAGTATTAAGTTACATCATGTATTATTGTAGATGAATTTATGAATTTCAACTCTCATTTATCAATGTTATCATATGAATATATTTGAAATTTGAAATTTCCCTATATATTTTAAATTTTCCCTATTTTTTATATAGTCGTCCCCTCAAATGGCAAAAAAATTTGTCCCGGAAACCCGTTTCCCCATCTCATAAACTCTAGGTAACATAGGATATATTATATTCTTGTAAAGAATAAGTTCATCCGACACCTTGTACCTATCATCCTATAACTTGTCATTCAAAATGTTAATAGAAAATGTATTATTGGCATACTCAAAGATATTATAGATACCTTCCAATTAGCTGATGTATCAATCATGGACCAAAAGAATGGTTTTCTGGATAAAGCATCAACCACAACATTATTCTTACCCTTAACGTACTCAATGTCAAAATCATAAGCATATAACTAGCCAACTTTTGTTGGTTATTAATCAACTCCTTTTGGTTGAGGAAGAATCTCAAGCTATTGTGATTCATCTTCACCACAAACCAACTATCATCTAAATATGGCCAAGGCATGCATGGTGGCCAACATCTCTCTATCATAAATAGAAAAACTTCTTTCTAACTCCTTGGACTGAAATATACCAGCTTATAAAATTGCTAATCTGAACTAAAAACGAAATTAAAGTAGTATTCTCCAAACAGTGAACAATATAACTCAAATTCAATTTCTTAAGTCAACAACAAATCAACTCAAAATTAATTTTAAATGATAACCAATTTCAAATAATTCACCAGTTCAAATTACACCTAAATATAGTTGAGGCAATGTTCGGGTATTCTTAATAAAGAGATGATCTGAATACATACAGGCTATTATTCAAATCACCGAGCATTCATTCTGAGTTGAAATTCCTACTTATGCCAAAGGGACTTGGAAAATACAGTTTACCTCTATGAAAGATTAGAAATATGTGACCAAAAGCTCTCACACACATGACCCCCGATTAGTATTATGTTTGGTGATGCTACTTGCATTTAGAGGTGCAAGCAATATCTTTTATTGCATGCCCCTTTTCTTCATACTTTATGCAAACTACACTCCACTCTTGAATTCATCCCAACCTAATCTGCTACTGAGTTGCATCTAACCACCAGTTTGCAATCTATGCCCACACTTGGGATGCCACACAAAAATGTCCTCAGGAATTGTTGTTGGGTCTAAGACTTCTGATATATTCATGTAGCCTCCTTAATGCCTCAAACTTGTATAGTGACACTGACCAAAAAGCTTCCAAATTGATTGATGCAATAAATACTAACTGAGCCAGGGTAAGAATAAGATAGAAGCCTGGCAAAGGTTCAGTTCGCCCACGTTTGCGTCTAAGTAGGCCTAATTTCGCATTCGTTTAATGCAGAGAATATAAAACTTCTTCCATGCTTTCTCCTTCAACAGCATTCCTATAAATACACACCCAACTAACATCGGCTACAAGGCAAGTCGGCCCAAGAACAATTATTAATAATTAATATTCCATGAAAAATCAACATAGAAGAACCAGTCGGCCTCAAAACAATTTTTTTTATTTATAATTTTGATTTTTTAATTATTTATTTTATTCTAGGCTAGACAACCCAACCACAAATCAAGGACATCACAATCCTCCCATCCCAAAATTGCTTGCCCTCAAGCAATTTGCACTTGTATACAAAATCAAATACCTTTTGTACCTTTATACCCCAAACACAAGACTAGGATCCCATATCAATCTCAAGATCACAGCTCTGCCACTCCACTGTGCTAGATAAACATCTCTCACCAAAGAAAAATAATCTTCCAGATTCCAAATCAGAATGTATGGACGATTTTGGACAAAACAATTTATGCAACCTTCCATATTTCTCATATAAGGATGTTTTTCATGATGGCAAAACTGAAATAGATTTCTACTACTAGTCTCATATCCTGAGCCAGAATAATAAGGGTAAGTAGAGTACTTACCTTCTTTGAAGTTAGATGCTTTTGAAAGACTCACTCCAACACAATCATCTCTATGACTTAGAATTTCATAATCAACTAAAACATCCCCTTAGACATTGAAACTTTGGAATTTAATTACTTTCTACAAAAGCTCACCTTCTGATAGATCGCTGGGAAATTCGTGGATTGGAATATTTACTTTTATCTTGGCCTCCTCGTGTTCAACAAGCAAAGCTTGCTCCACCTTAAATTCATCAATGTTTTGCTTGCCTTTGGATTGTTCTTCAATCTTCTCTTGAAAAATGAAATGAGACATGGTCTCCTGCAATGGAGCACAATATTCTTTTGTTGTCCCCATCAATTTTGTGAAAAGAGGAAAAGATACTTCTCCTTCATAACTTCAATCTTTTCAATAAGATCATTGTATATATCATAACAAGCAATCACATGATCAATTATGACTGGATCTTTCTCACTCTTGCTTTGCCATTTCCTTTTTGAGATCCTTCTTATTAATTCCTCATACTTGGAAAAGAGAGAGTTGCCTTCAACTTTTCTAGCTGATGCATATGTTTTTCATATCTTTCAGCAATCTTTGCAAATCGGGATTTATAGTAAAATACCACTGAATTCTCTTCTCCATCCTCACAATAAAGATCCAATCCCAAATATCTCTTGAGAAATGTCATGATCAACTTTCTCTCCAATCTTATGATTCACAGGCTGATAGGATTCTAGATCTAATACCCCTGAAATATACCAGCTTATGAAATTGCAATTATTAACTGCAAATGAAATTATAGTAGTATTCTCCAAACAGCAAACTATATAACTCAGATTCCATTTCTCAGGTCAACATCAAATCAACTAAGAATTGATTTCAAATGATAACAAATTTCAACTAACTTACAATTCAAATACACCTAAATATAGCTGAGGCAATGTGGATAAGTTCAATGGTTGATGTGATATGCTGTTTTCACTTGGGGACTTACGTAATTGTTCAAACTTGGGGATCTTTTCATGGATCTGGAATTGGAATAGGTTAAGCCAATAACTAAAGATTTTTTGCAATTGAGCTCTTGATCTAATCTAACAAGGATTTTTTAAAAAAGGACAAAAGGAATAGGGTTCAGAAGTTCTATTCTAACCTAGAATGCAAGAGGCAATGAACGATTTTATGGAATCCTACTAGACAAATTCTCACCATCAAATGAACAATTTGACACAAGCTTAGTGCAATCATCTAAGGTAAAATTCATGGATGTTCAAATTATCACCATCAAAACAATGCATACCAACGGACGTGCAATAATTGAAGTTAAGTTCAATTTTAAATTCCAATTGACCACACAAGGCAAACTTACAATCAGCAAGAAGCTAGTGGTATGGATTAAATGGATCCCACACAAATGCATTCAATTACTCTTTCATTCAATCTAAGAAACTTGAAACAAATTCTAATCTAACTTGGAGGCAATGAGAACCACAAATGCATACAACACTAAAACAAAATCACCAAACTTTAATGATAATAGGCGACAATTCTCAAAAATCTCTCTTACAAATGAGAGGCAATGGGATATATATAGAGTCTCAAAAGAAATGAATGGCCAAGATTCATTTAGAATCAAGGGCCAAGATCATGCCAACACAACCCTAAATTTGCCCTAATTAGGGTTTACATCAAAAAAGGAATCACCAACATGTAAACCAATGGAATGGCACCTAGTCATCAAATAGGGAATCTTCTAGAAGATTTTGGCCTACATTCCTCTCTCTAGCAGCATATTCCAAGAATCTGGCCAAAATTGAATCTAGCTCCATGGTGATGTTGGGTAAAGCCTCCTATTGTGCATCTATCACATCCAATGCATCCAAACAAGCATCCAAAACATTCTCCCAATCTGGCATAAGCTTTTGAAAACTATAGATGTGAATCAACAATGAAACTAAATCATCAATCTGATTTTTCTTCAAAGAATCCAACTGGCTGAAGTACATGAACTTCAGCTTTTCTCTCAATTCTTCAAAGTGTAGACCGCTAGAAGCATTGTCATCTGCCCCTAACAATTCTTCAATGGATGAAAGGATTTTGGATTGAATCTCATGGATCGATCTGTCCATCTCTGCACAATCTTTCCTTCCATGCTCATAAGTAGACTTCCAAATGGCCAATGAACAATATCATCCCTGAAATCGTAAATATCTCCCTCATGCACAACTCCCTCACGGATCAATGTGGGCATCGGAATTCGCTTCAACACCCTAAGGCGAGGAATTGTCTTCTCCTGTACTGGCTGGAAATCATCCCAAACTCCCTCCAAATACTGCATCTTGAACATGAGCATTGACGATTTGTCAAATGCCTAGACAAACTGAGTTAGGAAATCATCCACCTGTTTTGTCATCTTCAATCCACTTTCCAAATTCTCTATGTGTATTCTTCGCGACTTCATGGTCAAAGTGAAATCCATGATCAACTGCAATAGGAGAGACAAAAGTGGGATCCTCACGCCTATGGGAACTCATCCCTGCAATATATTCCTTAAGTCTCATACTCTCTTCATTATACATATTCTTCTTCTCAATCTCCCTATCCAATCTTGCCCTGATTGCTTGGACCGTATCATCAAGTTCCTAAAACTCCTGTGTCTTTGTAGTTTGTCCAAGGGCAATCGAATTTATTTGATAATCCATGGGAGTAGCCACATCTCTGGTCATATTACCCACTAGGACAGCCACGTATGCAATGCGCACACCTATTTCATTCCTAGCAATCTTGGAAAATATCTTAGCCTTCTTTGGTTCTTTCTCCTTGTCTGTCCTGGCTAAATAATCATCAATATCTTCAATAGATTGTGTCCCTATCTTCTTCCTTGTCTCCATGCTCTGCAGCAACCAATCGAGAATGGTGGAAATCTCCATCCCATCATCAAGACACATCTCCCGATCAAGTCCCCTCAATACTGAGATAACATCATCATCCATCTTCTTATCCTTGGTCAAATCATAAACATTGTTGCCCAAGCTTAACCTCCAACTGGACAGTGGGAGAGCCTGGATGCTCATCATCTCCATGTTGCGGTACCGATGTCGTTGTAGTATGTAATTCCTAAATGTTCTTTGGTAAAATCACTGTATTAGAGCATTGTTCAAACTCTTTGCTCCTCTCTGGCATATCTATCTCTTTCACTGATGAGGAACTAGGGGTGGATAAAGGAGTGCAAGGCTTTTGTTTCTTCTTCTCTAATTGTTGATTAATTGCCTTCTTACCCTTCATTTTGGATTCTACAGGCATACCCTTCCTTTGTTTAGGAGCATGACTCTCCTCATCATCATGAATCTTTGCATCGTTGATTGTTCTTTCATTGTCTTCAAGAGAAGACTCCTCTTGTCTCATTTTCTCATAGGTGTAGGTGACACCCATCTCTCTCAACGACTTCATATACTTGCCTACCCATTCCTTGGAAAAATCATTCACTTCTCTCATAAGCTTAGTCACCGCATTTGCCGAATTTTCGGCTTCAGGTTCAGAATTCGGCGAATATATTAAAAAAAAAAAAAAAATCACCAAAAATTCGTAGGGCGAAATGAAGGGTTTCATGCCAAGTCTGCCATTGATGTTGTACAGCCACTGCTATTCCTGTGTCATGCATAGCTAGCTACCACTTCTCCTCATGCCCGCAATGCACCCGCCATCAATTTTTTTCTTCCATATAGAGATAAGAGAACTACAAAAAAACTTTATTATATGCTATTCAAGAATAATAATAAAGTAGTTTTTCGCTTAGGGTTTTTATTTTAGTTTTTTAGTTTTCTTTTTCATTACATCGGTTAAGATTAATGTTATTTAATATACTTTTGGTTTTAGTTATTAATATTAAATGGATTTAGATTTATTTGTTGTTTTATAATTTTAATTTATATTAAATTTACATTAAAAATTCAATATTTAGTATATTTAATTTATTTTTAAGATTAATGTTATTTTAATATACTTTTAGTTATTAATATTAAATAAATTTAGATTTATTTATTGTTTTATAATTTTAATTTATATTAAATTTTTATTAAAAATTTAATATTAAGTATATTTAATTTATTTTTAATCTATTTATAATGCTTTCAAATCTATTTTGCAATCTTAAACTATTATAATAATTTGTTAGATATATTACTTATATTTAAAAAAATAAAATTATATAAGGCGAATTTAATGCCGAATTTTTTTTCGAATTTTTTACCTATGCCAAATTTAATCCGAATTTTATAGACGTCAAACTCGAATTCAAATTAGAATGCGGTGACTTAGCTCATAAGCACATTCAAATCCACCACCTTTGGTTGTGACCAACTAGGCAATAGGATAGGCCTGTTCACCTCATCCTTGTATTGCGGATGAGTATGATCACTATCATCAACTATCCGATCTGAAATAGAATAAAGTTCACATTTCTTCATGAAATCAACTGACATTCTGGACCACATCCTCTTCCTTACTGCGTGTTCATCCATGAGATTAGCCCAGTAATCCTCAATGTCAATCCTATGTGTGAATCTTTCTCCCTTGATCTCTACAACATTCTTATGCAGATCAAATCTCTATCTACTCTTGTAAGTTCCAAGCCGATAAAATGCAAGCTCCTTAATCATCAAACTAGCTACAACGACAGTGTGGCACACCTCCAAAGTCTTTCCTATTGCAATTGGGAAAGTTATCCATGTTTTGTAGTTCTTCTGGATAAAATAAAATTGCAGAAGTTGTCTCACCACCTCAAGTAGGATCATCTTATCAGTTGGATACCTAGGAAGTTTGTGCGGATTTGAATCCCTCAATCCATAGGTATGTGAAGGTGGGAAACTGTATGTATCACGATCCATATTTCTCTATCAATTGGGTTGCCTCCTTGGACAACCATTTGTGGATCTTGCTCTGCAACATTCTTGTAATGTACATGGTGAAAGCATCGTTCACCCTTCTATAGTCTTCAATCTTATGCATATGAAGTTGTGTATAGCATTCAAAACTTTTGTATTGCCCTAGTCGATTCCCAACTTCGCCTTTGCATATCAATCCCTTGAATGTAACAAATCTTGCAAGTATGTATACAAGGTAGGAATTCATGCCGAATGACCTAGTCTTTTCCACATTCCTCAACTGAAAATCCAGATTGTCACTTATAATCTTGGCCCAATTGACTACTACTCCTCTTATACAATCCTGGATAAAATAGAACATACAACCCTCAAACAAGGCACCCTGAGGCATCCCCATCACTCGATTGAGCGAGAATATCAAGTCACTGTATTCATCTTTAAAATCCGTACACATAAGTCTTTTAGGTGCCTTAGAATGGTGAGGTCTTGGTTCAATCATCCATTCTTTATTCACAATTGTCATGCACACATCCTCTTTCTCCTTATATTTGGCTTCATATTCATCATCGGTTCTTTCTTTAATATCCGCACTCCTGGGAATTCCAAATACTTCCGCAATTGCATCCTCGGTGAGGTAGGCAAGAGGAGCCTCTTTGGGTGATCTGATCATCCTGGAAATTGGATCATAATGCCTTGCACACTCCAAAATAAGTTCACTACACTGTATGGATTGAGAAAAACCAATGGCTTGATATATGCCACTCTTCACGATATTGGTGGAAAGGGGAGAAGGAAGCTGGTTCCTCAATCCGAACATTCTTTGCCACATCCGTTCCATGTCCATGAATTCCATATTTGTATCTGTAATTTTCTTCCATTGGGAGAACAATTGCAAATTCGAATAAAATTCCTCTTGCACTATCTTCAATTGTTCCTTCCTCACGCTGATTCCTGATTTAGACATGGCACCTGTAGGAAACTCGAAGTCAATATCATGGAAAAAATTACCTAAGTAACTTATTTTTAGAATTGTGTAAGTTCTAATTTCTTATGATTTAGTCAAACTTAAGATCAAAAATCAGATATTCTAACAATATTCACCATGAATTTTGAAAATAGAATGAGAATTTGGTAAAAATAGGGTACAAAACCCTGATTTTCAGACTTGTATAAGGTCTGATAATAAAAACTAAATCTAAAGACAAACTGGTATAGAAAATTGTCAAAAATGGTGTCCGGAAGCATACCACAAGTCTGATTTCTCTTCAAAAAGGTGAGCAAAAGGTCTGATTTTCAGTTTTATATGTCTAAAGACACCTTTCCAAGGTCAACAATGGCTGCCCAAAGGTCTGAAGAAAACCTGCAACTAACATAAATCAGTCATTTGAAGAGGTTGCAGCCATAGGAAATGTTCACATTTGATGTATGTTACCTCTCCAAGGTCAAAATGGCCAAATCTGGGCGCAAGTAGAAGGCTGGTAATAAAAATTTAAGTATGAAGACAACCTGCAACTATGGAGTTTCAGACTGTAACAACAATGGAGTCCTCAGAAAACACCTTCAAAGCTCTCCAAAGTAGCTCCCAAACAAAATCGTCTAAGTGTGGGGGTGCTTGGAAATGAAAAATTAAATCTGGAAATGAAAGTTCCAAGCTTCCAGCCAAAAATGGTGTTCACACAACCTCCAGCAATAGTGTCTAACTCAGATCTGAGGCAATGGCAGCCCCCAAACATCAATGGTGCTCAGCAAAAACAATAAAATCGCCTCACAAAGTGCAACAACCAACCACACAAGAAAAGTCGTGGCCCCCCAAGAATGGCACCACCTTCCAAAATCGCCAAATGTGGCCCAATCTGCCACCAAAATCGCTGTAACCTCCTCCTTCAATGGGATACCAAATCGCTGTAACCTCCTCCTTCAATGGGATACCAAGGTATAATTGGGCAAAATCGCCCTCCAATCTGCAACTCCAACTCACATCAATGGTGTCCAATGGACACCTAGGCAAAATTGCCCAGCTGGAAACTCCAATCAGCCTTCGAATGATGTCTTCAATTAGTCACATCAGCAAATATAGTATTATTCTATTGCTGGCTGGGCATATTTCAATTAGTTTTTGCCTTGAAACTTCACCACACAAGCAATGTGGGATAAAACTTGCCTTTTATACTTGCCTAGGAAAATTGATTTGCCTTGGGATAATTAATTTGTCATTAAATAATTGTTTCCCAGCATTAAGTAATTATTGTTAATCATCAAATGATTGTTGTCAAGACAAAACAATTAAATTCAACCATGCTTTGCATTTAAAATCATCAATTTCATTAAGTTTTGGCCAATTGGGAAAAATTGCCCCATGTCTGGATTAAAATCCTCATTAAAAATCGTCATAACCCATCACAATTGCCCTTTGGGGAAAATTGACCTTTATCTAGATGGTTAAAAATCTATTCATTTCCCTTGCTAAGTCAAAAATCCACCTTTGGGGAAAATCGACCCCATCTAGATAGTTATCTTCATCAATTTCGGTCACAAAACACATTTTGGGGAAATTCGCTCCCTATAAGTACAATCATCTGCACTCATTTCCATTAAATTTGCTCACAAACTGATCTTGGGGAAAAACGACCTCATCTGGATGATCAATTTCATCCGCATTAAACTTCATTTGTAAATGTAAATAGACTGTTATTACTTTCTGAGCAATCAGAATTCTAAGACAACTGGTCTAAAGTTTTAGCGTGGGATATAAGGAATGTAAAATCAATTTTATTAGTCTTATCGATTTGCCTCTGCAGATGAAAAGCAAACGATTATATTTACTACCGATCACAATATATTGTTTTCTCCTATCGAATATGTTATCAATGGAGAGGGTAGTGCATATATATCTTTTGTTTCATTGGATCATGCCTCCACAGGGGGTCACGATCCTATGTGGAACCACGTGGTTCCACATAGGGTCATGACCCCTATGTGGAGCCACGATCCTTCTACACCGGCGATCATTTCCTTTAATAAACTCCACGATGCATTAACTATAGCATAGCAATTAAATTTAGTTAATACTAACTAAATTTAATCTTAAATAAATCGCAAATGATAGACTTAGTTTCTGTGTGCTGATAAAACTAAGGAGATGGATTTATTTTGCTAAGTGTTACCACTGAGACTATAATTAACACTCCCTCTTAGTCTTAGGAGTATAGACCTAAAACTTAATTTAGCTCACCACTAATCTCATGAGAATTACATCACCTAGGTGTGAAGTATCATCGTGTGATACTCAGGATATACTCACTTTGATATCCAATTTTAAGTATCAGCCTATGATACTAAGGATATACTCACTTTGATATCCTTGTTTTAAGTATCAGCATATGATACTAAGGATATACTCACTTTGATATCCCTGTTATAGTATGTGCACTGACATTAATCCGCTTACATAATGTCTACTATAATTTATCATATTACCGATATTCAAATTGTCTGATTTTCAGTTTATATGATCTTTCAAACATTTATAAGATCATCACCTTACAATGTTAAAATACAAGTGTTCATTAACTAAAGAATCGTCATCCTTTAGGAGTGAACACAGGGAAAGGTTACATACTTCATATACTCAAATATATGACCAAGAAGTTTACATAAATTTTAGACATCAATTACATTTTAACCATACCAAGATACCTCCTGCAGTGATCAATTTTCACTCTTGCTAGGGGTTTGGTGAGAATGTCAGTTGTCTGATCTCCTGTATTGACATATTCCAGTCTTATTACCTTTCTCTCTGTCATGTCTCTTACATAGTGATATGGGATCTCAATGTGCTTGGATCTATCCTGAAAAACTGGATCCACTGAAAGTTTAATGCAGCTCTGATTGTCACAATGAATGATAGTAGGCTTCAGACTTTCACCAAATAGTCCTACTATCAATTTCCTCAACCATACGGCATCCTTAGCTGCCATGGATGCAGCTATATATTCAACCTCTGTGGAGCTCTGAGCTACAGATGATTGTTTTCTGCAGATCCAAGATACCATAGCTGACCCTAAGCTAAAACAGCATCCTGAAGTGCTCTGCCTGTCTATCACATTTCCAGCCCAGTCTGAATCAGAGTATCCATGTAGGTTCAATGCAGTGTGTTCATAATACAGTCCATAGTCCAAGGTACCTTGTAGATATCTTAATATATGCTTTACTGCAACCAAATGTATTTCTTTGGATTCAACCATGTGTTGGCTAAGTGCATTTACTGCATAGCATATATCAGGTCTGGTATTGACTAGGTACATTAATGATCCAATAATCTGTCTGTATAATGTTGGATTTGCAAATTTGGAATCTACTATAGCTTCTCTTAGTTTATGTAGGTTTGTTTCCATAGGAGATGACATTGGCTTACAATTCATCATTCCAAATCTCTTCAGAATGCCAATGGTGTATTTACCTTGATTTAGATAAATACCATCTGGTTTTTGCCATACTTCTAGTCCAAGGAAATAATGGAGTAGACCTAAATCCTTCATCTCAAACTCTGAAGCTAGTTCCTGTTTGCATTTTGCAATGAGATAATCTTCGCCTATAATTAATAAATCATCTACATATAATATGAGTATCAACATTTCACCTTTGATTATTTTGAAATACAGATTTGGATCAGCAATGTTTTTAGAGAAACCTCTAATAAGTAACTGTCAATTCTTTCGTACCATGCTCTGGGAGCTTGTTTTAATCCATACAATGCTTTCTCTAACTTGCATACATGTGTTTTAGCATTATTTACCTCAAATCCCTCAGGTTGCTCTAGATATACTTCTTCTTCAATTGTTCCATTCAAAAATGCAGTTTTTACATCCATTTGATGAACTTTCCATCCTTTAGATGCTGCTATAGCCAGGATTGTTTTGATAGAAGTGTATCGTGCAACAGGTGCAAATGTTTCTTCATAGTCAATTCCTTCCTTCTGAGAGAAGCCTCAAGCAACAAATCTTGCCTTATGTTTTTCTATACTGCCATCAACAGCATGCTTAATTTTAAAGAGCCATTTAGAAGATACAACTGATTTTCCTTTAGGTCTAGGCACAATTTTCCACACATCATTCTTTAAGATGGATTGATATTCCTCTATCATGGCATCCTTCCATACTTGTTGTTTAAGAGCCTCTCCGGCACTTGACGGTTCAGCATTTATGAGATCTGCCATTAGAGTAACATAGCTAGAAAACTTCGAAGGTCTTTTGCTTTCTCTAACTGTTCCTCTAGATGCTGCAAAGGATTCTGCTTCCTGTACTGTTTTAGTGGCCCATAGTGGTCTCTTCCTGGGATTCTCTATTGTAGTGTTCTCAAGTTCCAAGGTGTTATCCTCAGGATGCTCCCTCTGAGTTTCAGAAAGAGAATCTTCTTCCAAATTAATGGAATTAGTTGGGATTTCAGGTGTGATGGAACTCCTTGTTTTGTTAATAGCTATATCTTCCTCAAATATGACATCTCTGCTTAATTCTATTTGTCTTTGACCAGGGATGAATATTCGGTAGGCTTTAGATGTTTCACTTTATCCTACAAAAATCCCTTTCTGTCCAGTAGGTTCTAATTTAGTCCTTTTCTCCTTACGTACATGAATATAAACAGGACATCCAAATATTTTGAGATGGCTAATATCAGGTTTAATTCCAGTAAAGACTTCTTCAAGAGTTTTGTCACCAATATGAGAGTGAGGACATGTGTTTTGAATGTATACAGCGGTATTAGTGGCTTCTCCCCAAAGTGCAGTTTCTAGGTTCTGATCTAACAACATAGCTCTTGCCGCTTCTACTATTGTTCTATTTTTTCTTTCAGCAACCCCGTTTTGTTGAGGATTGTAGGGTACAGTGAACTCCCTCTTAATCCCAGCATCTTTACAAAACTTTTTAAATACTTCTGATGTGTATTCCCTACCATTGTCAGTCCTAAGAGTTTTGATTTTCCTACCAAAGTGATTTTTTGTAATAGATTTGAACTCTTTAAATTTCCTAAGAATATCTTCAGATTCTTTACTTTTAAGGAAATAAATCCAAGTTTTCCTAGAAAAATCGTCTACAAAGATTACATAGTATAATGCGTTTCCTAGTGATGGTTCAGACATAGGCCCACATAAGTCAGAGTGAACTAGTTCTAGTACTCCTTTAGTTTTTCTAGAACTGCAAGGAAAAGAGCTTTTAGTGTTTTTCCCTAGTGCACATCCTTTACAAACATCTGAATGAATTGGCTTTAGTTTAGGTAATCCTGTGACTAATGTCTCCATTAGAGGGTAGAGCATGAAAATGTAGGTGCCCTAGTCTTCTATGCCAAATTTCTGCTTGATCTATGACTTCATGAAGTAAGGTTTGATTTGGCTCATTACACAATTCATATAGGTGCCCTTGTCTGTAACCAATCACTTGTGCTCTTTTGAAGGTGGCTGTTTTTGGCCATGCCATTACCTTTCCTTCTATGAATGAGACTCTATATCCGTCGTCCTCAAGTGCAGAGATAGAGACTAAGTTCCTTTTGATGCCTGGTACAAATAGTACCCCGGTGAGTTGGATTGAGATTCCAGACTTCAGTCTGATTGTACATGTCCCGACACCTTTTACAAGATGTGCAGAGTCATCCCCTATTGTTACCTCTTCATTTGATCCCTTTTCCATTGAGTCTAGTAATTCTCTGAATCCAGTGACACGTCTTGAAGATCCACTGTCTATCACCCAAGTGTTAGACTTGTTTGAAGCTTGACTTGATATTGCTGAATATAATACAAACTTCTCAGATTCAAGTTCTGTGTTCCTCTCTACTTTGGCGAATGATGCCTGTTGTTTTACTTTGTCAGGACAATTAAATGACATATGTCCGTACTGATCACATCTATGACATTGGATTTTTGACATGTCTTTCTTATGAAAGCTTTTCCCATGATGGGATTTTCTCTTCTTGAAGTTTCTCTTCTTGCCTTTCTTACGGGAGTCGGTATTCAGAATGTGGAGGTCCTCATCTTTAGTTTTGTGATTTCCCCCCTTCATTTGCCTTGATTCTTCAAGGAGACAGTCATCCCTTAGTCAATCAAATTGTATGAATTTATCCCTTGCATTTATGCCTGGTTTGAATGATTCCCAGGATTCAGGTAATCCGTCTAGGGTAATCATTGATAGTTCTTGCTTCTCTACATGATAATCAAGTTTTTGCAGTTGATCTCTAAGTGAACCTATCCTCATGAAGTATGAGTTTATTGTTTCACCTTTATTTATACTTATGTGGTTCAACTGTCTTTTTAGAGCTAGGGTTTTGCTCGGATTGTTTATTTCATACGTCCTTTCAAGGGTTTTCAACATTTCATATGCGTTGTCATATTTTAATATAAGTGGTATTATGTGATCCCTTACTGCATCTATCATGATTTTTACAGCTTTATGATTTCCCTCATTCCATACAGTTTTCTCAGGTTTGTCTTCAAGTTCGGGCTTGTTTTCTTTTATGAATTTGATTACTTTGTTCTCTTTTAACACTATCATAATTCTGACTTTCCAAGCCACATAATTTGCTGCTCCTTCGAGTCTATCCTCGAATCTGATTGTGTTTGCCATTTTAGAATTCTTCAATTTTGTAAACTTCACTTTCAATCTATTCGGATCTTAAGTAGTTAGGCTCTGATACCATGTAAATGTAAATAGACTGTTATTACTTTCTGAGCAATCAGAATTCTGAGACAACTAGTTTAAAGTTTTAGCGTGGGATATAAGGAATGTAAAATCAATTTTATTAGTCTTATCGATTTGCCTTTGCAGATGAAAAGCAAACGATTATATTTACTACCGATCACAGTATATTGTTTTCTCCTATCGAATGTGTTATCAATGGAGAGGGTAGCGCATATATATCTTTTGTTTCATTGGATCGTGCCTCCACAAGGGGTCACGATCCTATGTGGAACCACATGGTTCCACATAGGGTCGTGACCCCTGTGTGGAGCCACGATCCTTCTACATCGGCGATCATTTCCTTTAATAAACTCCACGACGTGGTTCCACATAGGGTCGTGACCCCTGTGTGGAGCCACGATCCTTCTACATCGGCGATCATTTCCTTTAATAAACTCCACGATGCATTAACTATAGCATAGCAATTAAATTTAGTTAATACTAACTAAATTTAATCTTAAATAAATCGCAAATGATAGACTTAGTTTCTGTGCACTGATAAAACTAAGGAGATGGATTTATTTTGCTGAGTGTTACGACTGAGACTATAATTAACATCATTCTTCACTCCTGGGGAAATTCTACAATCATCAGGAAAATTTCCAACGCTTAGACAAATTTGGGCTTCCTAGTGGAAAAACGTGGTCCATCAAGACAAATGTCAAGACAATTGGGGAAAACCACCCCTCATCAGGAATTTGAATGGGGAAAATCAAGGTCCATCAGCAATTTGTCCAAAAACTTGAGGGAAAAACATCCTCCATCAGGATAATCAATTTCTAGGCCTCAATTAAAGATTTTTCATCAAGAATTTGATGATTTTTGCACTCAAAAACATCTGGACATGTCAAATTTCATCATTATGCATCAAGACTTAGTCAAATTTATCTGAATTTGAGCAAGAAAATTAGGATTCCATCAAGATAATGTGCAAATTTGACTTGATTACCCTACTAGGAGTGACAAGACAACTCCTAAAGGACCTCTTGACATTTAGGCACAAAAATATCACAGACCTAGACTCACTTAAACTCAATTATGCTCAAAATCCAGACTTAGACAAAATTAGAATCACACTAACGATCTAACACTTATATGCTTGATCCTACTCAAAACTCAAAACCCTAATAGCACTTTAGGCATGATCGCATCAAAATTTGAGACTTAGACATTGAAAAGCTCAAAATTGTCAACTGACTGCCAAAAGCCTAAACTAACACAACGCAGAAAGCAGGAAAGAGAGGGTCCCCGTTTGCAATGGGGTGATGTGTGAAAAGGTCACAACAGACCCCAACTGGTTTTATGTTTGGCAATGTGCTTGCGTTTAGAGGCGCAAGCAATATCTTTTCTTGCATGCCCCTTGTCTTCATACTTTATGCGAACTCCACTCCACTCTTGAATTCATCCCAATCTAATCTACTATTGAGTTGTGTCTAATGATAATCACCTTCTGCAGTCTGCACCCGCACTTGGGATACCATGCAAAAATGTCCTCAGGAATTGTTGTTGGGTCTAAGACTTCTAATATGTTCCTATAGCATCCTTAATTCCTCAGACCTATACAATGACACTAACAAGGAAGCTTCAAAATCGATTGATGTAGGAAATACTAAGTTAGGGTAAGAATAAGCTAGAAGTCTAGCAGGGGTTCCGTCCTACCAAGTTTGCATCTAAGCATGCCTAATTTCACATTTGTTTAATGCAGAGAATATAAAACTTCTTCCATGCTTTCTCCTTCAACAGCACTCTTATAAATACCCACCCAACTAAGGTTGGCTACATGTTAAACTGCCACAAGGTCAACTACAAGGCAAGTCGGCCTAGGAATAATTATTAATAATTAATATTCCAAGGAAAACCAACATAGAGGAACAGGTCAGCCTCAAAACAATTTTCTTTATTTATAATTTTGATTTATTAATTATTTATTTAATTCGAGGCTGGCCAACCTTGCCACAAATCAGGGACATCAAATGAGCTTCCTACTCTCAAAAGATATGGGATGTTTATTGTACATCATTACCACTCCAATTCCCTCTCCTAAAGCATCACACTCTAACACAAAAGGAAGTGAAAAATCTGGAATAGCCAAAACAAGACATGAGCTCGTTACCTCTTTATACTTATCAAAAGCTCGTTGTGCAAAATATCACCAAGAGAAAACTCCCTTATTAGTCAAATCTGTCATGTGAAAGAGTCTTGGGAGGAAGCCAATCTCAAATTGCACGAATCTTCTCATCATCCATTCTAACACCTTGGTCACTAATTTTATGCCCCAAATACAAGATTTACATCATCCCAAACTCACACACATATGCCTTTGCAAAGTGTGACTGCTACTCTAAAATACCAAGCGCCTCACCTATCTACATGCCTCAAATGACCCTCCCATGTTTTGCTATTGATTAGTATATCATCAAAGAACACCAATACAAATTTTCTCAACTATTTATGCATTTGTCAAACCAAGAGAAATTACCAAGAACCTATAATTCCAATAGTGACATATAAATGTTGTTATGTGTGCATCTTCCTTCCTAACCCTCCCTTATTTGGTGGTACCTTGATCAAAGATCAATATTAGAGAAGTATATGATCCCATTGAGCTCATCCATCAACTCATTGATCCTAGGAATAGAGTAACAGTGTTCTTGATGGCCTTCTTGTTGAGAGCCCTACAATGAATGTACATCCTCATGGTACCATCCTTCTTCTTGTCCAACATTACAGAAGATGCAAATGGGCTAGAGCTCGACCTAATGTGTCCCATATCCAAAAACTACTTAATCACCTTCTCAATCTCCTCCTTATGCTTCCTAAGATGACAATAAGGGGTAAAGACGACTAGCTTAACTCCCTCTTCCAATTCAGTGACATTCTGAAACCCTCTATCTAGCAACAACCCTAAATGAATATCATGAAAAACCACACTATGCTTATCCAAGATGAATTGTATATCCACATGATAAGATTTCTCACCCTGGGATGTCCTTGTCTCAATGGTCAAACACTAGGGCACTCGAGCTACTTGACCTCTAGGAAAGGCACTCCCCATCCTCTTGGGCCTTTGGCCAAAACAACTCTTGTTGCTCCACTAGAAAGCCCTTGAAATATAGCATCCTTCCCTTTGGATTTGAACTTCAACTCCATAGTCTACTAGTCTTATGTAATGTCCAATGCCTGATTTTTTTATTTTTTTGAAAATGTTTTGCTTACAAGTGTTTTCTTGCCAATGAAGATGTTTGCTGATATTTTACTTTCAGTTTAGCAAATCAATGTATAAGAGCATAAACATAGATTTTTTGCAACAATACATACAAGATAAAATGCTAATTGAAAACAAGCCTTCATTCAAACTTCAACATACACTTACAAATCATTAAAAATCTGCTATAAACATAATCAGACCTCAGAATAGCCTTCAAAGACAAGAGAGGATTGCTCAGAGATATTTCCAGTTCCACGGAAAGGCATAAAATGAGCTTAGGCAATTTCTAGGAATTCCTCCAAGTCTCCAAAACGCTAGCAAACCGTTTTTAGCTCCACCCAAACTCCAACAGCAATCTGAAAAGCCAAAGACAAATGATTTCCAGCCACCAAAAGATGCAGGTCTGTCATACACCTAGCCACACATAACAAAGGCAAGTGTACAGCCCTCTAGAATAGGGTGATTTGCATTATTAAATCAGTACTTCATCAAATCTGCCATATTAATGCTCCTTTTTGGAAGCCCAGCCAAGAGGAATGCTCAGCAAAAATACCCAGAACAACTAACCATCACAAAAGGTTATGAACAATCCTTAGGTTCTCAGGTAATCAGAAAATGCATTTCCAGAATTCAAGAAATCACACCAGCACTCAGAAAACAACTTAAATCACTTCCAAAATCACACCACACAGTAGAAAACCACACTAAACACCAAAACCCTCAAACCCACATCAAAACACTGAGAATATCCTCATTATTTCAACTTTCAAATCATCCTTTCAAGCCAAAATCACTGTAGGAATTGATAACTGTAACTCCAACCATCTAGAGTGGGTCTTTCACCACCGAAACCAGCTAACCAGTAAAGAGTTTTCACCCTTTAACCAACAGAAGTGAACTCTAGAAGAAATCCAGCAGCATATTGGTAAGTTGTCAAAGCAAGCATATAGAAATGAGAGCTTAAAACATGTATATATAGGCCATCCTTCAATCTGAAACCTTTTCGCTCCAAAACAAAAACTTCAAATCCCCGGAAAAGTTTGGGTCCGGTATGGCCTTGGTTCGACCAGGGTTCAAATTTCCTAGAGGGGGTTCGACCTGGTTCGAACCCGGGTGGACCAAGATCGAACCAGGTCGAACCCGGACGGCTGGGCGACCCAAAACGCACTTTTTTATGCAAAATTTTAGTTTTTTTTAAATCCGCCATGTAAAAAGTGAAACTTATACCCTAAAAGTGACTTCTAAAACATTATATTCACTCATTTCACCTCATTTGTGTTGCAAACAAAAGTTTTTTGAGAGCAGGTTGAAGAAAGGGTGGACAAAATTTGGCTTCCAAGATCAAATAGGAGTTGAAGACTGATTTTTGAAGCTTCAACTAGTGCTACAACATCATTTCCATACATTTGCAAACTCCCATTGGCTACAAGAGGTAGGTTTTTTAACATTTTTTTCCAACTATTTTTGTTTCCCAAATTTTCAAACATGAAACATTAATTGTTTTTCATTAGTTTGTTTTTGTTTTTTAATATGTTTATGTTATTTCTTTCCATAGGAACTAGAATGGCATCTACCTCTTCCTCCGTTGGCAATGAACAAACAATTACAAAACAAAGAAATGATCTGAATTCTCCCTTATGGAAGTATGTTGACATTTTAAACCCACTTCCAGGAGGTGGGGGATTCCGTTGGAGATGCCAAGGATGTGGTATTGAACATAATAGTTCATATTATCGGGTAGTAGGCCATTTGTGTGGAATAAAAGGAAGAGGCATCAAAAAATGCCTTGGAAAAGATGGTAACCCTATACCAAATGAGATATTGATGATAGTGATGAAATATTTTAAGGAGCATGAGGAAGCAGAAGAGAGAGAAGCTCATAGATTGACTCAAACCTCTGCAAAGAAAACAAAGGAAATGCAAGCCCCGTCTCATTCCGATGTTGTAGTACAAAACCACCCCTTCTTTTCCACAAATGAACCTGAAAATGAACCACCCTTGACACGCAAAAGATCAAAGGGGCCTTTAGAAACCGCATTTCAAAATGAGAGTAGAGACATTGCTGACCAAGATATAGAAAGGTGCATTTCTGCAAATGGGTTGGCTTTCAATGTAGTTCGCTCCCCATATTGGAAGCAAATGATAAAAAGTGTTAATGAAGCTCCAAGAGGGTATAAGGGCCCCGGTTATGAGAAGGTACGTGGAACATTATTGGACAAAGAGGTGAAGAGGGTTGAAGATGCATTGAAACCCATAAGGGATTCATGGGCAGAGACAGGTGTAACAATTGTTTCAGATGGGTGGAAAGATGCTAAAAATCGTCCCTTGATCAATGTCATAGCGGTGTCCCCTAAAGGGGCAATGTTTTTGAAAGCTGTGGATTGTGAGGGCCAAGTAAAAGATGGCCAATTTATTGCATAAATTCTCATCTCCGCCATTGAGTTAGTGGGACCCCGCAATGTTGACCAAGTCATAACGGACAATGCAAGAAATTGTAGAGCTGCTGGTTTGTTGGTTGAGGAACGCTATGATCACATCTTTTGGACACCTTGTGCGGTCCATTCACTCAATCTTATGCTACAAAGGATTGGGACTAAAATAAAATGGATCAGAGATGTGTATGCAGAGGCTGAGGACATCCAGATGTCCATCACAAACCACCACATGTCTCAAGGGATTTTTAGATCCTTTTCGAATTTGGAGCTACTGAAGGTAAGTGAAAAAGTAATTTAATTTTACATTTTCTGATTTTTTTAATTTCAATGTTCATAATATCATTGTGTAAGCTATATTGTGTATTCTTCTTTAAAGTTTGGCTTTATTTTTTAATCATTTTGGCATTAATTTGTGTTATAGGTTGCTGAGACCCATTTTGCATCAAACACAATCGTCTTAAAACGACTTGTGAAAGTTAGAGTGGCACTATGCAATATGGTGATCAGCAACAATTGGACTGTATGGAAGCAAAGTAGCAGTGAGAGGGCAGAAAAAAATAGGGAGAGAATATTGAATGAGAAATGATGGGATCTTGTTACATATCTCCTAAGTATCACTGAGCCCATTATGAGTATGATTCGCTATACCGACATGGATAGGCCTTGCATTGGTGAGATTTATGATGGCATTGACTTGATGCTTGAAAAAATAAAGTTCACTATAAATGCAAAAGAGAATGATCCTGAGGAGCAATTCTTCAAAGAAGTGAAAGCAATTATTGTAGAAAGGTGGAATAAGATGACCACTCCTTTGCATCTTCTTGCCTATGCATTGAAACCAAAGTACTATAGCAAACAGTTTCTTGATAAACCAGGAAGGATTTCACCATGGAGAGATCTAGAAGTATCTGATGGGTACAAGGCAGCATTTCTTAGACTATATCCTGATGATGATTTGCGAGATATTGTTACAAATGAGTTCATAGAATTCGCAAATGGGAATGGTCTAAGTGTTGAGGCACTTCGTCATAGATCCAAGAAGGATGCTCATAGCTGGTGGTACTTCCATGGTGCATGCTTCCAACACCTACAACCCCTCGCTGTAAAAGTTTTATCACAAGTAAGTTTAATTAATTAAAATTATCACAAGTTTATTTATAGTTTACTTTGTCTTCATAGGTTGCTAGTAATTTTTAATTTTAATATTATTAATGTATAACTTTAATTGTTTACTTTGTCTTCATAGGTTGCTAGTTCATCTGCTTCAGAAAGAAATTGGAGCACATACTCTTTCATCCACTCAGTAAAACACAATAGGTTGCTATCAAAAAGAGCGGAGAATTTAGTATATGTGCATTCTAACCTACGTCTTCTTTCACACAAACAACGTGACTACACACAAGGGGAAACGAAGATGTGGGATATAGAGCCAGTGCATACCGATTTGGATGCTCCCGCTTCTCAGCTTCTTGCATTGACACTTGATGACTTGGAGGGCGAGCAAACTTATAGTGCAAGTGCAAGTGGCGTTGGCTCATCTAATGTCAATGTCAATGATGAGGAGGAGGAGGAGGATGAATTAGCTGATCCATTTGATGATTAAACTTTATATTGTTGAAAGTTGAAAAAATGATACTTGAATATTTTGTCATTTTGATATTAAACTTGATGTATATGATGTTATTATGGTATGATCATGATGCTATGATTACAAGTTTATGTTTGTTATGTTATTTATATGATGCTATGTGACATGCTAATCTTAATTCATGCTTACAGGCTGCACAAATATTAAAATATATATATATATATATATATATATATAAAATTACATGTTTTTGTACTAACGAACCCAAACCCCTTTTCAAAATTTTGCCATACCGGCGTACCGGTTCTTCGAACCCGAACCCGAACCGGCAAGCTAGCATTTTTATTTACTTTTGTCTCCTTATATCCCCTAGACATCCCCTTAGGCATATAATATAGATTCATAAAATGTAAATACATTTCCTTCACTAATACATCCCTTTAGCATGACAAGATGGTCCCTCTTTAAAAACAACGTTGTGTTACTGGACCAAGGGGAGATATTTTAAAAAGCACTTTATAAGACTTAGTGATAGAAATAAAATACAAGTCTCTTGAAAACAATTAAAACTCACGAAGTCCAATTGAAACCCATTGCACTGAACTAAGGAAGGAATTGAGACCATGGCCAAGTGCTAAAAATAGCACTTACTAGAAATAGCAATATGCCAAAAATAGTAAACTTGCTGAAACACAGAAAATCACTGAAAGAGTTCACCTCAGGATACTAAGTCCCCTAACCACATCCACTTAGCCTAAGGGAACCCTGGAATAGGCTAATGGAAAACTCACATTGAACTAGGTGCAAGAAGGGTACATGACATTTTGGGTAAAGTCTCCAAATGAATGCAACCATTGTACGCCCAAAACCATATCCGCCTCACCTATACCATAGAAATCATCACATACTCCACGCCTTCCCAAGGTGATGTCAAGTTGCTATATAATCTTGGTTCAAGAGATGGTAAAACCATTTGCTACAACCACACTAAACCTTCAAAATCTTATATCTTCAAACCCTTCCTCTAGTCACCAAATCCTCGTCTATGAAATTGTGGTACCAATAAGCACCATCACTCTATGCCCCTACAAAACACCACAAACTCAAAAGGGATGACACTCAGGTTTACCCAAAGAGTGGCAAGGGTGCCTTTTGAAACTCCTCTTTTCTCTCAAGCTCTGGCTCACCAACCACAAACTTTGATTCTAATTCTCGTCTCCTAATCTTCATCTAAAAGAACCTTATGTAGTGCATTTGTCCCTTTCCAAAGCATCTATGCACTAACTCCCATGGATCTCTACAAGAAAAAAACTTCTTACTTTGGAGCTCATTCTATGAATCTTCAACTTTGTTTGGATTTGGAGGTAATACCTTTGGTTGAAGGGAAACCCTTTTGGAAAGATTTCTCAAGCTACCCCCATAGATGGAATCTTGCAAGAATTTGTTCTTGGCTACCGAAGTCTCCAAGTTCAAATCCCTCTTGATAGCATCTTGCAAAGATGACAGATCAAATGCCTTAACCAAATCCTTCCACAAAAAATACAATGAAACTCGTTTTTGTCACATAGGGTACCATTTGCAATAGTATCCTAAAATCTGCCACAACTCTCTATGATGCCCTATTGCCTCAATTGTGCTAACTATTGTGACCAAATCTCACCCCATTTTTATGGGGACCCCCTCTTTTTTTAGCTTAGTTGTTGTAAATAAGTGTCTTAGTTTAGTGTGTCTCTTAAATTCAAAAAATAAAAATAAAATTCAAAATTCAAAAAATACAAAAAATTGAAAAATTGAAAAAAACAAAAAATTTTAAAAATTTAAAACTTCTGAAAAATTGAAAATTTTGACTAAGGCATGGTCACACATCACGCGTTGCTTCGACTACTTTTACATACATCGTGCGTTGCTTTCGTTGCTTTCACATACGTCACGCGTTGCTTTTGCTGCTTTCACATACGTCGCGCGTTGCTTTTACATATGTTGTGTGTTGCTTTCGTTGCTTTTACATACGTCATGCGTTGCTTCCGTTGCTTTTACATACGTCGTGCGTTGCTTTTACACGCATTGCTTGCGTTGCTTTTACATTCGTGTCGCGCAGCGATGTCGCGCTGTCGTTATGCAGCGATGTCGCGCTGCCACTGCGCAGCGATGTTGCGATGCACTTACCACGCCTAGTCGTCGTGCATTGCCTTTGCGCATCATTGTTATACGCTCATCGCACGTCACTCTAGCGCATGTCATTGATTTTTACATACATTGTGCGAAACCTTTGCGCTTACGCGACAGTGTTGCACTCATCACGCCTTACTCACACGCATCACACATTGGGGACTTAATCAATCAACGAAGAAGAAGGTGCGCAATGAGCATAGAATGAAGAAGCATAAGAGGTACCGGCGTCACACGATGAAGTTGTGAAATCAATGCAATAGAGAAACGATGATGCCTTACAAACGCTTTACGAGCGCTACTTCCACACTCACATCACATGACGTATTCTTCATATTGCTTTCAGCGTGACAACTCAAGAAGTCAATAAAAGCACATTCAATGAAATGCATTTGGTATCCAAGTTCTATGGAGCTCGCAAAATCCAAGGCGGCCAACTCACAAGTTTCAAGTGAGGTTTGATGCATCTCAAATGTGATCGATTGAAAGATATTTGATAAAGGTGGCGGACATTATGGTAAGACCGTTCGTACCTCAACAAACATGGACGATTAAGAGACATTTAACAAACATGGACGATTAAGAGACATTTAACAAACATGGACGATTAAGAGACAGTTAACAAAAATGATGAACTATAATGCATTTGGTAATTCGAAGACATTTAATCAAGGTGATCATTCAAGTGCAAATATTGGAAATTAATGCTTTGTATTGCTCATTCAAATTGAAACAACATGCACTTATCATAATCAAAATTTTAAATTTTCTACGATGACGATTAATGTTCATCGACGGTGAGGATGATACATTCTTATTAATAATTGATCATAAGGCATTGAATGAATGAGGTATGATTGAAAGTTTGAAGCTAGTCCAATTTGCATCAAGGGTGACTATTTAATATATGTTGTTAGACATTTACAAAAGTATCCCAATGCATTTGGAAAACCCGATAATAGAACCCCATTAATCTTCCAAAGAGGTGATTCGACTTCGAAAGAAACCACCCACGTTTGAAATCGCTAAAGAGAAGTTGTATTTTTTTTTAAAGCAAGCCATTTAATGGAGATCACCTAGGCACATGATGGAGACAACGATTAAATGTCTGTTGATCATTACATTTGATCAACACACATAGGCGATCATCCTTTATATGTGACTACTTCTAACTTGTTTTCATTTGCGAAGTGATATTGGAGTCATTATTCACAGCAAATTCTGTGAAGGCAATTGCTTATTCAAAAGCTCAATCTGATTTGATACCCTCTAAGAACATTGAGATCAGCATTAAACAAAGGTGATTCATCATTGAACCTGTGCAATTTTATAATCTGGTAGCAATCTTGATCTTTTCCATCAACAAATTCACCTCTTGAAATCAGCGATTGGAGTTTGATGAATTCATAATTATACACTGTGCGATTATATATGAAAGGTACTTGTGAATTTGAATCAGACTTGGCGGTATTATCCTTGGGGGACTTCACCATCATCAACGATTCATTATTGAACTTATGCAATTTGAGAAGGGATGATCTTCACAGGAGAAGGCGATTATGATTTGTATTGCACCTTAAGGAATTCTACCTCAGACAATTGTGACTCGAGTTTGGATTATGCATATCATCTTAAATTTGTATCAGCAATTCACTTAAGCGAAGTTACTAAGGGGTGTTGATTTCAATCATTTTGATAGCATCGATTTTGCACAGAGAATTTGTTATATCACAGCCAATTTGATCTTTAAGAGGACAACATAAAGTACAGATCTGAAATTTGAATTATCTCAATGACTCTTTGAATTTGACCCAGGTGTCTCCATTTATAACTATCTTGTGCCTCTGAGAATGTGATTTACCAAGTTCAAATCATTTCATAAGCCAGCCAGTTGACGCAATTTTGAAGATTTTGAAGGTTCCAATGGTCAATCATTGATAATTTTTATATTTCAAACAATTTACATCACAGATCAGAGACAATTTAAACCCTATGTTACGATAGATTTAATTACATTATGAGGGTTTTATATTTGTTTCATTACATTAGAAGGATTAATTTTGTATAAGGCTGGGTCACAATTTCAGCTTTTAACTTAGCCTGATAAATCAATTGTTTATTTCCGAGTAAATTTTATATTGTGATGCTAGCTTAGCCAACTTTTACAGGTGCATAATGGCAGGTTCACGACAGGCGCTTATTAAGGAGGATTCAAAGAGCATCATCGTCAAGTCGGAGATCACATCATATTGGAGCGGCGTAGGTGACACAAACCTTGGGCGCATTGACATGAAGAAATTTCAAGGCACGCTCTACACCACCAGACCAACAAGACCCGCAGAGGCAATGATTGAAAGCGGCATCATCAAGGCAGTCGGCTTCCCTTTGGCAGTGCAATGCAACGAGCTCATTGTCGAGTGCGCGAGACACTATGATCTTGATAGAAGAGTGATTACCGCGCCAGATGGGAGAGTGATAGCTTATCTCTCTAAGGAGGCAATTCGCGAAGCATTCCACATACCTCAGTTCGCCAACATGATATACAAGAGTCGTAAGAGCGCAACAGCAATCTACGACAACAATCCAAACATATGCCTTGGGATAGTCAACAGGTATTGGTTGTCAAGGAGTAGGCAAGGTGTATCCACGCTCCCAAAGCTTCACAGGATCGACTTCAAGGTAGAATTTGGAGATTTGCTCACACTCCTTAGTCACATTTTCGGCATCCCACAGGCTTTCCAGTTTGAGTCTTGGATGTTCTACTTCATGGACATCATGTCACTGGGAAGGGAAAGAATTGATTGGGCGAAGATCATTAGTGACAACATTGATTCGCAACTCAGAAAACTTGAGGATACGAAGACATTCTACATGAGCTCATACATCATATACTCACTTGTTTGGGGTTATCAGTACGTAGGACTCATGTATAGAGGACCAGTTGGCACTCAGTCAAGACAGTTCAAAGCCTGCGATTCGTATCTCCACCTATTCTACCTCAATCAGACACATTACAGGAGAGTGAATGATGCATTCACTATGCACATCACAAGGACTTTGCAGGGCGGTGTTCATCAAAGACTATCCCAAGATGCGCAAACATTGATCAAAAAGTTTGGTGCATGGTTTATACAGTTCCCTAAATTCACTTACATAAGAGTTCAAGGTTGCTCATGCGCACCTCTCATGCTGCCAAGGTATCCTACAAATAAGCTAGTGCTACTCAAGTTGGTGAGGCAATTGATGACGTATGACAAGGTGCAAAAGAACAAGACAAAAGCAAAGATCCCTTTTCCTCTCATACTAGGAAACTCTCTAGAAGTATGCCCATCCTTGCAAGCAGCGGAGAAGATAAATGAAGAATTGATGACATTCCACCTTCAGCCCTACATTGCAAGAGACAACTTTGATCCCTATGGCACTATCCAAAGAACAAGTGGAAGCAAGCATGCACATCACTCGCAGCTAGAAGATCATTTTATGAATGTAACAGATGATTCTGAAATAAGAGTGAAGATGCACTCATTATTATCTGTTGAAGTTATTAGAGCCACTTAAGTTTTCGATCTTCCTAATCAAACAAAAGGAAGTGGACAATACCTCTTGCCATCCTATGCAAAGGAGAAAAACAAGGAAATAAAGGTCAATTGGTCAAAAATTGTAGTCACAGATTTGAGAGAACTCATGAGGCCAATATTACTCAATAACAAGCGATGGGTGGAAGGACAAATATGTATGTTGCAAAATGATGGCATACAACCGACATTTCAAATGATGGAAAAAGAGGAATCAACTGATGACGATGCTAAAGATGAAAATCAAATTGAAAATGCAACTCAATCATCTCATTCCAAAGAATCAAGGTCAAAGAAGATTGATGCAGAAGAGCAACCGAAGAAGAAGCACAAGTCAAGCGAAGCACCACAACCTTCTTCTAGTACTTCATCAGTGCATCAGGTAGAAACAAATTAGGCTGTCACAGATAAAGGGAAACAACAGGTTGCACAAGACAAAGTAGCGTCACCTAAGCCAGTCAATAACAAAGCAGGCAATGACACATGTGTACATTGAAGATGATGATGAACAAGAAGAGACATCTCCTCCGCGAGAAGAGCAACA
Organism: Cryptomeria japonica; assembly: GCF_030272615.1. Taxonomy (NCBI): domain Eukaryota; kingdom Viridiplantae; phylum Streptophyta; class Pinopsida; order Cupressales; family Cupressaceae; genus Cryptomeria; species Cryptomeria japonica. The sequence continues at coordinate 443,069,742 of NC_081412.1, read as the reverse complement.
GATGTTAGAAATACAGGTTGAAGAGGAGCAATCAACTATACCAATTTGGCTAAGGCAGAGACTATCAAAGAGGGTGATCGTAGAGGAGCAGGATACATTTGATCTAGGAAGCTACTTGGACAAAAATGAAGAACGTGAAGCAAGAAACACTACAAGGATGTCAAAGATAACACGAAATGAAGAAGGATCTAGAGTCATGCAGGTTGCCATTCCGAGAGTTAATAAGCCTGAAAATGAGATCGCAGCAAAAGAGTTTGATGTGCACACCATCAATTTAGGCCCTCCCACCACTAACCAAGCATTAGAGGATATGCACAAAACAGTCAAAACAGTCAATGACATGCCCAAGCTAGAGGTTGAAAAGAACAATAAGTTGGAGAAAGAGAACAACATATTGAAAGAACATCTTAGGCAACTCAGAGTTCCATTGAGGGAACGAAATCCATCCACTTCTTTGTTACCACCACCAGATGTAGATGAAGATTTTGAGAAGACAAAGGCATCAGCGCAATTGATGGAAGCATGGATCACTAGAACATACAGGAAGGCAAAGGCATTCATTAGAGAATTGGTGAGAACATTTGACAAAGTGATGGAAATCCTCGAAAGGATGCAACGACTCAAGGTGACATACAATGAGTTTACTTACACAAGAGACTTCACCATTCCCGTATTGCAAGTGGTGATGACTACACCAAGGCAGACATTGATAGATGAAGGAGTTCATGAAGAAGCACAGCCGCCTAATTTTCAGATGTGGTATAACTTGCTTCGCACGAGCAAACTCATATTTGAGGTCATCAATACAGGATGTGCGCAAGTGGATCAAGCCATAAACACTATAAATGACAAGATCCTAGAAGTATCAAAGACTATTCTTGAAGAAAAGAAGAATGAAGGAGTTGACATTATACTTGAGGAGCTGATGGAAAAAGTAAGAGTTATCTTTTTGGGGCCACCTTCAGAGCAGCAATTGGATTCCATCTTTTCATTCGCATTACTTGTTAGCAAGACAAAAGATCACAAGCAAGAATGGGATAATACCTTTGCCTCTAGTCTCAACGAGATCAACTACATGGAACATCACTTGGAGAATCTACCACCAGCACCTATCACAGAGATAGAATCAATCACATCCAGATTCATTGAATTTGCAAGAAGAGAAAAGGACAAGGGTAACTTGACTCTAGAAGAAAATTTGTTACGATCCTACATGGCACTGATTTTCCTATTAGAGGATTTATCCTCATATTTTGTATCAAATGGATGTCACATTCCCATTTGCTAGTCATTTAATGCTTTGCAATAAATTAGGTATTTTGTAATAACAAACCGTAATTAGGGTTTAGGTGGCAAGATCTTGGCCCTTGGTTTTGTTTCAATCTTGGCCATCCATTGTAATAAGAAGCTCTATATAAGCCCAAGCTCATTTCATTTTGCAAATAAAAAAGATTAGAAGATTAGAAATTACACATATCAAAGACAAGAAGGAGATCAATCAAGAGACTTTTGAAGAATCGTTGTTCGATGTTTTCAGAATTAATAAAATCATTGAAGCATTGGTGACTTATTCAATTTTGAAACATTTGCTTGGTTCTTCATATCTTTTGTGAGAGCTTATTATTGAAAAACAAAAAAAATTAGAATAGAATTTGCTTTAGTTTTAGATGAGTGAAAGATGCATGTGTGATTGAAAGTGAAGCTCCATTATCCATACTACTAGCAGCGTGTTAATTTCATACTCACCTTGCGTAGTCAACTAGAATCATTAAAGCTCAAACTTAACTTCAATTGCTATTTCGTCATTAATATGCTTCATCTTGAAGGTGTTTATGTTTAAGTTAGTGATTTGAAAACCATTAAGCACTCCTTAGAAGATTGCACTAGCATTGTGAAGATGTTCAAAGATGTCGAAGCAAAGCTTAGTTGAGCTCACTTAAGAGCGCCATTATCTTGCATTCTTAGATTAGCATAGCATTTCCAAACCTTACTCCTTTTTCACTTTTTTTATCAACCATCAGTAGAGATAGGAAAAAGAGCTTTATTGCAAAATCATTTGAAGAACATCATAACCATTGAAGTTGAAGCAAGAAAGTACGTAAGTCCCCTCGCAGGTATAGCAAAGAACATCAATACCATCGAAGCTATCCAACACGTTAAGACCTAACATAAAAGAACCTTGGAGTCATCTCAAGTGATCCTTCGCAGATCTTCAGCATTTGAGATGAAATATCCTTTGACAAACAAAAACTCTACGCTAGATGCAGCAAATACATTTTTATTGATTTTCAGATTTTTGGAAATAAACTGGAAATGAAATAAACAGAACCATTAAGAAATTTACTGTCTGAAGACATGTTCTAGCTTATTACATATTCTCCAAAGCACTCACAAAACTTAGTGTCCACGGATAGCTGTTTGTATCCCTGAAATCTTCATGAAACTTTGAGAACTCGGTGACTTCTAGAAGTCTGGAATGAGTTGTGGACTTCCTAAATCCTAAACTTCATGGCTGATTAAACTACTGTGATCCTCAACGGATGCTGGATGCTGATCCCATGCAGTTACACTAACATGTAGACCTTGGGTGGCCGTCCAAGCTAGTTATCATGGGGTTTTCGTCCCAGGGCAGGCAAAGAGAAATAATAAAAATCAGAATCATCAATAATATCCCCGCTTTAACTCTTCTCCAACCTTAAGAAGACAATCAAACCTAAAATCCACGCCCACCCTAATTCCCATAAATCAGGTGGCTTTCTTAATTAATTCCAGTGATAATACTTTTCCCTTAAAAGTATTCATCAATTATGTATTTAGCGCCCCCTCCATAAAGGATAAGGAATCTAAAGAAAATGTTTGGATAATGAATTGCAATGGCCCTATCCTCATGGCTGAAAATCAGGAGTCACTTAAGTGAACATGGACCCCACCACCTTATTGAAAACAACCTCCTCTTTATTCACTAATATCGACTAAGTGTTGGAGGAAAACTTACACTTAGCGAGTTGTTTACTGAGCTATAGCGGTGCTAGAGAGGGGACATGACAGTCCTCCCTTCCCAAGATTGCTGGTCCACAAGCAATCGTAGGTTTGGATGTTGTAGTATCTCCTCACCTTCCCAAGAAGCATCATCCAATGGTAACCTTTTCCACTTAATTAGATATTCACGAAAAGTCTTGTTCCTTAACTTCTTTTCCCTCCAATCTACAATACCCTCAGGTTCAAGAATCAACTTCCCCTCTTCGTCCAATGGTGGCAATTCAGGAGAGGTAACTATCTGCTGCCCCAATGCTTTCTTTAAGCAAGACACATGGAAAATATTATGGATCATACTACCTGCTAGTAGTTCAAGTTCATATGCAACTTCTCCAATTTTCCTCAGTACCTTGCATGGCCCATAAAACCATGGTTTCAACTTTTCCACAACACTGCTTTTCAAAGAAGACTGCCTATAGGGCTGCAAGCGTAGGAAAACCAAGTCTCCTACCTGAAAGGTCCTCTCAACTCTATGTCTATCTACATACATTTTCTGTTGGTTCTGAGCCTATGAGATATTGTCCTTCAATGCTTTGAGAATGTCTTGGTAACCTTGTATGGTTTATTTTGCTCAGGGTACTTTGCTATCATCAAAAACCAAATCTATAAATGACAAAGCTTCATACCCACACAACGCTTTAAACGGAGACATCCCAATAGTCATGTGGTAGGTAGTATTGTAACAATACTCACCTAAATGCAACCATTTGACCCAAGCATGTTGCTGTCTTGAAATGTAGTTTCTAAGATAGCCTTCAACCCATTTGTTTACAATTTCGGTCTGCCCATCTGTTTGAGGGTGATAACTGGTACTGGGTGTCAATTCTGTCCCTACCAAGCGGAATAACTCTTGCCAAAATATGCTGATAAATCTGCTATCCCCATCGCTAACAATGGTTTTAGGAAGACCATGCATTCTGAATACTTCCCGAAAAAATAAATCAGCAACCTGAGAAGCTGAGTAATCTATAGCAATGGCGAAGAAATGGGAATATTTTGTCAATCGATCCACCACTACATAAATGCAATCCTTTCCCTATACTCGTGGAAGTCCTGTGATGAAATCCATAGATATCCCCTCCCACTTCTGTTCTGGAATGGGTAATGGTTGTAAAAAACCTGCCGGAAAAGTGTGCTCTGCCTTATTCTGCTGGCATGTCAAACATTCATGGACATGTTGTAGCACATCATCTTTAAGTCCCTTCCAAGAGAATCTCTCTCTTACCTGCCTATAAGTTTTGAAAAACCCCTGATGTCCAGCCAAAGGTGAGTCATGTAACACTTCATAACTCTCTGCTTTAGTCTAGACCCCGATACAAGGTAGATCCTGTTTTTATAATATATTACTTCCCCCACAATGACATACCTATCATCATGTACCTTTCCATCCACTATATCACAAGAAAAGGAGTCTTTAGTGTATTCGGACAGCAGCTGCAATTTCCAATCAGCAGAAATTTTTGAAAGTGAACATAGAGTGGGTCTTCTAGAAAGTGTATCAGCAACCACATTTTTCTTTCCTTTGATATATTCCACCTCAAAATCCTATGCTTGAATCTTACTTACCCACTTCTGTTGATGTTCATTGAGATCCTTTTGCTCTAAAAAATACTTCAGACTATTATGATCAGTCCTAACAGTGAATTTTGCACCCACCAAATACTATCGAAACTTGACTGATGCATGCATGATAGCCAACATCTCTTTGTCATAGGTGGAGTACAATTTCTCTGGATCTCTGAGCTTTCTGCTCTCAAACACAATAGGATGTCTTTCCTGCATCAGCACCGCTCCAATTCCCTATCCTGAAGCATCACATTCCACAATGAAAGGCTTTGTGAAGTCAGGGAGTGCTAGTACAGGACATGTGCTCATGATGTCCTTGAGCTTCTCAAAGATAACCTAAGCCTTTGTAGACCACTAAAAAGCCCCTTTCTTTGTAAGATCAATCAAGGGAGAAGCTAACTGGGAAAAGCCTCATACAAATCTTCTGTAGTAGCAACATAAGCCCAAGAAGCCTCTCAAATCAGAAATGTTCTTAGGAGGTGGCCAATCTACAATTGCTTGTATCTTCTCCTGATGAACTTTTACCCCTTCAACACCAATCACGTGTCCTAAATAAAGAATCTCTGACATTCCAAACTCACACTTGGAAGTTTTAGCGAACAATGACTATTGTTCCATGATACTTAGAACAATATCTAAATGCTGCAAATGTTCTTCCCAAGTTTTCCTATATATTAGTATATCATCAAAAAATACTAATACGAACTTCCTCAACTACTCATGGAAAACGTGATCCATACAAGATTGAAAAGTTGCTGGTGCATTTGTGAGACCAAAGGGCATGACAAGGAATTCAAAGTGCCCAAAATGACAGCGGAATGTTGTTTTCTGAATGTCTTCTTCCCTCACACTTATATGATGATACCCTGACCGTAGGTCAATTTTGGAAAAGAAAACTGAACCATACAACTCATCCAAAAGCTCATCTATCCTGGGTATAGGATATCTATTCTTAATAGTTCTTTTGTTCAGTGCCCTATAATCAATACACATACGTAATGTGCCATCTTTTTTCTTGACCAGCACTACTAAAGATGCAAAAGGGCTAGAACTTGGGCGTATGTGTCCCATCTTCAGCAACTCCTTAATTGTCTTTTCGATCTCTTCTTTGAAGTGGCGAGGATGCCTGTAAGGAGTGGTTATAACTGGTTTTGAACCTTCTTCCAGCTCAATCACATGCTCAAATCCCCTATCAGGAGGACGTCCTGGAGGAATATTCCAAACACCACGCCATGTTTATCTAGCATAGATTGTATATCAACATGGTAAGAGGGTTCCTTATTTGTGTCAGCATTGTTAGAAACAAAGCAGTGAGCTGCCCACTCAATGTCATCATGGCGGAAGAGGGCTTCCATTCGTTTTGCTGAGACCACTCTTGGTCCTCCATCTGCCATAGCCTTCAGTATGGTTTTCTTACCTTCCATCATAAACTCTAACTGCATCTGATTGAAGTCTTGAACATACCTCTCTAATGATTCAAGCCACTGTAGACCCAAAATAGCATCCACATTACTGAGACCAAGAACATAGAAGTCTCCTGTTAAGGTATAGTCTCCCATCTGAATTTTCAGCTGTGGTATGACATGGGTACAACTCAAGGGAAAACCATCTACCACAATCACATTAAATCCCGAAAAATTCTTCTGCTTGTAGTCCTCGTCTACTGACTAAGCCCTCATCAATAAAGTTATGAGTGGCACCACTATCCACTAAACATACCATTCGCTGCCCCTTAAGGACTCCTTTCAGTCGGAAAGGTCTACCTCTCGGAATGACTGAAAGAGTAGCTATGTGTGAGTTTTCTCTAACAGTAGTGTCTTCCAACTCAATCTGTTCCGGCTGATCTCCTTGTGTGTTATTTACCTCATAACTATCCTCTACTTCATCCTGACTTTCCTCTTGTAAATGCGATTAATCAAATGAAGTTTACCTTTTCCAAGGCAGCGGTGTCCTGGTTCCCAAGGCTCTTTACAGGAGAAACATAGTTTCTTCCTCTGTAGTTCATTTCGTGACTCTTGGGCAACCTTTGAAGGTATGCTTCTGGGCTGATTAAAACTTGTGTTTTTCTGCTGACTTGGGCCCTTTTTATCATTTTTCCAAGAGCTGAACTCTTTCTTTGGAGGCTGATATGGAGTTGTAATCTCCAAATCCATTGCCAAACCAATAGCATCATCAAGCGAACTAGGTCTATGAGCTTTCACTAGACCTTTTAGTATGTCACTGAGACCTTCCACAAAGAGCATTGTGACCCTCTTCTGAGGCATATTTGGAACCATTACTGCAATCTTCTGGAATTCATTGATGTATGTTTCAAGTTGTTCGGTTTGCTTCAATTGGGCTAACTCCCTGTAATATACCTCTATATCCTTCCTGTCAAAACGGGTGATCAGCCTATTAACAAATTCTTCATATGATTGAATCATGGCATGGTCCTAGGAAATGAGTCTGTGATGCCACCAGTCATATGCTACCCCTTCCAAGTGCATGGTAGCAACCTGGATTGCTTTTTCCTCTTCCATAGGTTTGAGTGTCAAGAAAGTATCCAATTTGTGAACCCATGATCTTGCTGATAATTCTCTAGTTCCATCAAAGGTTGGTATATTTATCTTATTCAAGGCATCTTTGTATTCCAACGGCTGGAAGGTTTGCCTCACTGGTCCTCTAGGCCTCATGTCTAGTCTTTCCAAACGATTCCTAGCCTTGTCCCTACGCTGGTTCATGAACTGATTTAAGTTCATTAGCTGCCTTACATCAGCTGGCAGCTGCATATATTCATTTCGTGTCGTCAAGATATCATCTGTGATTTGAGTGTCTACTTCTTCTTCCAGGATGGGCTCCATTCCATTTTGTCGAGGTAAGAAATTGGGATGCAATGGTCGATCAGACCTTGTATCTGTTGTCCTTACGACATTGGAAGTCGTTCCGTCTTGGTTTCTAGGTCCTGTCTCGCCACGGCTATGTTGACTACCTTCACGGTTATGAGGACCACTTTCACGGCTGTGATGTCTACTATCATGGTTGTGATGTCCACTATCATGGTTGTGATGTCTACTATCACGGCTATGATGACTACTAGACCTCTTTGATTGAGAACGACCAGTTCTCAGTTGTCCCATGGCTGCAATCATTCTGTCTTGAAACTGTTGCATTGTCTATTGCTGTTGGTGAGCAAACATTGTCAAAAAATTGTCCAACTGATTATTTAAATCTCTAAGTGGGCTTGCTTCCCTTCTGTCACCCATTTCTGATTCAAATGGGTCAATTTCTGCTTCTTCTCGCTGCCCAGACCTACTCCTTGTATTGTATCTATGAGTTCCGACTCTTCTGGAGTGCATAGAACCAAATCAAACTAACATGCAACAGATTATTGGTAACATGCAACCATAGATTCTGACATGTAGCTGATTAGAAACAACATGCAGCCATAAATTTTGACATGCAACCATCTGGGTATCCACCAAATTGACATGCAATGCAAATCCACTAACTAGGACTGCTTGGAAATTACATGCAATGGTAAACCTCTTCATAAACTGCTCCTAAACTGACATGCAATCATCTGGGTATTCACCAAATTGCCATGCAATAACATCCAACACACATGCAACTGCAAAATCTGACATGCGCTGCTAAAACCCTAACAGGCTGGCAAGATCACCAGCTCTGATACCACTAAAATATCCTTTGACAAGCAAAAACAAACAAAAACTCTACGCTAGATGCAGCAAATACATTTTTATTGATTTTCAGATTTTTGGAAATAAACTGGAAATGAAATAAACAGAACCATTAAGAAATTTAATGTCTGAAGACATGTTCTACCTTATTACATTTTCTCCAAAGCACTCACAAAACTTAGTGTCCGCGGATAGCTGTTTGTATCCCTGAAATCTTCATGAAACTTTGAGAACTCGGTGACTTCTAGAAGTCTGGAATGAGTTGTGGACTTCCTAAATCCTGAACTTCATGGCTGATTAAACTACAGCAATCCTCAACAGATGTTGGATGTTGATCCCATGCAGTTACACTAACATGCAGACCTTGGGTGGCCATCCAAGCTGGTTATCATGGGGTTTTCGTCCCAGGGCAGGCAAAGAGGAATAATAAAAATCAGAACCATCAATAATATCCCCGCTTTAACTCTTCTCCAACCTTAAGAAGACAATCAAACCTAAAATCCACGCCCACCCTAATTCCTATAAATCAAGCGGCTTTCTTAATTAATTCCAATGATAATACTTTTCCCTTAAAATTATTCATCAATTATGTATTTAGCGCCCCCTCCATAAAGGATAAGGAATCTAAAGAAGATGTTTGGATAATGAATTGCAACGACCCCATCCTCATGACTGAAAATCAGGAGTCACTTAAGTGGACATGGACCCCACCACCTTATTGAAAACAACCTCCTCTTTATTCACTAAAATCGACTAAGTGTTGGAGGAAAACTTACACTTAGCGAGTTGTTTACTGAGCTACAACGGCGTTAGAGAGGGGACGTGACATGAGAGTCTTTTTATCAAGAGAGGATAGAGTACCTTTGGTATTTTATTCTGTGTTCGATAGTGCATCAAAACACCATCAACACTAACTCTTTAAAGTGAACTTCCAAATCCTTCTATTGAATCCCTCTATCAATCTCTAGCTAACTTCTTCTAAGGTGGTGATGTAACTATGCCCTTGTATAGCCATGCCATGATACCACCACTCATGTGTTGATCCCTCCAAGTGAAAGGTAGCAAACATAATAGCTCCCTCTTCATAAATAAAGATCAATGAAAAGTATGTATCCAAATATTGCAATCATGCCCTAGCTGAACATTTTTTTGACCCATCATATGTAGTTATGGTAATTTTACCCAATCGGTGTTGTATGTCATTCTGAGACTAATCATTATGATGTCTCATTTCCCTTCTATGCACACTCCTTGTGATGTCCCAAGCCTAAACGCTGCAATGGTGCAGATTCTCATTAGCGTGTACCCAAGGTTGAGACCCACCCACGATCAGGCAACCACGTGTCCACAAGGGTGCTGACCTACTAAGAGGGACGAAAACCCCACTCTTAATGCTAGTGGGCACCATTCACCATCATTCCGGGCTTTTGGCTTAGTGATTGCCTTGATTGGTATCAAAGTCGAGGTCTTGAGGTCAAGCCCTACAGAGCATGGTGGATTGTAATGTTACGGTGGTGCAGATTCCCGTTGGACGTGTACCCAAGGGTGGGACCCGCCCCACCCACCCACAATCAGGCAACCACATGTCCATGAGGGGACTGACCTGCTGAGTGGGACAAAAACCCCACTCTTAATGCTAGTGGGTGCCATTCACCATCAGTTTGGGCCTTTGGCATACCAATTCACCATCAGTCCAAGCCTTTCGCATACCAAGCAAGGCAACCACCATGCCAAAAGCCCAAACTGATGGTGAATGGCGCCCACTAGCATTAAGAGAGGGGTTTTCATCCCACTCAGTAGGTCAAACCCCTCATGGACACAGGGTTGTCCGATCATGGGTGGGTCCCAGCCTTGGGTACACGCCTAACGGGAATCCGCACCACTGCAGCATTTAGGCTAGGACATCACATTCCTATTCTTGAAATCATAGTACTATCCAAAGAATACGTCATTATGGATTGCTGGGCTTAGCACATTGTACTCATCATGCTACCTTGCCATATCATCCTCCATGCAGGCTGAAAATGCTGCTCCTCTAATTGACCATTTCCTCTCGTTAAAGGAGCTTGGCCCTGAATGTCTTGGTAGGAGGATTAATTGAAATCCTCTAACAGCCTGAATTACTCACTTCACTATTGCATTTTGTATTGACCTGGAAGCACTCAAATACTTATTCAACTCCCTCAAGCTTCTAGCCATCTCCATAATGGACTTTCACATAGTATTACAGATCTCTCTAGCCAACTCCCCGTTACCTCATTTCACGATTTCCTGGATATTTGTTTCCTCTCTTTTGTCAATCATGGTTTCCTCTTTCCTTTTTCTCATAGCTAATATCTGTTTTCTCTATCACTTCCTTGCATCAAAAGTTTAGCTCTTCCCCAAAAACAGGATAGCAAGATCTATTGCTTTGATACCACTGAAATGACCCTAATGTAGAATTGATTTTTTAATTTTTTAATGAAATTCCTTTATTTTCTTCTAAACATAAAACAACCAATTGAAACTAGTTGTAATGCTAACACAAACAGTAATTAATGGAAAACCTTGAACTCACCCAGTGAACAAAAAAATTCAAATGAAATGTTACTGATAATAAAATGACATAAATTCATAACCTCACCAATATTTTATTCAATGTCAAAGATATACAATGTTGTATGCTGAGTTGAGTCATAAACTTCAGAAATTACAAGCCAAATGCACTCACCAACAAGCACTGTAGCCAATCCACATCACTGTAAAAAATCTTCAACTCATTTGGTCACCCTTGTGCTCATTACAGTTGTAAACAGATCTATCGTTTCCCCAACTGATGCTCAAGAGTGAAGGAATAATAGAAGGTCCAGGCATGAGCTGACCACTGGTTATGGTATGTAGGATCAAATCCTGTTTGGGCGATATAACCCTGCAAACTGGTGTGTCCAACTTTTGATGTGAATTCCAAAATAGCACTTGACTCCCTTAGGTTGTGGTGTGGCTGAGTGCAAACATATACCAGACTGTGATCTCCCTTTTAGGCCTGTGGGTGTTCAACAAGCTGATGCAACAAGGTTTGTCAAGATGAGGCAGGGTTCACAATACCTAGGTTGCCTAAAATCTGCCCCTTTTACCTCCAAAATTAGTATGATGTGCCAAGACCCTCCACACAGATGCAACAGACCTGCAATGATATAGCTCACTCCTTCAAAAATGGTGCTCAATGATGTAAAAGCTCTGAAAATCAATAAATTATAATTTTCTTGCAAATATTTTATTGTCAATCCTAAAATCATGCACAATAAACTCCAATTCAGTCCACCAAGCAACTCCTGATATAGAATTGTCAATGCAAGAAGCAAGAGTTTTTGTCCTCACCTCCCGAGAAGAGCCAAGATGGTAGAGGAAGCTGTACAAGATTTTTGTATCAACATTTAAGATCACACTCCGTGATCCATCATCAGGATGAAGAGAGCCAAGAGGGTTTCCGTCCTCCTAGAACGCAGAAATATAGCCAAGGGTTTTCGTCCTTAAATGTCAAATTCAAACAACAAACTCACAATGAAAACTGCCCAATGAAATCTTGATGAGCATGCCCTTTTTATACTTTTTCATTTTGGGCCCTTGGCCCAAAATTTCCCTCCAAATATTTTTTCAAAACAAAATAATATTTAAATTTTTAAAAACACTTTTTAATTTATTAAAATGGTATCATTTAAGTTGCCCCAAAGATAGAAGGGACCAGGCCCAACTCAAAAATATATTAATATTCATTTCCCTTGCACAATCCTTTAGCCTACAAAAAATAGAAATATACTAGAGGTCTTCTTCATGATGCTAGTTCAGAAAGGGGGCATGACATTCAGCAATATGTCACTTTTGTAACAAAATAGATTAATTAGCAGGGAACAAGACTCCTTAAAATTTCAATAATTCTCTTTAGTTATTAACCCACTAAGATCATTACATCAGATAATACAAATAGCCTTCTATGTTCCATTGAAATCTCTAATTTAATAACACTATCAATGAATCTGACCAAAGTGCCCCGTTCATGGGGTTGGCCAGGTTGATCCTAAGGCTGTTCTAAGGGCTGTGACACACGGTGGGTTCCACCTGACTCTAGTTGGGTAAAGGTTAATTTTAAAAGGTGCCTCCCATGGCAACCCAGGTCCATCGGGCACAAGGTGTATCATTCGAGACTGTTAGGGGAAGACTCTTGGAGTGGAAGCTAGGAAACTGGTTGATCGCATGAATACAAAGCAGAGTTTCAGGCTGCCAAGCTAGGGATGCAACTATGTAGGAAGTTCAATTTCAGAAGAATACATTTAGAAGGTGATTCGCAGATAGTGGTCAATGCCATCTATCAGAACGATACTCCTAACTGAAAAAGGTGGTGGCTCAGATTTGAGAGGCGTTATTATCAAATTTTGCAGATGCTAAGATCTCTCGTGTCTATAGAGAGGGGAACCAAGAGGTGGATAGAATGGCTAATTGAGCAATTGAAATGGTGGAATTGGTTTGATCTATGGACTTGAGCAGACTTTGGGATGATTTTGAGTGGGAGAAGATGGTTGATTGGTTGGCAAAGGACGCCTACATTAATGGCGACTGGGATGGTTGCATTAATGGCAGGATGAAAGAATGAAACCCTGCACATGTGAATGTCTTGAAAAAGGTTTTTTAAACCCGACCATGGTTGGAGACGGGTATCTTAGTGAGGCTACATGAATACAACGATCAACTTGGAGGCAGTGGAGAGGCAGAAGGCCTTCAAAGGACGAACCTTGGACATGTGTTTGCAGAAGATCTTCAAAACCAGCAACCCGGAAGTTCTGCAAGCCATTAAGATGGTGCTAGGCAACAGGTACCTGAACTCTACATTCCGATATCCTGTTAACTCTGACATTGCATCTATGTTTTTGGTATGGATTCTGGAACAGAGGGAGAATAGAGAAATGGCAAAGCTACTCATGGAGCACCTGGTCTGGGCACACTGAAAGGGCAAGATGATGCAGTTTGCGGAAACTACGGTGCCTAGAATTGGGCTCTCTCCCTGGGGGGCAATAGCTACGGATCACCCTCCACTATAAGGGCCCCTGGATCCCCTTTGCCATTTGGGAAGCTAGGGGAGATGACACAATTAGAAGAGGGGAAGCGACAGATGTTCTGGATTTCTTGAAGCTGGTGACTGGAGTCGGGCATGCTGTGGAGATCCCACTGGCTATCGGGTGGGGCAGCGATGATGAAGTTGCAGGGTAAGCGACTGTGGTTTTGTGAAAGTGTGTATTTTTTGTTCTTTTGGACCTCGGAGTTCTCTATGTAAATCATGGTTATGTATGATGCAGTTGGGCTGATTTTGAGCTTCTATGAAGCCTTCGATGTAAACAGGCATGGCCCCTTCGCCACTTTCATATACCAAAAAAAAAATGAATCTAACCAAAGTGAATGAAAAGCCTTTCATCGAAAAGGGAAATGAAAAACCCAATGATCGAGGCCTAATGTCAATCAAGTTTTTCTCTGTCAGTCATATCCTAACCTTCTCAACTTGCATGGTCAAGATCCTCAACTCCCTAGTATTGGCTGAGTGCCTAAAAGTCCTCCCTCTTCACGTCCTATCACACAAGTGCCCTCCCATCAACTTTGACCATTTTGGATAAAATTCTTTGTTGAATAAAATTCATGTCGTAAACATTCAACATCTGAACAAAAAAACAATGAAGAAAATTTCCCCACAAATAAAGTGATTAGCATTCAAATAATTTCCTTAAGTACATTACATGGCAAATCCTAGAAGCTTCAGAACTTGAGTGGCATCATTTTTACCATTTCTTTTCAGATCATGCCAAATCAGGTTTCCTTATTTCGAACACAAAACAGTTTTGTTTATAAATATTTGGTGCATTCCAAAGTATTCCCCAAATCTGCTGAATTTGGGAACTGAAGCAACTAATTCAGCAAACCTGATAAACATGGCCTCATATATTCAAGAAGGAAATACCAACAACACACCTTAACGAACTTAAGTAAGATTTCTCCTCATTGCCATTCCACATCCGGTAATTCTTTGCATGGTAAATGCTGCCATTTGGTTGCTCTGTCTTGCAGAACTCACGAGGTAATGTCTGTGTGTCCAATTCCTCTTCTTTATCTTCAGACATCTCCATGTCTCTTGAGGCTTCACTTTTGAACCTCGAACCAAATTTTAGCCAACTGTCATCAGCCACGGTATGTCCATGTCTACTCTCCTTGTCCTCACTCACTGCCTTTTCTCTCAAAGATTCCCTCCTTGACTTTTGAACAGAAAGCCGTGACATGAAATCGCCAGTTCCGCTAGGTTTGGGCTGAGTAAATTCTATTTCCTTTTCAAAATCAAAATCTCTCCCCAGTGGTCTTTTTACCCCTGAGAAAGATGAAAATGATCTTCCCCTTCTATTGGATCCAATCTCTCGAAATCCCATCTCCCCTGTTTTGTCAAAACTGCCCATAGATTGCCTCTTTGATCTTGAACCCCACTGAGCTGGCGTTGGTCCCTGAATTCTGCCAGTTTTGGGGTTCCTGGAGACTCGCCTGCCCTCATTCTCATTGAAAAATCTTTCTCTTGATTTGTGACCAGAATAAGCATCTGTCGACTCTCCCATCCTAATAGGTTTGGATTGTCTGAAAACCTTCTCACCATCATCATTACGCCACCTGGAAAAATTTCTGCTTGAATTCGACAACTCTTCCTTAGAACCACTCATAAACTGCCTCTTTGATCGCATAGACCCTCCAACTCTGCCAGGTTTTGGGAACCTTGACTCTCTCCGCTCATCTTCCTCATCAGAAGAATCTTCTCTTGATCTGGGATCAGAAAAATTCTCCATTGAATCTACCATACTAAGGAATCTGGATCTTCTGAAAGCTTCCTTGTCATTGTCATAAAATTGCCCGAAACGTTTCCCAGTCAACAACTCTTCTTCAAACTTCATACCAGCTGTCATCTCTTTGTCGATTATATTATCCAATTCCATTTCATCATCAATCAAACTCTTCGGTATGGCACTGTTCTTCCTAATCTTCCGTCCTGTTTCCTCTTCATCACCAAAGCTCCCTAATCTTTCAAACTCCCTGCCCTTTCTCCAATTCGACTTTGATTTTGAACTGCTGAACCCAGTATCTTCTTCCTTAGTATGACTCCCAACGCTATCAAAAGGTCCATCTCCATACCACTCTTCATCCAATTCTTCATCTTCACTAGATGTTCCTACTCTTTTAAATCTCCTTCTACTTCCACTCGAAAAACACTTCCTGAATAAAACTGATCCACTCTTGCCCAAACTATTGTCCATAGTGTCTCGCCCATCCAATTCCCGAACCCCGCTAAAAATCCCTGCTGTATTAAATCCCCTAGAAAAAGCTCTCCTGAACATAACTGATTCTCTCTTGCCCAAACTATCGTTAATAGTGACCCCATCATCCAGTTCCTCAGCCTTCATAAAAAATCTCAATCCATTAAATCTTCTTAGACTAGAAAAACCTCTCCTAAATCCAATCGACCCACCTTTCCCTGAACCATCTTTTACAGTGTCCTTCCTCTGCACTTTGCCCCCATTTAATGAATCACGCACCTTACTAGTGTCTGTAAGTGGAGGAACAGTTGTTAAGGGCCCGTCGTTTTCATTCCATAAATCCACAGCACCCACCTTCATAAATTTATCGGCAGGTGCGCTAATTTGATCCTTGTAACCTTCTTTGGCCGAATTTTTACTATTTTTATAAGAATTAGAGTCATCACTAGTGCTGTTGCCAAGTAACTTACCCTTTTTAAGTTTATTTATAGCTCTCTTCTCCTCAAGTCTTCTCTGTTGCCATTTGTTCAATGCCCCACCAGAGCTCCCCATGAAGCGAATATCCTCCCATCTGCCCAATTTAGCAGAGAAAGTGGAGGAAATGGAACACACGAGATCAAACCTACAGGCACTTAAAATGGTGGTATGTGAGAGACAGATTCTGCGTAAATGTAATGACGGTAGGCGTCCTACCATTGCAAATTATCAGCTCTATAGTCTGCGAAAGAATCAGACTCTCTTCGTCGGCCAAGTTGGCCAGAGGTTTGAGCCCGGGGTTTAGGGTAATGGTAATCTTCAAATCCAAAGTGCCCGTCGAGGTTTTTTACAAGGTTTAAAACAATTTTAAGCATTTTTCAGAACGACGACACGGATAATAAATGATTATTGATCCCTGTCTTAGTATACTCTTAAACTCGAAACAAAATTATATGCCCTAGAAATTAAAACAGAGAACAATAGTAATTGTAAACATAATCTATTATAGTAAGCGCACTTTGGTGTGCAATGGGTATGTTGAAAAGGTGTGAAAGGTCAATCAGGGAAAAATTTGGGAAGTTCAATTGGTAGGCCATTTAAAAATTGATGTTGTTTGTGCAACTAAGGTCTCAATCAAGAAGTGTTAGCTTAAAATGAACTACGCGTCTAGTTATAAGGATCCAAACATGAGTTAAAAAGAAAAGATAAAGATAATAAGATATAGATAGAGAGGGAGAGGAAGAGATGGGAAGATAGAGCTAAAGTAATCAAGAGAGAGATAAAGGAGGTAATAGAGGGAAGAAGAGAGAGGAAGGAGAGATAGAGATAGAGATAGAGATATAGAGGGAGAAACAAGGAGTGTGTGTGAAAGTGTGAGAGATAAATTGAGATGGAGATGGGGAGGAGTAACAAGGAGTTGCGAACAAGATTTAGAGAGATGGATAGATAGAGGATAGAAAGGAGTGATAGAGATAGGCATAGGCACATTGTGTGTGTGTGTGTGTGTGTGTGTGAGAGAGAGAGAGAGAGAGAGAGAAAGGGAGGGGTGGAGGGGGCGCAGGGGCGAAGGGTAACATAGAAAGGAGAGAGAGGGAGAGGTATAGATATGGAGAGATAAGGATAGAAAGGAGTGATAGAGATAGGCATAGGCAGAGAGAGAGAGAGAGAGAGAGAGAGAGAGAGAGAGATACAAAAATCAAAATATTATTAAAAAATAATAATTTAAATTTTTTTATAATAAATAATAAATATTTTAAATTGAAAAATAACTGAATAAGTTAAAACTATTTTTTTTTTCAATTTATTGGATCTAAAATATTAATAAAACATGTACCTAAAAAATTTAATTAATAGATTACAAACATCGTTAACATTAATTGAATCACAATGCAAATCCTAACCTTAAGATTTATCATATCTTAAATGATGCATAATGTAGTTAGTTAGGGTATGTTCTTGCATTATTTAGATCAAATCTTTAGATATTGTATTTTTCTAATAACTTAACTACAATTATGATTTTTTCTTTTTAAATTGGTTATGTGTGCACCTTGGGCTAGAATTAAACCATAATTAAGTATTATAAGGGCTATGATTAGGATTATTATAAATTTGGCATTAATAATAAATATTTTAAGTACTTTTTAAGTACAATTTAATTTCTATGCGAGATTAAGTATTATTGGATCTAAAATTATTAATCAAATCACCACAATATTTTTAAGCTTACATTTAACTTTAAAATTATAATAATTTGTAATTTTTAAAATTCATAAACATGTATTATCTAATACAAATAAATTAAATTTAAAATTATATTAAATTGTAATTTTTAAAATTCATAAATGTTTATTATTTAATTCAAATGAATTAAATTTTTAATAAAAAATAAATCAACAATGACTAATTATAATTTTAGAATAAGATAAAGACAAAAGTCTGGATTTAAAACTAACTTTCAATTATAATTTATTCTTTTTTGTATGCAAATCACTTCATATTAGAAATTTTAAATGATTAAGAAATTAAATTAAATTAAATATATCAAATACTAAATAGATATATGTTCACTAAAAAACATTCTATTTTATTTTAAAAAATCACTTTTAACAAGAAAATCAATTTAAAATAAAAAAGAATTTATGTATCTAATTTAAAAAAGCATTGTATTTTAACAAATGAAATTGTTTTAAAACAAAAATCTAAGTTAAATAAATTTTTGTGGGATTTTTGTTGCTTTAACATCTAATGGTTGTAAACGTTTCAATCATCTTGCAAGCCTCTAAGACGATACCAACCGTGGATCATCCAATTGAGCTTGTAAAGTTCACATAGGGAACGCCTTCAGCGTAATAATTCAAAACAAGAAATGATATTTCTCTTTCTATTGTAAATTTAATACGATAAAATATATTTATTGATATTAAAACATGACAGTGTAATGGTTAAATTTGTATACTCACATCATTCATCATTTCGCTTAATGTTCTTTTTTTTAAGAATATTTTTAAGTATAATTATATTATTATAAATAGAACATTATGAATAAGGTTTGGCTCAACCCTCAATTTCTATGCATCTATGTTTACTCTTATTCTCACATATTTGTCATTCACCCTTTATTTATTGTACTTCATTTGTACTTACCTCAATACATTTACTCCTTGCCTCCAAATTATTACTTCCATGCATATTTCCATTTCTACGCCACTTGAAATGGATCTCGTGAAAAGCAAGAATAAACCTCAAATTCATTCCACCTTTCCTAGCCCTTTTCACTAGTTTTTTTATGAGCCAACTTAATACATGTTTATGCATATTTTTTTATCTTGGTATGTAGTGGCATTTAATGTATCATCAATTCATATGTTAAAACATATGTGATTACAAGGAGAAAATCATTAGTTCACACTTTAATCTCTAAAGGGACAAAAGAATTAGAATATGCATCATTTGCATATAGGTCACTCGCATGTTTGTATATGTTGTCTTCAAATCTTCAACTAGAGTCATAAAGTTGGTCGATACAAGGATTTGATCTAGGAGAACTTCAACTTAATGAGCCAACAAATTTCTCTAAGGTTTCTATAAATACTACAATCCTTACATGCATATCATCCATTGAAGAGTAAGATGAATGTAAGTGTCAAGAGTCTTCATTTTATTAGTTTAGATCCATGCTTCAAATTTCAAATCCTTAGCATTTGAGACCAAATTTGTGGTACATTAGATTAACCTTTATGTCTTCTGTGTTTGTTCAAATTCTAAGACATTCTTGATATCATGGCTACTAATTTTTTTGGGAGTGGTGTTGTAGCCTCTTCAACACACCACAATTCTTCCAAATTTGAGAACCTTACTCTTGAAATTTGATAACATGTTGTCCTTGGCTTTGGTATTGATCTTGGCTTGGTTATGATACTTTGATCAATATTTTAAGATAGTAAATCAATTTCCCTAATTGGGATTCAAGTATCACTTCCAATTTTTGGTGTGAATTAAACATAAGAACTTTATTATTAGCATCATTGAGATTGTGTAGATTTTCCTTTCTTAATAATGTACAAATGAGACTAATGGCCTTGATTTTTTTAAGTCTTGTATGTTGGCCTTCCTTTATGCCTACAAACTCAAAAATACTTTATGGTTTCTTGTTCAACATAATATTATCTATGTTAGTTATATCAATGACTTGGTCTCGAATTATATATGGTTCTCTTTCACTAACTTTGTTTTAATATTTGCAAATCTTTTGTATGCACCATGTGTGAATTTTCATGCATCATAGATCCATGTCTCTACCTCCTCTCTTGGTCATGTTTGGGTAAATTGTGTTGCATTAATCCCTACCAAGAAGTTCTTAGTAACATATATTGCATCTTAGTAGCCAACTTTGCAGTTTGGGTTGACTATGCATTCATGTTTTCTTTCAAATGAACATCCCTTTCTTGTTTGAACCCACCTTTTTATTGTTGAGTTCTAGGCCATGTATCTTTTTATGACTTGTAAACAAAGTCTATATGTATTCTCTTTTAAATTGAATCATCGATATGCTTCTTAATCTAAGATCATGCTTATCCTTTGAGTTTATGTCAAAATCCTAATACCTTTAACTTTTGGAGGGAGCATGACATG